>NC_089739.1:5058411-5662518 GCF_035083965.1 Branchiostoma lanceolatum
AGTAAGTACTTGGTAATATTCTTGTTTGTTTGCAATATATTTGAAAAGAAAGGTTGTCCAGACTCCTTACCAGTTTGATATGACATGCTGCCCTGTTCTTGTAGAACACTGTTTTTTCTTAGTGTAGGGCGTCAATAAGAGGACTTGATACCTCGCTAGCTACTAGTGATAGCTTGCTCTTTAAGCTTTGTCTTCTTTCTCAGCCAACCCCTTCTACATTGTAATTGGTGTTCTTGTTTCTTTGCCAAATATTTGAAAAGAAAGGACGTCAACACTCCTTACCAGTTTAAGATGACATGCTGCCCTGTTCTTGTAGAATACTGCCTTGCCCTTGTCTCCCTTCTCAGACAACTTGAGTGCCTGTGTGTAACAGCTGATAGCCTCTTCATACTCTCCTGCTTTAAAGTGTTGGTTTCCCTGCTCCTTACTGAGCTCTGCTTCTGTCTGTAAACATAAACATAAACAAAAACATAAATAAGAATAGTAAAACATAAACACATGTAATAAACATTAGCATAAACAGCAAATGGCCTCCTCATAGTCCACCATGCTAAAGTTTTTGTCTGTTCATCACTTTGATGGCTCAGATTTTTGTAGAGAATACCAGGGTAGTTATTTTGAACAAGTTCTTAAAATCTAAGTTGTAAATGCCTTTGCCGGGATTTTATTTTTAAGTAAGGAGAAAATAGAGTGTTTGCAGTGGTGTTTTAATTCACAGTTTAATTTTACTAGGCAGAACAGACAGACAGAACAAGTATTTTCATGGTGGTTTTAATTTTGTAGTAAAAAGTGCAGACATTAAACGACAGCAAACATGTCGAAATTTATATAGTATTTCAAACTTAATTATGACAACAGCCTAGGTCCTCATCAAAGACAATGGGCCGGTGATTAACAACTACCTTCTGCAGTGTAAAATTAGATTTAGATGAATTATGAATGGCAAGCCAGCTGACACAAAATTATGATGCACACCTGTCACCATCTATCATATGTAGTGAGGCAGTCTGCTCTCTTGTCTTCTACCCTATCTCCAAGCAGATATGTGGAAGGGATAAACCTCTCTTCTTACGTTCTCTGATTTTACACGTTTTTCTGACAACCGACCCCCTCCAAAAAGAAAGTGAATAGTTAGTCTAATAGGGAATATTTTCTTCCCATATCTGCTTGGAGATTTATAAGTCTCTCCGAACCAAAAATAGCCTCGCGCCGGCCGCCCTGGTATGCACGGAATGTGTCACCACTGCGCATGGAGCCTCGGTTCTACGGACCATGTGCAGCTGTCTAACGGTCCCTAGAACGTTCTAGTAGCTTCTCGAACAATCTTAGATCATTTTAGCGACATTTCTAACCCTTAGAAACACTCAGAACGCTTGAAATCGGACGTACACTCAAGTTCTACTCGACACACGTATCAAAACATTTCGGTTCATCGTTTTGTTGACCATGTTTGGTTATAAACGCGCTGAAAACTTCGCGCTGCGTCCCCCTTGTCGTGTGACGTTTTTCTCAAGTTCAAAATCAGATCGTTGAGATTCTTGTCTTCTCCTAATGCGGGAAGAAGTTTTTCAGCTACTTTGATGGTTTAGGACACGAAATAATTCGTAAAATTGTGAAAAATGGTTGTTTTTACTCACCATCCCTGCTTCCGTCATGTTTGCTGTCTGCTAGGCACGACTTCCTGCCAACCTCTAACCTTTATCTTTTAACCTTTCCAAGGCGGAGGTTTGATTTTCTTACCTTTCCTGTGATTGGTCAGAATATATAGCTTCACAGTAAACGACCCAATCATAGGAGCTATAACAAACTTATTAATGTAATCAATCTAATTGGCTGGCTTTCGACCAATCAACGCAGAGAGAAGGTTCAGGAAACTAGCAGAAGATTCGTTTCCTCGGATTCAAGCCTATTTTGGGAAACACTTCTGGAGATGAAGTGGTAAGCCACGTTGTATTTTCTGTTTACATGCATTTATGAAAATAATCCAGCTTTTCACTGTAATAGCTGCTGATTTTAGGGATGGTCTAACTTAACACGATAAGTTAATACATTTAGTTAGATACCTATGGCATGTAATTGACATGTTTCCTTGACCCACAGGTAACTGTTACTAAGTGTTAGCTCAAAATATAACATTCAAATTGAATATTATATCTTAGCTAGATGCATTAAGAGCCCATTGGGCTCATACTGAAGTACTCAAATTTATTAGATATGTATAAAAAGATAGAACAAAGGACAGTCGTTTTGATGAAATGTCTTTTAAAGCTACTAGAGGTTTCTGTTCTATCAATGATGTTCTATGAAAGAAAAACAATTTTGAATCTTTGCATCTATCTCATCTCATGCCTCCGTAACCTCTTTTTGAGTCTTTATTCAAAGTACAAGCTTTGAGTCCCATCTAAGAGCAGGGGAATCTCTCAACATATGCAATGTGGATTGAAAATGAACTAATGAAGAAAGATTGATTGCAACTGTAGGATGTTACGGATGTAGATGTACTTGAACCCAGATGATGACCATGAGCCCCCACTTGATGACTTCTGCAGTTTGTGTTAATTCTGCTATGTGGCATGTAATGTTTTCTGTATACAGATTGTTTCAAATTGTGTAAAAAGGGTCCACCATAGTGAAAATTGCTCTCCAATTGAAGGTTGTGCTGGTGAATATTGCCAACGTTCATGGGGTAATATCTGCAGTTTGTGTGAATTCTGCTAGATGGTGTATTTTACTCCTATCCATACTATTGTTTCAGATTGTCTAAAGAGGGACCACAATGGTGAAAATCGCTCTCCAGTTGAAGGCAGTTCTGGAGAACATCACCAACCTCCGTCCCGAGGGTGAAGACTTCCGCTGGTACCTGAAGCTCAAGTGTTTGAGTTGCGGAGAGGTCAGCGAGAAGTGGCAATATGTCACCCTGCAGGTAGAGATCGGTGTTCTGTCTTTTTAGCTAGCTTGGGTACCGTCCTTTGTAGTAACCGATGGCTAAATCTTTTTGTGGTTAGCGAGCGAAAAGACTATGCCAGCGGTTACTACGGAGGATGGTACCCAGGCTAGACTGTTGCAAGGCTTCCCTTGCTTGCAGTCTTATAAATCATAATATAGCCCATACAACAGAGCTGACTCATCAATTGATGAACGAAATGGCACTGGTTTGACCGTTTGACCAGATATCATGCATGGGGAATGGGGATCAATCACAAACATGTACATTGACGTTATGGCTAGTGTAAGGGTTTGCAGATGACCAACTCGATCTGGAATTTTAAGTAGGCATACAATATTTTCCTCTGTTTCCAGTGCTAATTGTATACATATTCATCTTTGTGGTAGGAATAGCAAGTTTTTAACCTTGTCTTCATGCAGGTAGCTGAAGTCACATGCAGACATCCTATCAAACTAGAGTACCTGAATTTCAAGTCATTCTGTATGGCTGAATCTCAACCAATCGTTTTTCTAGGAATCTACGCCACTGAAAGGAGGGCGCGGCCACGCCAACTTGGTCTCCAAATGTAAACTGTGCGGCCGCGAGAACAATCTCGACATCCTGCAGGACAGCATCCAACCGTACTGCGCCGAGAACACCGAGGAGTTCCGCACCGCGGTCGTGTTTGAGTGTCGCGGGGTGGAACCCGTGGATTTCTCGCCCAGGGTGGGGTTCGTGGCGGAGGGCGCGAATTCCGGGATGAAGTTCGATGAGGTTGAGCTAACGGAGGGCGAGTGGATGGACTACGATGAGAACGCGCAAGAACCCGTGGGAATCACGGAACTGGAGCATCGCTTTGTGAAAGCGTGAAAGTAGCTACATCAGCTATGCTGCAAAACTGACTGCCCATAAGACCAAGAAAATGCTGATATTTTGTAGATACAGCAATTGTAATTATGACTCTGTTCCACTGAGCTGAAATATATCTCTCTCTCTCTCTCTATCCAATTTAACGTCTTTTGTTCCCCATCATCTGGGGGTTAGACGTGCTTGCACATTGATGGGGAAGCCCCAGAACTCCTCATCAAGTGCAAGTCCTTTTTGTAGCAAGAGTTTTTACGGCTGGATGCCCTTCCTAACGCCAACCCAAACCCTATTGCTGGGCTTAGGACATGGGAAATGTGTGTTAAGTGCCTTTCCCAAGGGCATAACGTCTGGGTGCATGTCCGGACATGTCTGGGTACTCCACTGGGGATTGAACCTGGGTCTTATTGGTTCATAGCCGGATGCTCTGCCACTGTGCTACACAGACGCCACAGCCAATATGATTCTTATTATTTTTCACTCCTTTTACATTTTGTTGTTTGCTCAGAAAAAATTATTCCAAGCTTCTGACAAATTTGCCAGGTGATTGTGCACATCTAAATAAGACATAAAATGTCTTGTATAGAAAGTACATTAATAAAAAAAGATGTCCTGTTATTATACAATTTATGTCAATCGAATTGTTGAATGTTATTCAATTTTCAAACCTTTTTGCTTTGTCTTCTTCTTATGTCAAACTGCTTATTTTTGTTGTACAAGTCACAAGACCATGATTATAATGATAGAATAAGGAGTTCAAAATGAGACCATATATTTCCCACTCTTTTCTAGGGAAGAATTAAATTCTATATATGCCAAACATTGTTACTCAAGCAACTGGATAAAATTTTGAAACGGTCAGACGTTTCAGACAGCATCCGCGCTATCTTTCGTCAGTGACTAAAGAAGGATCTGGTAGAACTAGGTTTTATAGCAAAACTCTGAATAGATATGTTAATGAAGTGAAGACAATTTCAGATGGTTCGATAGAAAGTCCAGTTGCTTGAGTAACTATTCTTGGCGTATCTTATTACCTGGATATCTAACCTTCATCAACGTAAATTCTACTTAGTTAATATAATGCAAGACAGAAGCATTAATAAGACAACAAAATCTGTTTTAATGACAAATAAGTAGAGTCGATTATTGCATCAGTTTGTACATCATGTTCTATAGATAAAAATAAGAACTATTGCACCCTGTTTGTCTTTGAGAAATTCCTTTAAATGTTCTAAAACATTAATCCTTTTACAAACTTTCCCCTACTTTTTACTGTCTTATTATATGTTCCTTTAGAGCTTCTTCAACTTGCAACATGTTCAAGTCTTAAAACTTGAGGAAAACTGAGTCTTAACTAGAAAGAGACTTAAGTATACAAGGACACTCCTCTGACAATTTCACCATCATCATATAAACACCGCCACTTTTATCAAAACATAAACGTACCATTTCAATACTTGAACAATATTTTATAAGCACATTTTGTAATATCACAATAAGTGTCTTTGCAAATTTTGACAGTATTTTCAGTTTCTTTCGAATGGCAAAGAGAGTAAGGGAGGTACATGTCAGTCAAATTTACAGTCAAAGGGGTAACTCTACAGTGTCGAGTTATGTTTGTTTTTCATTTCCATACTTTTCACATGTAGCTTTCAAGTGAAATCTGTACACGTCTTTTTCCAGCAAAATTTGGCAGAAAATTATGGTCCACTAAACTAGTCTCTTTAAAAACGAAACCAATCACTTACAAATAACACTGTCAATCAAAAACTTGTACGAGTTAACATCACCCATATATAACTCCAAACATTCTCATACAACAGTTCCAAGTTGTTCTTGATACTGTGTCATTTGGACAATGTCATTTGAAAGAAAGTTTGGTCAATAATGTTTCCCAGAGCACTGGATATGTGAGACTGTATCATTGCCATACCGTCTACCACGGCACTAAAATGGCATACGTTGTATAGTGTACTATGTATTGTTGATATGAAAATCGCATCTACGGTACCCTGCACGACAATTCTACACACATGGCCAGTGCTCTGTGACACTTTCTTGACCAACTTCCTCCCTGTTTGTTCCCACAAACAGTTGACTGTCTCCAGGTGTACCATACCAGTTGTGTACAGTAGGTACAAGCTGTGTAAGACTGGACTGTACGGTTTGATCCACTCACACCAAAATGGACCCCTAGTCTTTTCAATAAATATGGTGGGTTCTTTAACATGCTTGCGGTGTGGCTCTCCTCAAACACTGGACCTCCGGCTTTACGTCACATCCAAGAGGACATCCCTAACCGGATTTGAAGCTAGGTAATTCATTTTCACAATTCAAGTGAGGAAATAGGTATCAAGTTCCTTTCCAAAGGGCACAACTCTAGCCTGCTAGGGATCTGAACCCAGGAGCGTTTAGTTCTAAGCCAACAACCCAAATCAGAAGAACATCTGCATGATTATGACCTTGTCCAAACCCCACCCTTGGTACTGTATTGAAAACATGACTCTGAACCTTGCCATGGGTGAAAGGAGTTAGATGGGGAGTAACAAATGACACAAAACAGGACTTTGGCACTTCATCTAAACTAAGTGGGCAATATAACACTGATCGGTGTATGATTAAAACATCTGTAATTCTCAATCACAGTTGAACTGTATAATTGCCAACACAAAAAAATTTTACCCAAATTTTCAATAAGTCTTGGTCAAGGAATGAGCAATTCAGTGCTTCTGTGATGTCATGTTATGCAGATAGAACATGTGACACGGTGAGCAGTGGATCATAGAAGTTGCAAAAAGTCTATGGCGCCCCCCTTCATGGTTGTAAAGCCCTCATGTAAATGGATTCTTTTAACCTGTTTTATTCCTCTTGCAAAGAAAGTCTGGTTATGTGTCCAAGATTTTTACTATCATTAATTTTGCATAACGTGAGGTCACAGAAGCAGTGAATTGCTCATTCTTTGTCAAATGTTTTGTGTTGGCAATTAGAGTTCAACTTTGATTTCAGAATGTCTTCAATCTACCAACACAGATGATCTTTCAAGTGCCCATCTGTCATTGCTTCTTGGCCTCCCTGTTGGAGAGTTTCCACTGCTTGACCAGTCTGAGGACGGGGTTGACCACGGAGCTGGGGTTCTTGTAGAGCATGTGTCGATCGGCGCCGTTCACCACGATGTGCTTACACCCCGGGTGGACGGTCGATATCAGGTGCTGCTGGGATTTCGCCCACGCCTGTGAACGAACGGCGTAAAAACGTTCAAACAGAACAAGGTTAGAATGGGTATCCTTAACTATGTGGGTGTACAATGTAGTTATTAGTCCTCACTTCCTGCCTGTCTACAACATTAGAGCTGAGCCGGAGTAGACATCCAATTTTCCGGTTATCCTATAACACCATTTTTGCCTTACATCCTGGTAGGCTGCCCAACTGCGGACAAACACCAGGACAAACAAGAAGACACGCCACCTGATTACACTACCTCCATTTTCACAGAAGTACTGTAATGGGAAGAAATAGGCATGCCTTTCAGTACCAGAGTAATCAGATACACTTCAATCTATAGAATAAGTTGTTTTTTTCAACTTTATATTCTTTACTGTAATCTCAGCAGATGCAGAAGGGGAATGATGTTTACATGAAGAAAAAGATCTAGAACACATTTGAAATCAACCCTTAGCCAAGCTGGGTTCAGCCATTATGGCAGGTGACCATGATTCTGCACAAAAGTAAGAGATGCGATGGCTTTTAGGTGGAATTGGTGTTTTTGAGACTTACCCTGTTCAGCTCAGGTGGTAACTGTTCATCGTAATAGTTACCGTTGATGACAGTTACTGAGATGTTTTGGGGAAACGACTTCATCGTCCATAAAGTACTGAAACAGACAAGTGAAGACTGGTAATGACTTAACAGAAAACAATGTTTGCACAGTTTGCTATCTAAGACTTAAGGCCGCACCAATCTATTTTCATGGTTAACGGAATAAAAAAAAACGCTAGATTGGAAAAACAACATGAAAACAGAATCTAAGAGGATTGTTTTTAATTTGGTGCACACAGTTTCAGGGTGTGAATGAACAGGGTCAGGTGCAAGTTGTCACCCCAGCCTTCTGTTTTCATGATTTTTTTTGTGGCTAAAATCAAACATCAAAATCCGTTAACCAAGATATTAAATTGGTGTGGCCTAATTCTAAAGAAATGAATCACATTCTGTTGAAAACATCACTGTGTCTTGGTGGTGATGATTATATTTTGAAATGTAATAATTATAAACTCACCTTATTTGAGAGAAGCTGTTGTTGATGAAGTAATGTTCGTCCACTGCAGCACTGAGGTGTCGGGGCTGGCATAGCAGATATTTCTGTCATAAACAACAAGTGATAAGTTATTATGATTTGTATCATTGGTTTATTCGTTTTACATAATTATAGTACAATAAAATCGTACAATGCCATCACTTTGCATCCATTACAGACCCCAGAATTGTGTGAACAATGGCATTATAAAACAATGACTGTCACAGTACAAACATAACTTCACTACAATAAAATTCTTATAAAATCTTGGTAGGCCAACTAGACGGGGTTCTTTAAAAGGTGGACAAGGTATCTTTATGGTAATTTGCAAGGCTAAAGATATATTGCACCCTTACTCTGTTGAAAAAACATGCTTGAAGTTCAAATATATGTTTGGTAAATGCTAGAGGACTCTTTCATTGACCCCATCACCTAGAATCTCTTGCAGCTGTCACCATAAGGTTGAGAACTTATTCTGTCAACTCTGAGCTTCACTTCCTGTCACTCTGGTAACTCCTGTCATCTGCAGCGAACGTAAATAGCTTATGGAAAATACATAACATGGAAATAAAGATTAAAAGAAAGATGAAGTTTTAGACACAGACCTGTCTGATTTTCACACTGCTAGATGTAAACTCCCCTGTGATTGGCTGGTCAACCATGCCCACAATGAGAGCAAACCTTGTGAAGCCAATCGCAGCAGAGAACTGAAGAGCTTGTAGGGACATCAGCAATTGGTTGTACCTAAAAAGACCAAAAAAATATTAAGTCTGAAGTGAACTGTTTTCAAAATTCTGATACTAGAATACTAGCAACATATGAATGTATTTTCAAATGCAACTGACACTGCATCCAAATGTTTAACCAGCAGAATCCAATATGTTGCTTGTCCAAGAGCCAAATGTACTGTTGGTAAAAAGAAGGACCCAAATCTAGATCTATAGGGACGTCCCTGGAGCTTTCAGAAGTAAAATGGGGTTTCTGTGTTCGAGGAGGTGCCTCTAGCATGTTAAAGGGGAAGGGCAAGCAACCCCTCCCTGTAAAAATATACCCTGCTACTGAAACAATAATCTAGATCTTAATATCTCACCAGTACTGTACCCACACCCCTCCATCCACAATGAAGATGTTCTCCACTAGTGGCTCTATCTGCACAAGGCCTAGGATGTCTCTGTGGTGAAATGATATAAAAATATTAATACAAACTGTGTCAATGTCATAACGGGTAATATGTCAAATTTCTATAATGATTACTAATTCAACAGTTTGACATAATGTTAAAGATTTACCCAATGGATTGTTACACAAATCTTTAGGATAAATTTCAGTTAAATTCAATTTTGCAGTGTTGAATGTTGTATGTCTACACAATGACTTTCTTGTCGAGAGAAAATTTAAAGGATAGTAAAACCATGCAGAAAACAGCATGTTTTCCTTTAATTTTGGGGAAATATATGTTGACCTTTAGCACACTGAAGTAGCCATTTGGCACCCAATTCTCTATTGGTTACAGAGTTATGCAGCAGGGAGAAGGTTAAGATTTGTTACTTACGCTTCGTACAGCTGCGCGTAGAACCTTGCGACAAGAGCGCCGATCTCTGCACCAACCAAAATCAGCGGTTTTCTGATCTCCTTCTTCTGCTGTAGGACTTGGTGCAGGTTTTCCGCCATCCTGTTCATGATAATAACTTTATTGCACAACAATCGTACAAGGTACAAAGTATGGCATCTCTAGTACATAACTACAGTTCCATAAAGCTAATCTACCTAAATACAATAGTGTGTAGTATGAGATGAGAATGGGCTTTTACAATCATTCATGTAACATGTCAGGGTAGTCAATTAATAAAAAACTCTTTGTACACTAGGGAGTGTTTTAATCACACCACCAACGTATCGGTAACCGTCTGTCACTTTCCTCAGGGTAATTCTGACTGGTTCATATTGCACTATAGGTGTTGCTGCTTATATGAGACCACATCTATATTTGACAGCCATGCAGCCACTCTCTCATTGGTCAAACCACTAATTGCCATTCTCTCATTGGTTGAACAGTTACTGCTACATGTGAAATTGTGATGGACAGTCCGGATCAGTCTATTTGTCAAATGTAAACAGGGCACCATATACATAACACTTAAAATGTATCTGCAAGAATACAAGCCTACTCAACAAAAATGTTGGTTTCAAACAGTAGCTTTACTGAGAAAAACATAACATAGCATTTCTGAACCAAATTTTAAAGCTGCATTTTTAGTTAGATATCATAATTTCTACAAACAATGCAGATGATAATCTTACATTTCAATTGTGTATGGTTGGGACCTGCTTTCCACACCCTGAAAAAAATCTTTCATTATCAAAATGTTTTTAAAAATTCTGATCATGATGAAATGTTGGTTAAATCCTTGGTGGCGAAAGATTATCACATGGTTATCATAATTTTACAAAATATCAAACTAAATTCCTTAATTCATCACAGTTTTTAACATATTTCTTGAATGTTGGTCATGTCCTTAGTACTGAAGAATTATCACATGGTTATCAGCAATCTTCAACATATCAAACTACATTGTACATGTATATATTGTTATTCTTCATAACATTTGTTAACAGTTCCAATGCTTGTTTATCACAATTCTACAAATTATGAAACTATATACCTTTAGTTATCAGATTAAACACTGTTAAATAGTCTGATAACTTGAATATTTGTTATGTCCTTGGTGCTGAAGTATTATCACATGGTTATCACAATTCTACAAATTACAAGCTATATGCCTAAAGTCATCAAAGTTTTTAACAGACTGGACAGTTGTTAACAGTTCCAATGCTTGGATACTGGTTATATCTGTGGTCAGCTTATGTACTATATCATAGTCATAAGTCACTATTCATCTGTTTTCCAAACATTTCTTGCTTTAAATCTTTATGCATGCAACATACCTGTGGTGGAACATCACTATATCCTAGCCCTGCCCTGTCATACACACATACCTGCAGAAATTATAATAAAGTTATCAATGTCAAATATCACCACAATAGTTCTTTAAAATAGATCTGTATAAGGTTCCATACACCTGTTTAAGGTTCCAACAATAAACAAAACACATCTGAACATACATGTATCTTAATCAAGCATGGTCTAGACAAGAACTGTTGACAAGACAAGGCCCCAATGGGTTCTTTGGATTAACAATTGCCTGGTAGCTTTGCATGAAGTCAATCTACATGCTCTCTTAGTGTCTGGTATGAGGAAAAAAAAAACAGTGACAGTGTGTGTGTGGGGGTGGGGCACATGTACATGTAGATGTAATTGCCAAGGAAACAGGGCGTCCTCTCGGTGTCCCCTGCAAAAGGGGTCATCTAATTTCTTTGTTTTCTTAAACTATAAGTAAGGCATCCAGAAGACGCCCTCCTAGCTTATAGCCTGGACACCAAAGAAAAAAAGATCCACATACCCTGGTACTTTTGGCCAGTTCTAGCTGTATGGATTCCCATACGTCAGACGTCATTCCAGTTCCTGCATCCAAAAGCACTGAAAAGAAATTGGAGGAATCATTTAGGGTTAGGTGTGACAGGTTGTCCAGCATAAAGTACTAGTAATATAACCACTGCTGCTGCCGCTCTGCATGCCTGCAAAGCTTGTGTGTTACACTGAAGGGAGGTTGCCCCAGTTATACTGATACAGAATGCAGAAAGTCTGTAGACCTCTACAACACAACTATTCACTACTGCACTACAGAACCCCAAACTCAAAACACAGTAAAAATGTACTTTCCCTTTCTACAACAAAATCAAGTCCCAGCGAAAATAGATGAATTCACAGACTAATCTTCCCTTTACCAGTTCTTTGACAATCAATCAAAAGATCACTTCCTGATTGGTTGTCCCAGCAAAAAGAATAACACCTCCAAAGAGGAGAACAGAGGTACAGAGGAAGATGAGGTCGGAAGGCACCACTCCTGAGAAGTTGCCAAAAAACATTGACTGATCAAAGTTACCTGTTGGGGCACCTTTTCCTTTACAGTTGATGAACATCTTCTGTCCCTCCCCAACGTCAACAAAGTCTCCTGCAGAAATATAAGAGAGAAAACATTCTGTCGATGAGCTAAACTGCGTACCAACACAACAAGCAATGATTGCAAAGTTTTGCGTAATTTTCGTTGTCCGTACAGTAGCCTTCTTCAGGTTCAAAGAACCAGTCAGGTGTGGCTCTCCTCAAACAGGGGACATCTAATTTGAAATGATCTAGTGGTTAGGGTTGCTCACTTAGAATCTAAAGTTTTTGGGTTTGAATCCCTGGCCCATTGTGCCATTGGGAAGACACTTAAAAACCAATTTCCTCAATCCACTCAGGTGAAAATGAGTATGTAGTTTCAGTCAGGGTCATCCTCTCCAGTGGGACTTAAGGTTGGAGGTCCTGTGTTTGAGGAGAGCCAAAATTGGAAGAACCCACCGAGTAGGGGTCCTTCCCGGTGAGAGTGGATCAAACCTTACAGTCTAGTCTGTGAAGCAGATTATCCTACTAGTACTGGTGTGTTACGCCTAGAGGCTGTTTACCGGTTCTGCAAACAAACAAATAAACAAACCCTCTGGTTGCATGATCTCCTGTTCCCTGAGTAGAGCGGTGTAGTTGAGAAACGGTGGCAGGAACAAGGCAAACAGGATGTACTTGGTGATGTTCATACACCGCGACAGCCAACCACGCGGCTTGGTGCGTCTCCGTGGGTCAAAGGTCTGCAATATGGCGGAAAAAATAAAGTTACAACACTAGTGGCTCCATGTTGGCATTTAACGGTTAGTGTGTTTGGCCCAGAACCCAGAGGTCCTGGGTTTAAATCACCTGACATGCCACCGATGTTACTAGTACATGACTCTCCTCACTCCACCCAGTTGTAAAAATGGGTACCAGATTTTGGTTGGGGAGGTAATATGTAGTAGAAGGTGAGGGTTGGGCTCCACCTTCCAATAATTCCTTAGATACAGTACTTAAGAGGATAAGAACCCACTGCCCCTACGGCCTCAAAAAGGCTATGGGACTACCTTTACCTTTACCTTTTACAACAATAGAATGAATGTCTACAATTGTGGAGGTCCTATCTTTTGTGTTCTAGGTGTTTATAAGTTGGAATTTTTGTTTCATGAATAACTTTTGGGAAATTACACACTGGTATCTGGTCTATACAAAAACATAAAGGAGGGGGGTAAGTAGATTGCATCTTTTTTTATCAATCTAAATTCCCTCTCCTCTTTCTGTTGTGCCCCCTCCCCACTTCCTCTGGATACGACCTATCCAACACACTTTCATCTTACAATACAAACTCATCGATTCTTATAAATTAAGAAAAATATTCATCGAATCAAATAAAAATATAATGTCCTTGATCGAATTTATAATCTCAAACAATCATATATTTGCTACAGTACATGGATACTAATTTGAACTTACACTCGCCTCTAGCGGCGTACATTCCTAAACCAATAAATCGTTCAATATCCAACTGATCTATTATTTTTGTTACATTTAGTTTGGGCCATACAAACGTTATACGCAAGGACATGCATTTAAACATGTTGTAACGTTATACAAAAACACAACATCGTTGTTACAAACCTCCAATGGGCCTTTCGGAACATTATTTTCCCTTTCAGCAGTCGGCTTGGGAGTCTGGGGATTCTGTCCTCTTCTTTTCCTTGCGCTAGACATTATAAAAACACGGAAAGAGACGTTTTTCACGTGATTTCTATGATTTTCTGTTTTGCAAAGGACGTATGACCGCCATGTGTTATACGGTGACCTTTGACCGACAGAATAGTCCACTCCGGAAAATAGGGAGAGGAAATGTAGATCGATTTATGTACTGTGAGTGTAACTTGATACTTCATATGGGCTGTCTTTATAAGCCACCAAAATCGCCCGGTAAGGCCTGCTAGAGAGAAATACACTGAAATGAAAAGCCTTGAAGGTTTACATCAAAATATAAGTTTCTGCAACTTTCCAATGAGACCATATTTTTTGGTCATAAAAATTATGAAAATTAAAAATGATGACTCTTAAAATGATGAATAACTGGAGATAAACGTATATTCGAAGACTTTCGCACAAGTACCAGACATACGCATACCTTCTTTCCAACCGTCACTCAGTGAAGGACAATATATTGGATGTCCTTGTTTTGATACTCTTACTGAGGTACTCAGAATTTTTTCTTCCATTCACTGTTCAGAAGTACCGGACGTACCATCCTTTCAACCGTAACTTTCAGTGGACCAATGAGGTATGAAATGACAAATTTGAATTACTTTCAAAAGTAGGAACCATGAAATTACTCCCAAGGTAGGCAAGAATCTTACCTCGGAGACTTGCCTTAATGAGGGAAACATAATCAGCTACTTAATTATAATCACTATTTGATTGAGGCACAAAATTAAAGTTTAAACCGCTGGGAATTAGAGCTACAGAGAATCTTGGAAGTTTTAATCATCATTTTGGTGTTTTCTTTTTCGAATTAACCGAATACTGTCGACACGAATTACACCAATTATTTATTCATAGAATGCATATTAAGCAAATCTCGTATATTTGAAACGTTACTATAATAGATATATTCTTGTGTGTTTGTATTTGGCAGACAAAACGAGTGCCATCATGTGCAAGCCTTTTCTTTAATTTATCCGATGATGTTTCAATCATGATAAAACCTCGTTGATGTATCTATCTGTCTATCTATAATTTATACTATTCATCTCGTATCTATCTATCTTGTATCTATCTTTCTAGTAGTACCCATCTCTGATAGTAAATAAAAACTACTACGCTTATGTCCTTTTTTAGTCTCCGGTAACAAACTATTGAAAGCTTAATTTTATCTTATTTTATTTCATTTTTGTGGAAAATTACTGTCGTACTTTTGACAATTTCGAGGTAAACAGTGCCCATTCTGTTTAATGTTTTAAAAGTGTAATGCAGGGTCATAAAGTACATATTTGATAACCTAACCGTATGATTATCAAATCATTCCCTTCTGACTGCGCTGTTGATTGATGATATAGAACCGACTAAGGCCACTCTGACTGGATTATATCGGGATGACATCCGCTCGCACTAACTTTTGTCCGTTTAAAAAAAAAAAAAAAGTGCGACCAAGCTGTAAATCATACAAAGAAACTGCAAAATGAGCAGATATATACCGTAAATTGAAAAAAAAACAATATCAGAAAATGAATACTAATGAGCGAGGTCTTCCAAAGTGAAAGGAATATATATAGAAGGAAAGAAAATAAAGAATTTATTTTACCATAAATATGTATATACATTGTTGTGTGTATAGTTTTTATGAAGGTACAGCTGTTTTATATGGGCATTAATAATAGATCAAGAAAGTCATTCATTCACGTTCTATTTGTTCCGTTATTTCTTCAACCTTCCTGCCCACTTAGATTTCATAATGAAGGTAACCTTTTTTTTACCACTCGCATCAGTTTTGGAGTGCCCAAAAGATGTCAATCATTTAATCAAATCGATATGGCTTAATTATGTGCAAAGATTGTATGTCAGTTATTAGATATTGAGGCCTTGATAGCAATAATTCCCCTTTAACATCCTAAGTCATCATTATCTATTTCCCATGAACTTAGCAAGGAAGAACAAAACATTGTAACATTTTATCATTTTATTTTTGTATTCCATGTACACATTCCATGTATAAACATCGACACTTGAAAAGTACGTTTCCTTTACATTCATTGATTGTCACATTTAGCAAACAAAACTAAGTCCTCTCGCTGAGAACTATGATATAAAAATCAACATGAACGTGATATTGTTGCAGCTGTATCTTGTGATATGACATTGTAGTTATGTCAATCACTTAAGCCAACAGTGAAACAATGTAATCTGTAATATAGTTATTAGTCAAACCAATGAAACGCATACGAAACAAAAACAGAATTGAATGAAATTATAAATGAAAGATCCAAAAGATTCTGTCACAACACTGTATACACGATCCAATATATCACATTACGTACATGATTTACACTTTACAATATGATTGTCATTCGGCAAAAGGGGAATCCAACTTTGACTCGTCTTGATAATTCAACACCTTATTCACAGCTTTAAGTCTCTAGGCGATGGTGGTGACATTTGTTTATCTTAAAGTTTACAAACTTAAAACTTTTTGTAACACATCTAGCTTCTTCATAACCGTTTTCCAACCACCTCTCTACAAAAACTGACGACAGTCGTAAACGAGCAGTTCTTGAGAGCATAGATCACCATTTCTCTCATAGTCTAATCAAGTGTAACACTTCAGACCAGCGACTGTGGGTCCAACAGTTTGTGAAATACTCAAATAACACAGGATTATATCAATCTTCCTATATTGTGTTCTATGTACAAACGACCATTTCTCTCGTATTGTCATATTTTCCACCAAAACACTGAATACCTTACAGACAATATCATAAACATTATTCATATGAATTTCACATTTTGTATAAATAGTGCTAAAAAAACAACGATATTACACCGAATCATTACATCGCGTCAACGTCCAAGTACATAGTAAATGACGATGTAAGCGGTTCCATATATGGTGATAGTTTGCAGTTATAGCGTAACCAATCAGAGCACAGATCTTGTTAATGAAGCGCACTGGTTGGTCCAAATATATCTTTAAGATTTCTCTAAATGGGCACGAGACGTTCTACCATAGTCCCTCACTATCAATTGAAATGTGAAATTTCTTTGAGTAAAATCATATGAATCCAATGAAGTTTTACAATATCTCATGAATAGACAACTTTCTAACCGTTCGTCAAAGTCGTATTACAGCCAAACATTATTTTGAGGCCAAAAAAAAAATGATTAAAGTAGCACCGTTCTTATTAACAGTGTGCGTTAACCAGTTTTTTTGCCTAGTTCCCATTTTATAATATGTTACTAATATCAGAACATCTTTTTTGAAACAGAATAACATACAATGAAATCCTGATTTGAAATCAATTATGGCCACTTATTCCAGAAATTTTCAGTGCTGTACTTGAAAGATTTTCAGTGCAAACGTTATTTTTCAGTGATATAATGGTTAGATGTTTTTAGGGCGCAGTCATATTCGACGTAGACTGTCTTACAATTTTGATGTCTTAAACTTTTCAAGCAACTTTTTACAAAACCAACTGCCGACAAGCATGTAAGACAGCCTTTTCGTGACAAACAGCTAAATTGTGTACTACACTTACACGACTAGCCCAAGAGTTACCTCTTGAGTTGGTGATCGTACGAGGATCGTACGAGGAACATACGGCGATCGCACGACGATCTCACGACGAATGTGACCATGCCCGAATATCAGGTAAGTATCAATGGCAACAGAGGTAACTATGTAGATTCTTATGTTATGATAACAAAATTCCCAAATATTCTTTGACGTTTTGGTTGCCTAAGATTTATTTTATGGCCGTGAGAAATTACAAAACATTCCCTGAGATGTTTTTGGCGTTTTGATAATGGCACAAAATGGTACTACGTTCAGTCTTCAAACGATTCAAGAGATAAAAGTTACTCTTGCCTGTTTTCCACGATCGTGTTCCACTTTTAACACATCCCGGAAGATCACTTTCTCTAATTGCGCATTTAGTAAATCATCATTCACGTAATTTTGTGTTAACAATCATAATATACTTGTCACAAAATGTTCACGTGGTTCTGTGTTAGAGATCACGAAAGGTTCACGTGATTTTGTGTTAGCGATCACGAATGACTCACGTGATTTTGTGCTAGCGAGTACAAAACACAATGTTTCATTGAAACTTTCTTCGATGGTTAAAAAAATTCAGTCCTGCTAAATACGCATCGTCAAGTGGACAACCGAGAATTCGTCGGCATCCATAGTCGAAACAGACATAACAACTGGTAAAAAATCACTTTGAATATTCACACGTATTTCATTGTATATATTTGTACATACATGTTGTACTAACATGTCAACTGTAGGCAAATAGCTTTACTACGCCAAAAGAACCAAAATTAGCTTGCGGCATAATGCCAAACTAAGAAAGGGTTAATAAAGACTATGCCACTACTTGTGGCAATTAAATCCTACCCACTTTTGATTCTTCGAATTTTCGGCCAAAGCAATTCAAGGTATTTCCCACTGGCTCACATGCCTTGTTTTTTTAATGTTATATTTGTATTCATAAGCCCATTCAAGGATACAACTGCACATGAGCAGGTCAAAGGTGAATGCCACTGACTTGTAAACAGTTCTTGTCTCGACAATGCTTTACACATATACAGATATATTTGGCCACCGTCGGTCAGTTTGTTATGTCTCAGCTGCCTTCACATTTGACCTACGCATGCGCAGTTGGATCCGTGAATGGACTTATTGTCAGTTACATTCTTAGAAAAAAAGAAAACTCTTCAAGATTTACACTTGTATGTCCATCTTCTGTTCGTGAATGCCGACTAGAGACGGGGCGCCGCCATTTGTAGTCATCTGATTGGTCGACAAGTTGACGTCATTGATGTCGTCATCATCCTCGATGGAGCAGTCCAATCGGAGGCAATGGCGGTCACGTGATGAAGGGTTGGAGAAACCTTTCCCGCACTTTTCGCAAGTGTATGGCTTCTCGCCTGCAAAGATTCACATAGAGAATATAAATGATTAGATTTTCATCATCCAACATATTGTATTTGATATAATTGTAGCATACATGTATAACCCTGAAAATCGATAGTATGTATTTTTTTTTACAATATTGCAGAACATTCCTTTATTTGCATGAACATTGACTAATTTAAAGTGACTCAATATCAAAGACGCAGAATCCTTGTTTTTTAAAATGCGGTGCCGATTCTCTGATTGAGTCAGTGACAGCTGGTTAGCGGTGGAAACCTTACCCTGGGGGCCAGGCACCGTATATCGGCTAGCCACCAAGCAACGCGCGCGCGCCCAAGCTTTCCCGGCGCACCCTCCCGCTGTCCCCCGAAGACCGACCCCGCCCCACTCTCCGCTGTAAACCCAAGGTCTGCTAGCACCTTAGCTGGAAACCTCAGCCCGGTTTAGCAGAATCGCCTGAATGTCTTGTTTAGGTAAAGTACATTCTCCTATTGGCTGACAGCTGGTTGGACGCCACGCCCACAAAAGAGGAAACCTCAGCGCAGTTTAGCAGGGCCTCCCCAAGGGGTATAGTACAGACCGCAGGCAAGGCTTTGCGTAGGTGAATCATGCACTGTATCTACAGCCAATAAGAGAATCACCGAAATGCTTTGGCTATGTAAAGTCTATTCTCTGATTGGTTGACAGATGGTTAGAGGCCAAGCCCACAAAAGTGGAAACCTCAGCCCAGTTTAGCATAGCCTCGTAGCCTGCGTAGGAGAATCTAGAGACTGCATCTACTGACCTGTATGCGTGTTCATGTGGAACTTGAGCTCGAAGGGCTGTGCGAAGAACTTGCCGCAAACGCTGCAGGCGCACGGCTTCTCGCGGGTGTGAGTCCGCCGCACATGGCTGTCGTGCGCGGCGTGCGACGCGAAGGCCTTCCCGCAGTGCTTGCACTTGAACGGCTTCTCTCCGCTGTGCTGGCGGATATGCGTCCTATTGGGAAGGAAGAAGAGACAACAGTTAGCCGTATGCTCTTACAAGATTGTAAAATTCACTTCTTCTTTTTTACAGTTTATTAGAACTTTCAAAACTTAACATTTCTTGCTTGTTGTTGTACAACATACATGATGGTGCCAATCTCAGTCATGTCTGAATTAGCATCTCAGACAGTGTCCACATTTTCATTATCTATTACAATATTAAATATATGCGTTAATGATTATCAACACAAACACAAAGTCTGATTAGTCCATCACGTTTACAAAAACATAAAATAACATAAATGTATCATTCAATGAACAGCTCTTAACAGTTCATATTTCCCATCATCGAATTTCATAGTCATTGACGTCTAACGTTACATCAACATTAGGCCACAGCAAGTAAATTTTATGGATGACATCCTCCGCAGACTCCAAAATTAATGAGATAGGGCGAAAAAAAACAAGTCGGTCCCAAAAAAACAAGATTCCTATATTTTCAAATTTTGAGATCATAAGTCTTGTTAAACAAGAATTGAGGTGACGAAATATGATATCATGACCAACAGATCTTTTATTCCTGTATTCAACCAATGAGGTTTCATATATAATATGAAACCTCCATGATTTAATGGTAACATGTCATTGTAGATGTGTATACATCTCAATAGACTAACTACAACAAATGCAGAAAAGAGTTGTACCATCATCTGAAGCAACTACACTGGGAATTCATATGCGATGAAACACCTTGTGTATACAGTTCAATTAACTAGACCCCCCCCCCCATTATTTATATAATGTCCTTGCTAGAACAAATGCAGAAAACAGCTTGTTATTATACCATCATGGCCAGGAACTACACTGGGTATTCATATCATATGCAATGAAACACCTCAGACTGTCAACATTAAACTGTTCTTGAAGATGTGTATACAGCTCAATTAATTTATAAGTAGAACAAACGCAAAAAACAGCTTGTCATACCATCATGGGCAGGAACTACACTGGGTATTCATATGCAATGAAACACCTTAGACTGTCAACGTTTACGACATATTTGCCAATTTTTGGCATGTTGACCACCGTCGGAAGGCAATGAAATTTCTTGTTTTTTATTTCGAAATCAGGCGAAAATTAATGAGCGCGCTGATGTCATCCATAAAAATTACTTGCTGTGGCCTTACAGTATTACGCAATATGAATAACATCATGGTACAAATTCTCTTTTTAAGACAAAACATCCTCTTACGCAGAGCCCATTTGATATACCTTGGGGAGTCTCTGCTAAACCGTGCTGAGGTTTCCACTTTTGTGAGCGTGGCATATAACCAGCTGACAGCCAATCAGAGAATCGGCTTTACCTAATAGCTATAGGAATAGGCGATTCTCTGATTTGTTGACAGCCACGCCCACAAAAGTGGAAACCTCAGCCCGGTTTGGCATAGCCTCCCCAAGTTACATTGATTGAATAGGACGCGGGCGTGGCTATACATAAGAGAACGGAACAGCATTGACTGACAAAAAGGCCATATACGCATAGAACAATACTGAAAATGTCGTACCGTAAGATGCTTGACGCTGTGAAGGCCTTGCTGCAGTACACGCACTTGTAGGGTCTCTCTCCACTGTGTACTCGCATGTGCTTGTTCAAGCTGAAAGGAATAGACAAAGGTTAGCACAAGGCTGTAGCACAAAGGCACCATCCTTACTTTTCAATTTGACATACATGTAACGTCACGTGTACGGTGTGAACCGCTCGGATGTCTCCCTCTCTTGTCTCTCTCTCTCTCTCTCTCTCTCTCTCTCTCTCTCTCTCTCTCTCTCTCTCTCTCTCTCTCTCTCTCTCTCTCTCTCTCTCTCTCTCTCTCTCTCTCTCTCTCTCTCTCTCTCACACTCACTGCCCATACATGTGTAATGTTCTAAACTGACTTAAGTTATCATTCTATCATGATTGTATCTCAAATGTCGTCTCAAGCTTCCAACGATATGCGTGTATCTCAAATGTCATCTGAAACCTGACCGTGCAGGAGCGCCACCTACCTGGATGACTGTGAGAAGCACTTGCCGCAGACGGAGCACTTGTGCGGGCGGTGTTTCTCGTGAACGTGGAGAATGTGGATCCTCAGGCGGTCACGCTTCTCAAAGGAGCGCGTGCAGAGGTGGCACGGAAACTTGCGGTCGCCTTGATCGACACATCTAATATAAACAACAGCAACGGTTATAATCTTGGCATAAACAGTAGTTATCTCTTAAAGCCCCACTATGTAAGATTGGGTCAATACAGAAATGTGGTGTAGACATGAAACATTGCTACACAATATACACAATACGTGGCTTCGAGTTTGCATATAAGGCTTTGCATATATCTGAGTCTACACATGATCAATACCTGTAGGTCCTCAACCTATGGAAAATACGCGTTATGTCAAAAGTCAAGCGAAGGCTTTAGATGGTTTGGCAGTTTTCAAAAAGGTAATCATGACAATGTACTACACATTATCATAAGGAAACGACCGTCAAGACATATATAATAGTAAAAGACGAAGAGTTATTACATTGTTCATTACAAACCTTGTGTATTTGAGGTGCTTGTCTCTGTAGTACTTGTAGGCAAACACCTTGCCACATCGGTCACATGTGTAGCCTTCTTTGGCTAGGTAGAAAAGAGACAAGTCAAAGTTAGCAAATCATTTGGGTGCCAAAAGTGAATGGTTAAGTTTTATACGAATATGTGTTCGTTCAGACCCCGTTCAGACCCCTGTAGTGATTCCCTGCTGTTTCAGTAGCGCCAGCAGGGTGTATTTTTTGCAGGGAGAGGTTGCTAGCCCTTTCCCTTTAAAGTGATTAAGGTACCAGGTTCCTCCTTGAACACGGAACCCCCATTTTACATCGCTTCCGGAAGACAGCTGCAGCCCCAACCGATATGTCACGTTCCAGGATTGAACCGCGGTCTCTTAGGTAGCAATTGAATGGAACCATGAGCTTAACTATGAGCTTGAGGCTGCTACTAGTTCAGCTATAAGAACATCCCCGTTCAAATATACAGCTTATTTTAATCATGTCAGGAGGTAATTACTCATCATCATGATAATGATATGTTTGTTTTCGTGGCCCACCTTCGCCGTTTTCCGCCACCGCCCCAGCGCCGCTGTCCGCCATCTCCTTCAGCGCTACCGGAATTCCCATGAACTGCAGGTAGCAGTCCCCGTACCACACTAGGAGTTCGGCGCCCTATAAGTATACCATCAACCATAACGTTTTTATCAACCGTATTGAACGTAAAGAAGTTCTATGTATCACTAATGAATTTACATTTTTTCATAAAGGAAATAACATATGAAAGGTTGAATTTTTATCATGATCTAAACCTTTACTCATTTCATGGCTTGATCATTGTCCTTGACCGTGACGAAAATTCCAAACAAAGTTCATGCAGTTCAGACTGCACCTGCTAGGGCGCTTTTACGCGCGAAAAGTTAGCGTGGATGATGTCACAGACTGCATCGCCATACGATCCTTGCCTTTGACCATGACGTAAATTCCAAACGAATTTCATGTATGTTGCAGTTCAGACTGCATCTGCTAGAGGCGCTTTTACGCGCGAAAAGTTAGTGTGGATGATGTCACAGACTGCATCGCCATACGATCCTTGCCTTTGACCATGACGTAAATTCCAAACGAATTTCATGTACGCTGCAGTTCAGACTGCACCTGCTTGGGGCACTTTTACGAAAAAGTTAGTATGGATGATGTCACAGATTGAATGTTGTACCTGTGGAATTTCTTTGCAGGCCTCGTAGTAAATCTGTCCCTCGCATTGGATGGCGATCAGGTTCTGCTCCTGCGCGTACCGGGCACAGTTGACGTACGCCATCCAGTTTCCCGTCGGCCCCCGCCCGTCGATCATGTGACTAAGCTTGCCGTCTTGGAAGATCTGAAAACAAGATGGCGGATGAGGTTTGACCTTCGACGAAAACTTTTGCTAGTGTTATGGACCCAGGTAAGAACCATAAAGTGTATCAAGCTTGACGCCAGACAACGTAGGGAAAGTTCCGCAACAATAGAGAAAGACACCCTTGTTTCTGTTTTGATTTGTACCGTGAAGTTTGTCAAGTGGCTCATAATTTTTGTTAAATCTCTAGTGTAAGATCTGAGATCAAGTTGGCGGACGAGACTTTAAGTTGCTCTGTGTTTACTAGGTTGACGTCAATGTGTAAGCTTACATCGATAAAGTCAGACCATTCGTTACCTCCGTAAACACGGAGGTAATGTTATCAGTTGATGTGTATGTTTGTTCGTCTTGGTGTGCGTCTGCCAGGATTTAAGTCGGAAATGGTGTAATAGGATACTTGGAGAATTGGAAGTATGGTTTGGCTCCGGTCCGATGGCGTTGTAGTTGAGAGTCAGGATGTTACACCCAGACAATAATTGTCAGTTTGCAAGGGATACCCACTTAATTAGAGCAATAACATTATTTCCTTGGTTAGAGCTTGTTTCTATTTTTCTCAGTTTCGTGTGCTATCGTGATGTTTTAGTTGTGTGAAAGAAAAAAAAATGTAGTTATAAAACTTCCGTACCTCCCACATATGGCTGTTGTCATCGTCAGTCTTGATTTCGCTGATGTTGATGATCTTCCCCACGAACGGACCGAAGCGAGTTCCTTTCGTGATGGCCGCCTGTTTGCAGTACACGCCGAAATGTTTTGTCGAGGTGAATCGCGTCTGGAAAAATCCCAGTCCTATTGAAGGAAAACAAATCATATTTACATCACGTATGACAACACGTTTCTACAGGAGATAAACTTAGACCTTGCAATTATTGGTAGATAATGTACCCATATATTTCCCAGATAGATTCAGTTTTTTTTAACATACATGTACATGATAAAAACTTTGTTCACATAAATTTAGACGACTTCTGTTAATGCTCTGAGCAATGTCAGCCGTCGAAGTATGAATAGTTTGTTGAATCCATTGAAAGGTTAGTAAAATCCTACATGAGTGATTCTGTAATCATTTAGTTGTGAATTTGTTTGTTTGTTTGTTTGTTTGTTTGTTTGTTTGTTTGTTTGTTAGGTTTTGAATGCCTACCTTCCGGCAAATCCAACATAGCTCGGTTGACAGGGCTCTTGTCTTTGGCTTTTTGGATCCCTCCTAACGCTGTTTCTGAAATGAAGTTAATCATTTTAGATTTCATAGGACAGATGTTCATCATCTGTCGACGATGCGGGCCACCACTGTTTTCAACAGAAGCTGCATGGTGCTGGGTTTGTGTTTAGTGTTAGAAATTCATAATGGCTATTGTATATCAAAAGCTTTCAACTTGTTTTTTTTTTACAGTAGGAAGAAGAGGGATATTCGGTTAAGACATACCCCTGAGCTCCGCCTCAGCTTCGGCGAACCGGATGCCTGAGATGGCATGACCCGGAAGTACTTCGTTGATCTGGTTACGGACATATCCATACAGGACGGCATCGACCTCCTCCTGTAAATGTTAAAGAAAAAATGTTAAGTTTGGGAACATTTCAAAATAAGTTTTGTAGCTGTTAACAATACTCAAAATTGCTCTCTGTGTGTGTGAGTGTGTGTGTGTGTGTGTGTGTGTGTGTGTTTGACATAACGAGTAAGTTTACTGTGAATAAAGGACTGTTGAATTATCAAGTTATCTTACGTTGTATGAGGTCAAAGTGACAAATGTCACAGATCTCGATCTCAGTTTACATTTCTATGGACACAAAGTTTTCATGCGCACCTGTGAAAACTGGAGAGATATGTTGGGTGCCGGACCGCGGGGGGTCATGGGAATCGGTGACGTCAGACCCAACTCTCTTCTCATCCGGGCCTCCATCAACATTCGGGTCTCCAGCGGGATGTGTGCTGGGAGCGGAACAGGGATGGGCGGCATCATGGTGTCCTTGGTGGGCCGCACGGCGTCCTGTGGTTTCTCTAACTTCATCCCGTTGAAGAGCCCCATAGAAGCTAAAGACTTGTGAATTCCATACAGCCGCGGTTGTACATTCATGGGGTACCCTCTAGGCGGAGTTTGGTTACTCGTGGACAGGACCGGTCTCGCCAGAGCACTCTTCAAGGAGGCGGCCATGTTGGAGTAGGTGGCGGCCATATTGGAGGCGGTGTTGCTTGTTGTGGAAACCATCTCCGGTGAGGAAGACAGCTTCATTTCGACCTCTCGGGTGGTTTCCCGGATCCCTCCGTTGACGCGGCCATCTTGTGTTGATCTCGATTTGGTAGTCAGTTCTAGCGCCATTTTTCAACACTGTGCTCTCTTTACCTCTGTGTCAAAAAACGAGAAAAGAACTTTTCAGAAAATAGTACTGATGAATTTGTTTCTTATATTACCGCCTCATTCCTAGCTAATAGAGATAAAAGATAAACTGTAAACCATGCAAATTCGTAGAACGTGGTTAAGGACAGGAATGCTGTCCCAGCAAATTGAAGTCAATTGTGCAAAGACACTAGATATTTGAAATTTCTAACAAATTATTGAGACAAATACCTCTATTACTTCATGACTTCTAAATGTACAAAAATACAATTATATAAAGGAACTGCTAGCTATAACAAATTCTTCATATTATACTTAAATATGTATGTCGTTACGTTATCACACAAAGGCGTAATCCATCAATAAATCTATCACTACAACGAGTCTTTTGCAAATAATCTTTAAACTATGATATTCAATATGACGATGACCCGACCTATAGATTATTGAGGTAATACTGGTATACTATTACTTGTGATCTACTTACTACTTATTCATCAATGCAATTCACACTCTTATCCCTCCTGGCGCCAAGTGGGCATGCCCCCTTGTCATGTCACAAAGGATAACTTAGCGGGTCAGACTAGTGTAACTCACAAATGAATATCTGTATTACCTTTAAAAGGTTGTAGAAACTCCAGCTAAGCCTTTATAAGCGGACCATCACAATGTGCATAGCTAACTGTATGCTTTTACGGGACTTTATGTATTTGTATCGCTCCACATACCAGTGCTTGTACAATATGAATAGATAAAGTGGTTATCATCTATGAGGCGAAGTTTGAGGCTTTTATGTTGGCTAGCCAAACCCGGTTAATCTCCAAGCAGATCCAACGGTTGCAAAGACCGTATCCAACTGGCAGAAGGAGTCTTTATTGCAACCGACTTTGACTGACAACTTCCCTGACTGACTGGAGCTTCTCTGGCTAGCTTGTACGATTTTAGCACCGTGAAGATCTGCTTGGAGATTAAAACCCGGTTGCCGGCTCCCTCTCAACAACCGCCGGGCCCTCTTACGATCCAGCCCGCCTAGAACATCATACTGGGTCTGCTGATACCCCTACCCCAAACTAAGATAAAAGTCTAAGCACATATGTGAGCGTGTTCTCATACCGAACTCTATGTAATTTGACGTTAATAACGTGACACTGTGGCTCAAAATGTATCTTTTTAGTGATTTCACTACCAGTGTCCGGATACATTTCAGTTTTACATTGTTAAACTGTATTGGTTCGGTCATTTTTGCTAAATTTCTAAAAGAAAAAAACAAAGAGAATACCTTTCTACCGATTCAATTTTTCTCAATATCGGAAACACAATATTTTTCTCTAGGCCTAAGTGTTAAGACACAGATGTCTGTAACACAGAGATTAACCTCTGACCTCTCAGACAAGTGAGAGACCTCCGTGTTAATTATCCGTGGTGGCGGACTACATTCCTTGTCTTCATCCTGCGTAAATAATTATGAACACCTCTAATTCCAGACCAAAAAAATGGAACAGAAACTTCAAAACATACACTGCAAAATGTAAAGCATGACATCACTACTATACCATACTTAACATTTCCTACAAGAAAGGCAGTGTTCAAATTAATTCCTCCAAAATATACTTTAAGAGTTTGGTGGCATTTTAAGACACTGTGTTTTGAATTAATTATCAACACTCGAGAATGAAATAGAAAGTTAATTGTAATTGGAAATCGAATGAGCAATACTTTTACACTGTACTGTACATTAGAAACGATTTTTCCAACAGCAGACGACATTGCTTGAGCTGATATGAGATGATATTTCAATACCCCGCCCCTTTGATATGTAATGAAATGAGTTTGTCGAAAACTATGGCAGTACAAAGAAAGTTGTGCATAAACTAGGTGTTCGACTGAGAATAGCTATACACCAAAATCTTCACCCCAACCAAATTCTATGTCAAGAAGCTTTCCTGTCTATGTTTCTAATAGAAAGCTAGACTGAGCAAGTCGAACTGTCTCTAAGTTTCAAGGCCATAAAATGTTGTGATTACTTGCAGTTGTCTTAACCAGGTCATCGTTTTTGGAGCACACAAATACACACATGCAGTTTTTTTAACGTCTTGGAAAAAATAAGGGTAACTGAAAAGAAGTCAAGCAAACTAGACTCAGTACCAAATCTCTTTTCGTGGAATCTTTGTATATGTCTACTTGTAGTGTGCCGAACATTGCTACAGCACGTAAGACATGCTATGAAACGAAAAGGTTAAAGTACTAGCAAACATACCTAGAAAGTGGATACCTCCTTAGAACAGCGTCTCAAAACCTCCTCATACACTCGAAGACAACGACGTATTGCTTCAAGTATCGGTATTGAAATGTTTTCCCGTGAATGTCAACGCATGTCTTCAATGTTGTCTGTTAGTAAAAAAGAATGATGTTTACCGAGAAGCCTTTGTGAAAGTTGTCTTAGGCCACGCCCCCAACAAACACCAACCTACCCTACTGGTCTATAGAGAGAGACTTTCTATCAACCATCCAACCGTATTGTTTTTGATGGTTTTAACAGTCATGCACACTAGGCAAACTGTGCTGTACTTGAATAAAAAGTACCAGCACAGTCGCCATGTTCTCCATTAAAGGTGCATAGGATCCATACTTTTATAATTAAGTTATTAACGAGTAGCCTGCGAAAAAGTAGAAATACAATTCTCAAGACAAATCATGGTTGCTATGAAAAGACAACTTGACAGAGAATATCTGGCGGTCAAAGGTCACTGACGGCGGACTCAGTATATCCGACAATTAGAGACATTGTCTAAAACACGTTAATTTCTATGGTAAAGTTCTGTAGAACAATTTTATTTTTCAAAAGAAAAGGCACACCAACTGTGACATGGTACTCTTTGCCTTACGCCCTAGGCATGAATGGGTATCTTTCTACAAGAGTTCCCCTCTATCTGATTTAAGAGCAGTTAAGACAAGTACAGGGACAAGAAGTTTCCAATTCATACGTCTTCCGATTCAGGTTGACTTTTTTTTCATATAAGGTTACTCAGATTATTTGACAAATCTTTTTTTTAGGGTCCGTCGGCCCATGCAGAACCGGTTTTCAGTCCGCTGTACATAACATCTAATGTTACCAATTAACGTCTTACATATGGGTTACAGCCATTGGAAAGTGATACCTTTTTCCGCTTAAGGCTATTTTTGTTTTTAGTGGTCTTGTATGAAGGAGGTAGTTTTCAGATAAGCTTTACTTGGAAACGAAATGGAAAAATGGGTTATTTCATTAAAGTCATTGAGTTTTATCATTCGAATAAACTTTCAGCAGAGTGACAGGAAGTCAGTGAATCATGACAGGAAGTCAATGAATCAGAAGAGGAACACAAAGAAGTGACAGGAAGTGGTCAGAGGTAGTAGAGCCAGTCGTAAATCCGACATGAAAGTTCAGGTCATGGGGTCAATGGAAGAGGCGACTAATTCCTGGGGAGGCATTGTTTTTGTTTTGTCTGTTTGTGTTTCCTGTTATCCTTTTTTCTTCAATATACTAGTCACATTCACCGTAGAGTGACAGGAAGTGATTAAAGGACAAATGTTAACCTTATTCGCATAGTTGAGAAACTACAATTGAACAAGAACTACAAGATGCGTGTAGCTTTGTTTGTTAAGTTGTTTTTCCTCACATTTATTATCTACGCCTGTTACGTTAGGTTAATAACTCGGAACGTCTTCGCTTTGCATGACCCGTATAACCAACCTCGAAACTACATAGAATACCTTGTAAGTCTTATACTTGATAAGCGCCGTTACATGATGTACCTCATAACTACTTGTACTTTATTTTGTAATAATAATAATAATTGTATTTAACAACAATTGTACAAGGCACAAAGGTTAGCATCTACTGATACATAACTATATAATGTATTGTTCAGTTACGAGGATCAACCCTTTGTAATAGCTAGCTTTCGCTAGTTGGGCAGTCCTGGCTGTACGGTTTGATTCAGCCTAATAGATAAATCAAATCTAAGACGTATATGATGTTTTCCTGAATATGCAAATTGCCGCCAAAGCATCACATCTATCAATGTCTGTCTGTGAGATGGCGTGATAAATGACGTCAATCTGAACTTCTGTAAAACCAATTAACTCCGGTATAACCCCAGACCCCACGGGATGTAGAGCCCCACCCCCAGGTGGAAAAAAACAAGAAAAATTCAATGGACTGGTTAGAAACAATTAATCTTATTTGTACAGCACTAGAGGGTTTGGTTGACTACATGTATACTATATACTATACATATTGTATGTTAGAAGACAATGTATCTTGTTTGCACAGCGCTAGAGGGTTTGGTTGACTGCATATACACTTTATATTGTACTTATTGTATAGTTAGAATTTAATGTCCGTAGTTAGACTAGAGTAGTCACATGCTATAGTATTCCCCATTGGCTGTCCGTCCTTTTACTGTACTGTACTTCGGGCAAGAACTTGCAATAAACTTTCACTTATATCACAGACTTACTGTAATATTCCTGTTTTTTATAAGAAATGTGCTCTTAGTATATCCGCCCAGCATAATTAAAAACGAGAAATAGATTTAGTTCCAGTGTTTTTTGGTGTAGATGGTCTACACCACATTTTTTTTCTGAGAATATAGTCCCGATGAAGTCGTGTACTAGTATTATATGTTGTAGAAACGTTTATGTTCGTTAAATGATACATTATTTTTGTTGAATACAACTAAGAACTGTTGTATTTTAGTACCATTGGTGTCAAAAGCGTTTATATTAGATGACAACAGTTAGGATGAGGGGTCTTTATTCATCGAATAAAGATATCGACTGATCCTGTTTTGAATATCATCGTACCTCGACGCTTCTCTATCAATTGACCCATCTGTCACCAAGGACGATCTTCAAAAAGACGACCACACACAAAAACAGACACAAAAAGTACAAGTTGCATTACAAAGTGAAACAAAAACCCCGTGGTGATAATTATAAAGACAGTACACCAATGTGATAATAGAGTTAGATGGGTGAATAGAGGTGATAATTGTCGTACATCTTACCACGGTTGCCATTGTGTCTTAGCTATTATTCTACGGTTTCTTCTCGAGAAAGAGACAATGGCATTAGAGTTTAGGAGACAGGCGTGTTCTTCAAGAAAAGGGAACCTGACAGAAGAACGTGTTAATTACTGCCCATGGTAGAATAATTGACTGGATCAGTGAAATTAGCATAACAGCACGACGTGTTCGTTATATGGTTTCTTTTGCTCATGAATGTCTTGACATAAGGTCCTTTTCTCTGACTGTTTTCTTAAGCCTGGGTGCCATCCTATTTCTACCGGGGCTCCTACATTCGCTACCCTAAAATGTAGGAGCCCCGGTAGAAATAGGATGGCACCCAGGCTAGTTTTCTTTTCATAGTCTTAGAAATTGGGTAATACTCTTTTGTCTTCAGAACTATCAGTGGTCGAACTTTAATAATTTCACTGTACTGAATAGAATAAACATACTTCGGATGAGCCTCAGCTAAATCATGGAAAATATGTCTACGCAAAACGTGTATGTTTCTTTCGCCATATGATATCTTTCACACAGTTTTCCTCGCATTCATGGCGTTGTAATAAGCTCGCTAGAAAGACTTAGAGTTGTCAAGCATAGCATACTCTTAACACAAAAAGACAATCCTTTACGGAGTTGGAAATGTACGTAACTGGCTGTTTATGGCAACGGATATGGGTTCGAAAACAATGTCGTCTGTATGCCTCCATACTTTGAATCAGTGACGGTTTGTTCTCTACTTTTATATGATTTTTTTTGATAGTACAGAACTTGAGAAAGAATAGATGACCACAATGCAATACAGTCTTATCAAAAAGCCTCCCATGACTGTCTAAAGGAAGAAAGCTAGTCCTGCGACTGTTCTGTTGGTCTATTTGGTCCATTTTCTGTTCCCAAAAAACTGTAGCGACTTCTTGCAAAGTGTATGTTACGGGAATTTTGAAGCGTACCAACAAATATACGATATTCTACGAAGACGGTATCATGATATTCTTGAGCGGGTCCAATTTGGCAGAAAAGAATGGGTGGGAAATTTGGTACAACTCGGAGATTTCCCTAGCATTCGTCGAGATGTTTTGATAGTTTTGAATTTAGTATCGAATTTTTTCGTTGCTTTATTTTTTTCGTATTTTCGAGTGAGCTTTCAACGCTCACCTCACTGCACGAAATGGCCTCGTATCCCGGCGTATACGTACAGGGATTCCTCCGGAAATATTCCATATCCCGGTGCGGATTTAGCGTATCCGTTAGTTTTAACGGATACGCTAAATCCGCAACGGGATATGGAATATTTCCGGAGGAATCCCTGTACGTATACGCCGGGATACGAGGCCATTTCGTGCAGTGCCTGTTTCATATTTTTGCTTACTTGGAGACGGCAAATTCATATACATTCCATACTCAAACGTAGAAAGACCAAATTCAATTTTCTGACAACAAATGTTTCAAAATACCTCGATGAAAGTCCATCCAAAATCTATCCAGTTGCTTGAGTAACTGTTACCTCTGTATACATGGCAACAGACAAGTATATAGCGGTAGGAACGGACAATTATTTGTACGGGTGCGTTGTCTATAGCATAATCTTCAGTTTAGAAATATAGTTGATTTCCTTGATAAATCGAATATATGTCCGAAAAAGCTTTAATAGACAGCACACTGAAATGGGTACCTAATACGTGTATTTATATATAAATGCAGCAGTAGATAGCTGATCTGACAACACATAGTACACAATCCACTCGTGCATGTACTCGTCGAGTCTGTTACCGCCAAGAGATAGGATTTTAACGGATACAACAGAAGGAAGGTACAGCAATAGTCTCGAATTTCAGAAGAGTGGTTAAGCTGGTAACAATGAGCGAGTGGTCAATCCAGTGGGCATTTCCACGCTAAAAGAGGGCCGCGAAAATGGCTGGATACTGGTTACGATTTTCCCGTGCCTCTGAGTGCAGATGTTGACTTCGAACAGAAAGTGACTAACTTTGTTTTCAAAAAGGCCAACAAATACGCCACATTGCCTGTGCGCTTTTGTACATATACACATGTATGCCCTTTTTGGTGGGCTGTGTTCTTTTTCCCTTCTGTCATTGTTAATTATTTCTACTACATGTACAATGGAGACAATTGATTGAGGTGGTACGATTTACATATGACGTTCAGCTAGATTTGTAACACAGAGGCGAGGAACAAGACAACAACACGCGGTGACAAACAAACCCCGCCCCGCTTAGAGTCCGTGTCTTAGCTTGATTCAAAATCGCCATTTTTCTTTCTTTTCGATGTCACTGAGATATATAGCACCGTTAAAATCTTGAAGCCAGCTTCTAAAATGGATTATGTAATGGTGATATTGTTTTCATTCTTCTTTTCAGCGAGGTACAAGTCTTTGAATCTGTTAACGTTTTCAAACAATGGTTTAAAAAATCGTCATGTATAATCCAAGAACACTCCAATACGCTTTTTAAATTAATAAAAAAAGTAGCAACTAAGGAAAAGACACGTAAACGTGTAATTATATTATGCATATGGTTTTATGTTGATGAGGATAATTATCTTATTTCTTTGGTATAGAGAGCCGAGCGACTCAATAGACAAGGCACGGAGTGTGAAATAAAGAGAGAACATCCGAGCCCAACTAAATCGAAAATGATGGAAGCGCCACGCAAAAAACGACCGCAGAGAGACTTTAACCCCGATCGAAAAATGGCCACAGAAACGACAGCGCGTCCGAGCGTGAAGGAATAAACTGATGAAGCGGAGAGCTAATCCTTATTTCTGTTCCACAGAGACTCGGACCGTGGAATATGATAAAATAACACGATTCGGCCCGGGCGTTCGGAACCGCCTAGGCGACGCGATGTTTACTTTAGCCATCGTTGTGGGTCTATTAAAGAGTGAAAGTGTCCACAAACGGGCCTTCGGAGCCTTCCCGCTGGGACGAACTTTATTTTCCGCGCGTGCCCTCTCACAGAAATGAGCGAGTGTCCACTCCATTCTGATAATCATAATGTACAATACTTGGCATCTGCATAGCCGTTATCAAAGCAAGGTGCGTACATTTTCATTTTGCGGCTGCAATTGCACCGCTTATGTACACGAACGGGATAAATAAGCCACATTTTGGAGCCGCGCATGAAACCGCTATCACGGCTAATTTAACCCCATCCTTGGACATTTAGATCAAATCCTTCGTAATTTATTACATCTGACCTTTTCAAAAAGGCCGATTTTTCACCTGCGATCGGCTGTATTTTGCTCATTTTCTTGAACACAAATGAAACGATGAGTTGCCCGAAAACGCACCGCGGACCCGAAAACGCAACGCAGACCGCAGCGTTAGTGGTGATTAATTTCTCTGGGCGGCGCTAACGTGGTAACAAGTTTAAAAGCGGCACCGAACAGTTGTTGGCTATTTAGCGGGGTCGCAAGGTTCAAGCCCCCGAGGTCAATTCAGTCAGTGATCGGTGGTGTTGAATGTGCGGGGGCAATGGGGCGAAATTACCTCGGTGAATTGCTTGCAGTCGCAGTCAATAAAATTTCTTGGTGGTCGGACGATTTAGCTACCGACGCTCCCTCTATCTCTTTGTTGTTTGTACCTTAGCGTTTAACATTTACACCGTTGACTCGTGAAAATGCTTCCGGATAATCCAAATGGGCAACACTCTCATTAATTGGGACGTTAATTTTTATGGCTACTTTTCCGTACCTCTGCACCCTACTTTACCGACCGAAACTATGTTTGTTTTTTGCCTCCCAGAAAACACCGTAAACATATGTGATATAAAACAAAAATGATAAAGGAATGTATATTTTCCTTACCTTATTCTATGTAGGAAATCACTAGATAGTCGCTCGAAGTTCGCTTCCCGATGATGACACCGATGGGAGTGCACCTGTCTCTTCGGGCGGACCTGCGACCCAGAACCGACTACCTGGCGAGGAGCACCCGGTGATTTCGCGTGAGGTCAGGTCAGTGGTTTACCATGTTGTGGCATTAGGACCCTGGCCTTACTCTCCTGACCTATTTGGGAGACCCCTGACTTGGGACACGGGGCCGTCAATTGGAAGATACCAATTTGACACCATAAAAGGGTGAAACGTCCTTGTTTCAAGACTTAAACAAAGTATCAACTACAAGTTAGGATGTTAAACAATAGTTTTCATGTGCAAACCGAGTATTTGCAAATAAGTATATCAAACACTTATTGATATTAAAGGCTTTAAGTAAAATCTTTGTATAGTTAGACAATTAACCACCAAATGGATTCTTCCGGAAAGAAAGGTGTACTACGGGTTCCGAAGCGGTCACTGATTGGTTGAGGTCAGAGTGCGTTGATTACTGGCTATTAACCTCCCTCATCACGCCCCGGCCATCGGTCACCGCGCCCGCCCGCAAATTGACTCCCCGCCTGGCGCATTCCCGCGCCGAGCGCTTGTAATTAGCGTCCCGGTGAACGATCCACGAGGGACGAAACCTAAATGGACACGATACTAACAATTCCTTACCGTTCATCGGACGCGTCCGGGTTTCAACCATCGCACAGGCAATATAAGAAACAATCGGGAAACCAAAGTGGGGCGAAAAATTAGCCCGAGTGAAAGTGATTTGCATAGGAAAAGTAATGCCCCGGCAGCTAGGGAAAGTGGTTTTTCGGGGTCTGCTTTAAGATGAGGTGCTAACGAACATGGCTTTCACATGGTAAATAGGCATGGGCCGATTTCATCACATAATGGTATTAGCTCTACCCATTTCATGCATTTGGGCTTACCTCTAATTTTGCCTCCGTGGCCACTTTTTGGGGATGGCATTGGCTTCTGATTTTAAGCATCAATATCGGTTTCATTTTTGACTTGAAACAAAGCAAAGAACTTCTTTTGAATTCGAGCATCATACGCGTGACGCATGTAACAAAGATCTCTGTTCTTTTACGCTGGACGGATTTGTTTTATAATGACAATATCACCATATGACCAATCTCTGATAAAAAGCTGTTATCTTTCGTTTTTTCCCCTTGGTAATTCTATAGGCAACTTTTTGTCACTGGTCGAAAGTACAAAGCTAACAAATGGAACAGATATCTAAAATTATTTCGTTGTCCTTAAATCTAGAGTAGATCGACTTTTTCTTCGTCACATTTCTACAAATGAAAGACTTGCAAAATGGCATATTTACCACCGAGAACAAAAAACACAAATACAAAACGTTAGCAACGAAGAACATAGGATCTAAACATAGGTAAACACCTTATCTCGGAGCGCACAAATAGCTGAAAAGAGCCGTCTAAGCTAGAGAGAGACAGAAGCTGTTTGGAATTGGCACCATATTGTTCCACATTGTGGACGGTAAATGTCATTTTCGGGCCTCTCTTTGATAGAACGGAGCGAGAAGGAGCCAAACGGATTTAGCCACCAAGATTCGGAACTAATTCTGCCATCAATAATAAATGAGTGACATCCTTATTCTGTTAGGTCAGCTGGGACTGGCAAGATTCGGGTATTAAAAATTTACACGGCGGAGGATACCACCACTCGCGCCACCCAGCCCGCCTTTATTTTCCGGGAGTTGGGCTAATTCCCGTAAAAGGACGGGATATTGTGGGAGATCGCGGGGTGATCCCGGTGTGAGTGGGGTTACGCACGAGGAGCTGGTGGACACGCCTAATTGACAGCTATCGGCCTGTGAGGGGTTAAGCTGCGGCATCCACGCGCTCTGTTCCCCGCTAAACCTCACGCGGTCCGCCGATACAAGGGGATTTGGGGTTAATACCCCGTGCCCTACTTTCCTCACGGACGGCTTCTGCATGTTGATCTACAGTACGTTGCCTTCTCACCCCCTTTTTTTTAAAGATAACCTAAGCACTAATTTCTAACTTTTTAAAACATGAAACTGTATTTTTGTGCTCAGTACTATGTCATGCTCCGTACTAGCCTGACTCACGCACGGCACACACACAACACACACACACACACATACACACACGCACACGCACACAGGGACACACACACACACAGGGACACACACACAGGACAAACACACACAGGGACACACACACATACACACACACAAAACACACACACACACACACTCGCACACGCACACAGGGACACACACACACAGAGGGACACACACACAGGACAAACACACACAGGGACACACACACACACACACAAAAAACACACACACACACACACATACACACACGCACACGCACACAGGGACACACACACACACAGGGACACACACACACACACACAGGGACACACACACACACAGGGACACACACACAGGACAAACACACACAGGGACACACACACACACACACACACAAAACACACACACACACACACACACACACGCACACAGGGACACACACACAGGGACACACACACAGGACAAACACACACAGGGACACACACACACACACACACAAAACACACACACACATACACACACGCACACGCACACAGGGACACACACACACACAGGGACACACACACAGGACAAACACACACAGGGGGACACACACACACACACACAAAACACACACACAAACACACACACACAAACACACACACACAAACACACACAAACACACATACATACACACACACACACACATATATACACACACACAGGGACATACACACAGGGACACACACACACACACACACACACATACATACATACAGAGAGAGAGAAAGAAGGAGAGAGAAGTAGTATAAGGGAATGTCCAACATTAGCTATCACATCGTGTGCGTGTGTGTGCGCGCCCGCGCGTGTATGTGTGTTTGGCATTTATTAGACGTTATGAATGGCCAATATGCTCGGCATTGAATGGATTACATTTTTACTTTGAGTAAAGAAATTGGAGTAAATACTACGGGATAAAACATGTATGATACCTTAATACACGTATCTTGGACTTGTAAGGAAGACAATGAAATTCGATTTGATGTAAGGTTCACATCGTTCCTTGAGTCGCCTCAATAGCTAGGTACATGTAGAATATCTAGAAATACTGTGGTGTTGAAGTTTACTCATGATAAAATGAATGATAATGGAAAATATTTAGTCCATACAGTGTCCCCTACCGATTCTGCAAAGAACAGCAACGGAATGAAACGATCAGCCGTGGTCCACTGTTCATTAATTTTCGACAAGTTAAAGTTCCAGAAAAAGTTTAAGTCCGTCCAGCACCAAATAGTGCGTAGGTATCTATATCCGTTTCTATAGACATATAAGCCCACACAGCTTTGTGTAATCCCTACAGCAAGGGGCTAGTCCACAGGTAGTGGTGTCTGTTTAACTGCCATACTCTTTCCCAAACGCTGAGCGCTAAGCAGAAAAAGTCGTATGTATCATATGCATTTTTATAGTCTTTGTATAACCTGGCTGGGCATCAAACTCACGACGACGTACTAAATGCACAACCAACGCTCTACTTAACCATTGCACCAGTCTTGTCGGAGACTTTTAGTGCATTTTTTCGACAAGAACAATAAACAGTGGACCACGAGTTAACACTTTTCAGATGCGTGTATGTCAGGTCAATCACAACTTCCGGGACTCGATCTCCAAAACTCTATGTATTTGAAAGCAGGGTAACTAAACTTGGGGGCACGCACGCTACACTTCGTGTGTCCTGCCTGTATAACATCAACTGGAACAATTCTTGCAGATTCAAAATTCACATTGATTAGGCCAAGCAACGTATCTAAATCTAGTTGCACGAGCTTTATTTCTAAACCCACGTCGCAATGATCAAGTGTACATTGGAAATTTAAGCCAAAGTGCCGAGTCGCTTTTCCGTTTTGAAATAAATCCTTTGCATTTCTCCTGTTAACCAATACCGAAGTCCCGCTTCTCTCTACGCGTAAATGGACTGTCATGGTGCGATTTTATGACACACGCTTTTACGCCCGGCATACCAGATGGTGAAAAGGCCTCTCCTAGAAAGGTTCAAATATCGCTTGTCCTGCTTGTTGGGTCGACATAATCCTGATTTTACCCACCGCGAAATGTCAAAGTGCTTTTATCCCACTGTTTACACACATTAATGGAGCCATTTCCATAACTCTAAACTTGTCACCAATAGAACATCACTTTCTTCAGGTTGATACGAAAACGATAGCTCTCGTAAAGAGGGTGCAATAGGGGCAACTGAATTCATTTTAAGACCTCAGGCCAGACAGACTAGCGACATTACCGCTCATGTTCAAAAATCAGCACTAGGGGCAGGAAACGCTGTCAGCACCAGGGACAGGGAAACACTGTCAGCACCAAGGACAGGGAAACACAGTCAGCACCAGGGACAGGGAAACACTGTCAGCACCAGGGACAGGGAAACACAGTCAGCACCAGGGACAGTAAACACAGTCAGCACCAGGGACAGGGAAACACAATCAGCACCAGGGACAGGGAAACACAATCAGCACTAGGGACAGGGAAACACAGTCAGCACCAGGGGCAGGGAAACACAATTAGCACTATGGACAGGGAAACACAGTCAGCACCAAGGGCAGGGAAACACAGTCAGCACTTGGGACAGGGAAACACAGTCAGCACTAGGGACAGGGAAACACAATCAGCACAAGGGACAGGGAAACACAGTCAGCACCAAATGGAGAAAGCTAGGAGAATTATCAATCTATATATTTTTCAGCACGCTCAACAAGACCAAAACACCATTGATCCGCCATTTATTTCCTCTCGACTAGAACCTTCCACGTCTACGTATGCGTCTAACATCTAACGGACGTACCAAATTGTATTTAAGGTGGTCATTGAAGAAATAGTCTCTTTATCACCATACTTAGAGCCTATTTGTTTCAGGTATTGTTTCAGTAATATTTGTAACTCCGTTTGAATTCCATATCCACAAAAACGCGAGTATCGCAACCCAATGATGAGGTTTAGTAAGTTTCCTCTACATAATCACCCCTCAAGCAAGGTAGGACCGTCCAAGAGCAAACAGGTCTGGCAAGTATTAGCCTCTATGACTACGTCAATTTTAACGACACCCTAGGTAGCCTGCTTGTTTGCCTAATTATATGCTCTAAAGTAAGATTGGGGGAGGGGGAAGAATCTCTGAAATTTGCATGAAATATTATCCATTATCCATTTAATGTATGCATATGCATACTGTTTACTCAGACACTCAAACTCACTGTAATGCACTATAAGAGAGTACCTCATGATATCATTGCTACAATTATCTTGTTTGAAATACACTTGTTTACCAGCATGATGCTCAATTTACCATTGCAAAAGATCGCTTAGAATCTATTTACTTATTGATCAAAAGTTCACAGCAAAATCTGTGAAGTGCCGACAACAGGATCGTATGTATTAATCGTTCATTTTGGCAACCAGCGAAATCACAAAGTAAATTAAAAACACTGACGATAAAATATATCTATCTTAGTATGAATGATGTAATGCTAGTTGATTATACTAGATGTCAATGCCAGCATCGGCTGACTTGAGTTTGAGAACATCCTGCTACATTCATTCACAGTGACGGAATTTCGCGGGAAATTAATTTGGCGGGAAATTAATTTGGCGGGAAATGTGTCAGTAAACTTCACATATAAAGTAATGCCGCGCCATCTGGTGCGCGCTATCTATTCATTTGGTTTGGCTGTTCAGCACACACAGCCAGGGCTGCCCAACTAGCCTGTTGCGTTACAAATGACTGGCCTTGCCGACAAAGACAAGACACTACAATTGTATTAGACATGGCCAGTATAACAATCTATAGCATTATTATAAGTACTTAGAAAATATTGCATATAGATGATCTTAAATAGCGTATACAATGGAATCTATGGTAGGATATGTATTACGAAGCGAAAAGGAATTTAACCTGTACATAACAGTATTAATAGTCTTCAGATGTAGTAGAATACATGTATCACGTTTTTAATATCACTGTGATTATACCACTGCTTTATCACCATGACCTGTATTTATATTGTAAGAGCAGAAACGTACAATAAAGGTCTTTTTTTCATTTTCATTCAAAGAAAAACAAATGCACACGATGGATGGCACCCACCACAAACTGTAATGAATCATCTTTATGTTGCTCAGTATATTATGCAGAAGACGTCTCGCTATAAAAAGTGGTAAATCAAAATGAGGCAAATAGTTAGATAACTTACGGTTGTTACGACCTGCCACTAGGGTAAAAAAAAACTACAGCAAATAAGATAAATTTTGAAGTAAAATTGACTTTAAAGAATCAAAATGCATCAAACGCTATACTCTAGTGTGTTTTGAGTACCAATCTGTTGCGTGACATTTACCTAAAACATCAAAGAAAAACTCTAACGACATTTCTTTTGATACTACATAAGACGTAGCGCTAGGAAGAAAACTACCCCATGTGTACGGTAGCACATTGATTCGCATGGCTTTTTCAGCTCCAAAACCTAACAGAAAGCTCCCATCATATGCCCGCGGCCGTGGGTGCTCACCAAAGAAAAGAACGGATATCATGGATGAAAAGCAATGCCATTTTATTCAACCTGCTGACAGAAAGATATAGGACACGCTTACTCAAAACAAAGAAACAAATGCGCAAGCGAATAATACCTACCAGAAAAAGCTACACCCGCGACCGCGAGTGCTCATAAAAGGAATGTACGAATAGCATGGATAAAAAGCAATACTATGATATTAAACCTACTGACAGAAAGCTATAGAACACGTTTATTTAAAACAAAGAAACAAGTGTGCATACCTACAATACCTACCCAAAAAGCTATACCCACGCCCGCGTGAGTTAATAAAAGGAAATATATCATGGATAAAAGCAATGCCATGATATTCAACTTACTGACAGAAAGCTATAGAACATGTTTATTTAAAACAAACAAAGAAACAAGTGTGCGTACCTACAATACCTACCAAAAAAACTATACCCACGTCCGCGTGAGTTCATAAAAGGAAAGTATGAATATCATGGATTAAAAGCGACGCCATGGCATTCAACCTACTGGCAGAAAGCTATAGAACACGTTTATTTAAAACAAAACAAAGACACAAGTGTGCATACCCACAATACCTACCATAAAAGCTATACCCACTCCCGCGAGTGTTCATGAAAGAAAAATACGAATATCATGGATAAAAAGCAATGCCATGATATTCAACTTACTGACACAAAACTATAGGACACGCTTATTCAAAACAAACATAGAAACAAATGCGCAAACAAACAATACGTACCAAAAGAAAGCTCGATGTCGCCTCCGCTCGACGCGCAAATGATACTTTCAGTGGTAAACTATCGGCCGGCGGCGGCAAATGACGGTACAAGACCCCCTAAACCCGCACGCACGCAGGACCCGCTAATCAGAAAGACCAGAAAGCAGCGTTCTTCCTTCCCTACAGACTGAACATTCAACGATGAATCTCAACAACTTCGAAGTTCCTGGTTACTACCTTATCACAGTCATTTTGATTGCATCCCGGGCAAACAGAGAGACTGTAGCCTAACTCAATTATACACGACCATTAATCAAAAATCATTCAACACGTCCGCCGCGACAAGACCAGAACACCACTGAGCCGCCGTCGTTTCCCTCGCCACCGTCAACTTCCCCCTAGCTGTACGCCTGAAACACCTCTGGCGAACGTACCAAAGCATACTGTAGGGGTTCTTAGAAATAGCAGCCTTTTAATAACTGTGCTTAGAGGCCATGTGTTTCAGTTATTGCTACAGTGATATTCATACATCTCTTTAAAATCCAGATGCACAAAAACGCCCGAGGCAAAACCCAGTGATATCTAGGTTTAGTAGTTTTTCTCTTCAAAATTACCCCCTCAACCAAGATGGGACCGTCCAAGATCAAATAGGTCTGGTAGCTATTAGCCTCTTCTGCGATGTCAATACTAACGACACCCTAGGTAGTTGAGTGGATTTGCCTGATGAGAGATGCCTCCATGTAAAATTGTAACAAAAAGGAAAAAATACTGCAATTTGCATGAAACGTTATCCATGATTTTCGATTTGATTTATGAAAACTCATTCAAACTTACTAAACTGCACAGAAGGACTGACCTACCTACGAGAGAGTACCTTCTGATACCACTACTACAATTTTCTTCTTTAGAATACACTTCTTAACAACATCGTGCTCAAGGAAACAATTAGATAAACCGATGCGTATCTATTTAGTAATGTGTCAAAATGAAATCTGTGAAGTGCCAACAACAGAATCGTATGTATAAATCGTATCTTCAATTTCACGACCAGCGCGCCCAGAGAAATCACAAAGCAGAGCTTTAACGACAAAGATATGAATGATGTAGAACTTATACTTGCCTGATCATACATGAGCGAGAAAAAATACGCCATGCAAGTCAAACCTTGAGCGAATTAGAGACAAAAAGTGGAACTATAGCCGACATTTTGACTGGTTCTGCTGCCATACGTTGAATACGAAATAGATCTTGCTCCGTTATGGGCTATGCTCTTGTCTTGTGCTACGCCGACGTCATTTAACGTTAAACCCACCTCCCCTTTTAAAGATATGTTACCATAACAACGAGTATATCAATCAAAATAGGTTTATCTTTTACAAACCTTCGCGGCCATTTCGACACGCAGACAAAAACGACTTCCGATGTTGCCGGTAATCAATGTGACAGGTACTAGGTACAATCACACGCCATTTCCTCCCAAACACAAAGCATGAAAATTGAAAACAAATATATTGATATTGTTTGTTTTCCTCTTGTTCGGATAGCGTAGCACACTCACACCAATCCCTTTGATATCTACAGCCTAGTGCATCTCTCTATCAATCCAATTCGTCGCCACTTGTACGATCAAACAGACACTTAAATATGCCATATGTTACTGATGAGAAAAGGTTTCCATTCTAAAGTCGTATCCTTCGATAACATGCCTTTTTGTCTGGTTCAAATTTTTGTAACGCCACGACGTCAGTTTCTCCCAGAAATGTTACATGTTCACCTATAGTTGAATACGATTAGTGTTGCCAAAAAATACACATATGTTGTACTTTCCATTTGATGTTGACCTAGGTGTTATTTAAGCCAATAAATGACATATATTGCTAAGCCTACACTTTATCTATCAAACAAGAAGTGTCAGTTGCATAAAGGGAAAGCATTCATGCTCACAATAAACACGAGCCTTCTTACTTATGCCAAGGATTGGTGTAACGATTGAAGTACTAAATTACACAACACACACGAGATAGAGATACTCTGCTTTGAGACTACTAATAGTGGTTTTGACCTCAACTGGCCTATGGGTACGTTTTCCTTAATGCATGTAGCTTAAATATCATTGTGTCTTGTTCATTTTGTTTACATATCATATGTACCCAAGTCAATACTCTGAATGTTGTGTTGAAAGACCACAGAAATTAGGCATCTTTTCCCACAAAGAATCCGCCCATATCTTAACCATTATCATTACTTAGAGTACAAATGCATAATCATTACAGTTTTGGTTTCATTATGCTAGTAATATCATAAACAGACTTCCCAACGAAAGCACAGTGGAAATGATGTTGTAACAACGGATATAAAGTATGCCATATGTATATGGTGTATACATGATCAACCAAACGATATCGTGGTCATTAAAGAGCTCGGTTTCATGGTAATGTAAATAAACCGGAATGCATTATCTAAAACACTCAGACACTGAATCAACCGCTTCACACTCAGCAAAATCTTACATTTCCACTTCAAATCCATCCACCATACTGCTCGTTTTAATAATGAGATCAAGCAGACTGACATGGTTTGCAGAGAAATGACAGATTTGAGTCTTTTTGATTAATGCAAAATACAACAGTTACTCTAATGATGAAGTAACAATTAACATATAAATTATATAGTAACACCAAAAAGCACAAGATTACAAGCTATTTCTTTTTGATGAGCAAAGTGTAGCAAATTTTAGACGAACACAATCATATCAATATATCATTGTTCTAAGACGATAAACCATATAAAAGAAGGGTGCATTATGCAAATCATGCCCGTTAACCGATATTTTGTAAGCTGTGCACGTTTGAATATAACGCTGCTGCTCTTTTACATGAAACAAGATTACTGATTTATCCTGAAATGAAAAGGTGAATGCAATAACAGTTTGACATTTTACAATATAACACCGTGACTTTGACATCCAATGTCTGATACAACGATGATTATATCTTGAGACTTCCACATGTATATCTCTATATTATCTATAAGCATAGCATTTATTCATACTTGCGACATAAATAGCAGTTTTATTCTTACAACATTATGTTAGTACTTGCTTTTCTTTTGTTTAGATGTTGAGGTGTTAAGTGGATCTGCTAAATGTAGTTGTGTATAACATGAGTGCAGCGCCGTTTTGTCCTTGTTCATATTTTGTCATATTTGTTTATGAAAAAAGCATCTTGCTTAAGTCATATTTTATGTCACTTAAGACCTTCCACAAGTAAGACAACGTATTCTTAACTATACTGTATTGATAAAACTTATATAAACTTGACAATGAACCCTGAGATTTGTGACCTCTTTTGTGTGTTTTACATGAAAAAAGGTTTCGATGTGATGTGCGTAACAAATCGGAAGTTAACCGCTAACATCGTTTATGCAACTGTGTAGAAAATCTAGGGCAACCGTACCACCTACACACTAGTACTAAATATAGCCTTAATGACGCTCATTTCAAAGACGTCTAGATCTTAGAAATCCAAATGATATAGATCAGACAAAACCACCAATGTGATACTAGAGCCTTGTAGCATATAGCTACCTCATTTGTTAACACAGTGCTTTGGATTTGCTATATCGACTTGAGCGAACTTGTATAAAAAATAATTATTAGTGAGCATAACTAATTGAATGAATGGTGTGGCAATTGATTGCACTTGTTAAGAAAATACCCATGAAAAGAATCGCCCCAAAAGTAATGATTGTGTCGATTGTTTGATAGAAATTAAGATATGCGACAGAACTGCATGTAAAATCTACTTATAGTACATATGTACGCATGCATGACCGGTTTCAATTAATCACACTATGTTTTTCTATAATGAGAGGAAATATGCTCATTTAGGTACATCTTAAAATGGACGTTGAACAGAATTAGGTTTGAGACAGTTGTATTCAAAATCGTTTTCACACAATGTGAAAACCACGAATGCCATTCAGCTAGGTCAGCCTATACCAGTTTTTACGGTCAAATAAAAGTCATATTTCTGATGGCAAAACTCCTAAAGATAGCTACTGAAACTGGCCCAAACCTCCTTGTTTATACATGAGTCTCCAGGTTAGGTATGGCTTGTAGGGCACATAGAAAACAACTAGAATGTCATGTATTGATCCATATGACATATTTCCATACCGCATGTCAAACTCCGGATCCACCTAAGTCTATGTAAATTGGGTTCATATTTATCCTTATAAGTTATAAACATTGGCTGACCTAGAGACAAATTCATCTGTCTAATTAGTTTAGACAAACCTTTGATCATGAAACATACTTAAACCTGTACTTAACCCAGTGGGATATATGTTCGATAAATGTCTTAATTCATTATATGTTCTTAATTATCATTGTATAATCAATCTGATAAGTTTGGAGTGACACATCTTAATCATAACCAAATCTTCCACTATGATATTGAAGTTAGTGCGTGTCCATTGCCGGTAGTTCTACATTATAAGCATGTCATCAAATAACAGGTCAGGTCGACATAGGGCAAGTGTTTACTACGTTTTTTCCATGTTAAGATGGACATCATCAACAACATACTGGCGATATGAATGGACAAGTTGCTTTCAGGCAGATTGCCTTGATATTTTTGTTGTGCTTTGCGAAGCTCATCTGCAAGATACAACCACATCAGGAAGTTACAACCGCAGAGGCATCATCAAGCCATGCATATGGCCTAAAACGACTTTGAAATCATTCCTACATATTCCCGTACTTGTGTCTTCAAATATGTTTTGCTTGCGGAGCTTGTCAATCTCCTTGTAATACAAACAGAGTGACAAACTTGTCTGCTTCTAATTCATGCAGGAATACTTCAATATTGACACCATGAATATGCCCTTGTCCGCGCGCAGTCTAAGTGTTGATTCGTATGCTGAACTAGATTCAACTACTTATGTCAAAGATATCCATAAATATCACGGTTTTCGGCACAACATTGCCGCTTATTAGATACATCACATTGGGGAGATATCTATGTACGAAACCGGCATAACTCTACTGAAAAGAAATCCAAACTTTCAGTTCTTTACACACAAATAAATCATATGATCAGTAGATATACAATTTGTACATTAATATGTTTATATGAGTTCATATTACCTAGATTGGATATAGAAACTGGAAGATATAAAAATATTTTTTAGCGACCATCGGTTTTCGTCTTGCCGTAGTCTGATAGTAGCTTTATTTTTTCTTCTGTTCCGGCCTAACTACACGCATGCATCTTTAACAGAATGCTCCAAATATCAATATACATATCATCCTCATATAGTATACATGTTAACGAACACACCCTTAAAACTACCGGTGTGATTCTCATCAGATTCAAGGAGTTGATTCAACAACCTCTTGAAAGCCAAAAACTAATGCAACATGATCACCGTATTCAGAATACGTACATAAAAAAATATCGAATAGGCGATGGAAACTGTACATTATGTTGCGCACAACCACACTCCTTACATAGATTAAATAGATATCAAATGTAGACATAGGCTATATTTGGCTAAAATATCAACATGAGATTGTTATCGTTAGCATTTAAAATCTTTCAAATGTAGATGACGAAAGGTGTACGTTTGTTATGTAACGCGAGTTTGTGTATCTATATTCCTGGTAGTATATACATGTTAACTAGATCTGTCACAGCCGAACAGTCCCTATATTGAACGAGGGCATAAAACATCACCTAAGACCCGAATTGAATGTTTCTATCATGAGTTTCTCGATGTATTTCCAAAAAAAATGTTTGGTGAAGATGAGCCTGTAAATGTGTATCTGCAAGACGATAGTAAACTATAATATTGGGCATTGGAAACGGTACGATGAATTATTATGTAAAACCACACCCGTACATAAGATATGAGTGTCAACTAAGGTAGAGGTCATATCTAACCCTTATGCTAACATCAAGTCGTTATCTGTTAAGCCATATACATTATTCTAGTCTTTGCACACACTATTTATGTACTTTGTAACATACATGTATGAGTACTTCCATACAGTAATGTATATATATATATATATATATATATATATATATATATGAAATGACCTTACAAGTATTAAGCAAGTAAGCCAGTATATATGTCAACCTTTCTCGCTAATCCGAACAGAACTGGGCCTAAAGTTAACTTTCACTTGGTTTCCGTATATTTACGCAAGACAATACTTTACCTACACAATATCAGCGAAGTGACCCTCTTTATATAAACTGCTGCAAAGTATGGACCATTGATTCGCGAAAACAACAAGATACTTCTTTGTTGATAAACACACTCGAATGTTACTCTTCAATGTAAGTGAGAATTTCAACCAATATCTACGTTATGCTTGTGTCTTTTCTCAATCGTGTATGTCTTATAGAGATACGCGTGGTTGAGATACATTCTAGTTTTATTTTTGTGTCGTTACGTTGTATGATATCACTCTTTTTCTTGCGTACTCAAACATACCTGTACATTTATAGAAAAGAGATATCAAATAGTCTCATAGATTTCAATTTCGTAGAGCTACATCTTTCATATTAATTGTTTTCAGTATAAATATGGCAGAATGATCGACATCTTTGTACATATGTGAATGTAACTTAATTAATAATAACGTACGTTGTGGTCACTGCTTTTTAGCCAGTAGTATTATCGTGGTCATATTAATCATCATTTACTGGTTCTGCTTCTACAGTCACCTTGCAGTTGCAATTCTGGTAACTACTGGACTTCAACAGTAAATTAATACCTCATATAACAAACGTACCTAGCTAAAGATGTCGATTTACAATGAAAAAGAAGCTCTTGAGGAGGTGCACCAAAATGTAAAGTATTTTTGAACCTACAAGATTGTGTCAAAAACATATCGCTTCAAAATGGATGTGACCTTCAATCCTTTTTAACCTACATTGTCATCAGTGTACTACGCTCTTGAAGAGGTCTATTCTACAAGATATTGCTAATTTAATGAATAAAAGACCTCGATTGTACATTTGTGCTCCTGAAACCAAGTACGGGTCATGGTGGTTACATTGATATAAGAATATGGTATATTGCTACATCTAGAATGACTAATAAATACTAATAAATAGAGAGAGTCATAGTTGGGGACATGAACGACATCTATTTGATTTGAAACGTAAATTCTGTTTGGAATAATTTTCCACAAAGCAACGAAACACAGAAATTGTTTCTACTCAGCTAAAAGAGTCAACACTCTAAAATGAAAGTACACCGGATGATATACATCAAACATACTGCTCAAAAGTACCTAGCGACTAGGAGATGCCTGAGGATTATCCAAAACAAGTTGTTTTTAGAGTCATCGGTGGTAATCTAGCTGTATAATGTAGGCCAGTGCGTCGACATGAAATGTACAACAATTAAGCCGATCGGCAGATGTATACGTGCGGCAATGTACCTCTTGCTACTTTTTTTGTTCCTTCAGTAATAATATATATCTATTATGTGAAATCTTTGTTCAACAACTATCAATTCTGTTTATTTGCATATATGATTTGATATCCTTTCTCAATGATTGTTCATTCTGTAAGCGTGTTTTCAACATATGTTTTTATTCGTTGATGTTTTATTCAGTACTTTAATTATGTTAATGTGTACCTGTGACCTAGCTCTTGCTATATGTATTACTTGGTATGTTTTTCGTGTCTTATCAACCGCATACAGTGCGATATACAAAAGTAAAAATGCAATCATTCATTCTTCATTCACCTTACGATGATAACAATATTGAACGATAGAAGGTGCAATCTGAAAATGTGAATAACAGACGGTAGTAGTTATGACAGATTGGTAGTTATGTAGTCCTTACATGTTTCTATAAATCCCATGCAACCAAAGCAATATTTGTTTTGCATTCAACCTTAGTACCCAAGTTGTGGTCGTGCACAATATACATTTATGCATTTGCAAAGTCACCAATCTGTTCTTAGATAAAACACGAACAATCATCCAACAATCATGCAAGAACCATAAACCGTTAGTGAAAGATAACTCATTTTCAGAGATATCACAAGTACAGCTTACAAAAATGCCAATGTTTATGCAGACATGAACATGTGTATGTCTTTGTATATATATACATGAACGCATAATTTCAGATCAAAATGTTACAACTTTGCACAATTCAATCTCGCGAAATTTACTTGCAGTTACTGCCTGTTTCCAGTTTATAATGTGAAATGTTAGCATTATTCATTGATATTCTACATAGATGAAACAATTTGTTCAGATGCGTCTATCTGTTTGAGCCGGTTACCATCTTTAATAGTCTTGGTGCACTAAACTGTGAGATAGAGTTGCAGTTGTTGCTAATTCACTTAAGGAGCACGTATGTTATGAATTTCTATATCTAAGAAACAGACCACATATTTTTACCCCCATTTGTTGCTATGACAACTGCTACGGTGCAATAGAGCATTGACCTAATTTTGCACGGAAAATAAAGTCGTCACCACAACATGAGCGGGCATCAGTCATATTGAATAATGCAGATATAATTCAATCATCAATGAAAATATACATTTGATATGTTGTAGTGTTTCGTCAGTGTTAAGTTTTTTAAATGCTAAGTAAATGAGTGACCCCAGTTTGATTTGTTCATCTATTTGCAGCAATTTGTACGTCCCTCTCCTGTAGCTAGTTTATCTTTGTGGCTTGGCCATCCGAGAAAAAACGTACACAACTAGACAGAGTGACGGAAGGCCACGGGATAAACAAACAAGGGAGGCCACCAGGAGGATCGACCTCGACCTTTGTCTACCCAAGACTTACCTACATACCAAATATCATCATAATTCATTCATAGCTTCTTAAGTTATGCTGACTACAAATATCCGGAAACACAAATAGACACGGGAGGTAAAAAAAATACAAAACAAGCCAGAACTGATAATCGCTTCGACATTTCAGACAAGCAAAACGGTACCTGGCACTTTTTATTTCATGTTTGTAATCCATGTTGAATACTCGATCTTGAATCCATTTATTTTGTCAGAAAATGTAATGTTTATCTTTTAATTTTTCAGTTTTCATAAACAAAAATGACCAATTTCAATTTATCTATATCATCTTCAAAAGGAAATCAAAAGAACGTTCCACAAATGCATGGAACAATGACCGCATACGAACGTATCCAATTTCTTTACCGTCTGTTGCTACCCTTCCTGTGCGTCTAGATGTGTACGTCATACCAACTAGTCACCGAGATTCCGAGCATATGATTAAGGCCATGCTCGCATAAATCAGGATAATAAATCCCGCGCACGCTAGTTTCAGAAAAATTATGTCGGACAAGAAATCGTATGAAACGTACTAGGTTCTCATGCAACGTTCGCCCCCAAACATCCACCAGATAACGTGATCAATTATTTTTATATTAACTGTCAACTCCTCGGCATGCCTATAAACATTACGACTGAGGTCAGATGCCGGTAAGGGTTAAGCTGTATCTTGGTCTAGTTGACAGTTCAAAAAATTATCGCTTAAAATAATTCACAGCCAGCCAGACTAATCGCTCTCGCGCAGTCTCGCGTATGCTAAGTTCTGGGTACGTGCTAGCCATGTTGTTAAAAACGGCTGGGCACCAATGGGGAAATGGAGAAACCGCTTTGCTTCTACACCGATGCAGTTCTAACTTTTGGTATTTTCGTGAAACCCCATTTTAGCTCCTGTACTTGAACAACGGCTTTGAAACTGAAATGTTAGCTGGCTTACGGGTAACCTGAGGTCTCTACTGTTTGTACCTTCCCAGTGTTAGGGCTTCGCGGGAAGTCGGTTGGGTTTGTAAAAATTGACTCTAAGAGCCACTTTTAGCCAGGCTTCGACTATTTCCTCATGAGCAGGTGCATGCTGCTATGGTTACAAAAACTTGACCTTTTTCGTTCGTGTGCTTTGAAGGGAAAATTGAGTATGGCGAGCACGTATTCAGCTTCATGTATGTATATGCACCACGTATCATGCCGGTCATGGGTTAAACGGTATCTAGCTGTTGTTGACAGTTGAATTTGCACCCGATTCTTTATTTTTTCAATATTTTGAAGAAAAAAATCACAGGTATACCTCAGTTGCAACGTGTTGTATCGAGGATCTTAAGGTTAATTCAAAATATTTACAGTAACACAGTCACTCCAAAAGCGACCAAAAACATAACTTTAAGCCTATGGTAAAAGTAATTAGCATATGGAAAATCTATCACTGCGAAAACATCGAAAATGATACCTCTCCGTAAATTAGTAGCCTCTTCCATGACCTGTCATGTCTGATTAGCGACTACGTCTACCACCTCTGACCTGTATGTTCTGCACTTCCTGCCACATTGGCAAGTCTGACCTTTGCGGTTATTTTCCCACTCATGATCACTAACTATCAATCAAATAACTGCGGACACAAAACCAACTCAAACAAACTCACACACCGGAAATACAGGCTCCGTACATGGAGTCAACTACGACACATCATATAAAGTTTACGGATGACGTCACTGTTCATCGCCTGGTTTCGAAAAAAGAGGAGACTTTCGGTCCGCTCCGGCGATGGTAAACATGACAAGAAAAGATTGAAAATTGGCAAAATGTGCAGCCTAGCTTGGATGTTCTTGTAAAAGTGACACTAGTGAGGTAAACATGAGTGTGGTTATAGTAATAAAAGTATTTCGGCAAGTGCAGAATCTAGTATAATAGCCTTAATAGGTGATACTAGTCTACCACACTAGTGTTATTTTGTGCACCTTTTGAATGGAGGAATGGAATACTTGTTGCTTATGATACCATGTTTTGTCACTTCAATTCTTGTTACAACTTTTATGGTCTTTATCTTAAAGAAATTAGGCATCTTTCTTTCTTACACATCTTGTGTTTTATTTTTGCGCTCTCGCGTTAGATTAGGAGTTTGCAGAGGATGCCATCTATAACATGCACTTGCCGTGGTCTTAAAACAAAATGGCCGCCTGTCGTGGCGATTATGAGATTTCCAAACTTCGGTCACGTGACATCAAAGCAGTCTCGAGGTCGACTAGAAACGCCGTTATGCAAATGAGCTGTCGACAAAAGGTCATGGCAATCCTGATATACTAACTTTAATCAATAACATTTTGAAAGCATCTTTCTAAGCGTCTACGTTCTACATTTGAATATCATATCATTTATAACATGATATATACATCTGTATCTGTATGCCCGGTCTAACCACCCTTCGGCATAACACGCCAGATAAAGATATGTCACGGAATTGTCACGGAAAATATTTTACATCTGAATATTGAATATCTCAGTATGTTATTGAACGCAACAAAAAACCATGATAGTAATGGCAAAAAGTTGTGACTTGAATATTGATTAGTATGAGATAGGTGGTAGCGTGATATATTACCAAATAATGAATGAATAATGATAAATACCATACAGTGTCCTAGTAGACCAAAACTGTTTAGTTGACAAAAAAATGCTAGAGCAATGCATATCTGGGATTCATACACTGAAGGATCTAAGTACCCAAACCTATATTTGACATCTGCGTATGCCATGCCGCGTTTCGAGCGCAGACATCAAGCGTTGCTATGACAACCGTTTGGCCGCGGTGCTGGTATGCAAATTGGCACGGCGTTAGAGTCGCAGACATTAAGCGTTGCTATGACAACCTTATTCAAATTAGCACCCACCCACCACTTAATACGTGCGAGAGATATGTTACAGAATGGCGTAGCATAACTGTAACACATGCGTCTGGAATAAAGGACTATTTAAGAACTGTTATGTTTGCAAAACATTATCTCCTAACGTTGATACCGCTACGTGTTAACGCTAACTGTATTCCAAGCATTTTTTTCCGTGTTTGGACGTGTATATACCTTTATTTCTGCACTTCATGGACAACTCTATATGTGTCCAGGGGTATCCAATATATTTTGCTAGGCCGTATGGGGTATCTTATTATTCAAAAACATCTCTACCTGTTTTTACTTGATATTGATATTTTTTATCTAGTTTGCATAGATAAAAGTGTTCTGCATATTTTTGCTACCACACAATGTCAATCGTTGCTATGGCGACCAGCTGTCATCGCCATGGCAACCGAACTTGATGACCTTAGCTACAGGCATGTATCATCTAGCTATAGAAAACTTAGCTCTAGATAAAATGACATAGTCTGAATACATGTGGAGGTAAATGAGTTGAAACAAAGTACAAAATCGTTCCTACCTGTATTGAAGCACTTACCTGGTGTAGAATTCTGAAAACAATTCTTTTATATACATAAAGTTAAACATGTTTTAAAAAGGTAAATAGGCAGATGGACATGAATGACAGTACTCTCGAGAAGAGTATCATCACAGGACAAGATATGATTATAATTGTAAATATATGGTATACTTAGCTTGGGTGTCCAGCATTGCCCTTTTTTTTTACTGTAACTGCATTTAAGTTTACGGGGATTCGATTTCGAGGTAGTAGGGAGACAATTAAGTGTTCGTGGTGGTTTTAAGTTAGCGGATTAAACGAGGGTGTAGGCGGGCAGGCGGCAGAGTAAGCATTAAACCACCGCGAACATTTCACCATTTACAGTATATATACCTCATGGAATACCATAGGGTCTTATCCTTTTGAATATAGGATATAGACACTATAGACTCAATCCGCTCAAGCGTTCATAGTGCAAATAAAAAGGAACATAACAATCAGGGCCAGTGAAATTATAACTTTGACTCATGCCACTATTCCACTCTTCGTGGGATATACGTATTTTTATGTAACATGCTATAGTAAACAATAGACTACTTTTGATACAACATCCTGCGGTGAACAATAGACTATATTTTATTTAACATGCTGCGGTTAACAATAGGCACAGATCTCAAAACGACTACTAAATATAAATAGGCTAGAGATTTCTGCACAGCACTCTAGTTCATAATGAATGCTTCACGGCTGTTAAGTGTTCTTGCCTCTTAAGGAGACAGTGATGGGCACGAGTCTTTAAATCTTGTAGGCCATCTTCACTGATGTTACTTTTTTAAGCTGTTAGAATTAAAAACCAATTCAATTCGGAGAGAAACCAAAAAGCAGAGAAGGGTGGTGAAAATGTCAACAGTTTGTGTGTTTTTTTTTCTTTCATGCAGAATTATCGTTATGTTTTTTTAAATTTTTTTAATTTTTTTTCTAGCCCATGTGATTGAATTCTGTGCTCTAAAACAGGGCTTCTCAAGAAAAGAATATTTTCGCGAAGGAAATGATTGGACCGAGAATTCGGTTAAAAAAGCCAAAGAAGAGTGGTATATTGTTGAAAATCTGGCAGCTTATAAAATACGTCAAAAAATTCTGAAATATATCGGCAAAGCGATTGTACATTTCAATTCCTCATTAAAAAGCAAGTTTGGGGCCAAAAATGGGATAAACTTACCTTGAAATAATAATCCAGTTTCGAGAAACAATTCCTCCTGGAAAATACGGTATAAAATTGTCGTTATTTTATCCAAGGTCCATCTTAAACACTGAACAACGTGCGACTGTTAGTACACGCTCAAGTTGATTGAGTTTAATAGTGGGCACTGGCTATTTCGCGCCTTCCTTCCACCCATTAAGTCACGTGATAGACCATACCATTTTGAACCAGATTTAATTTTTATTATTCTTCCTCAGAGAAACAGACAAGTAAACTAGGTATAGTGGTACACCATTACTTATTATAAGATAACTGTAGAGTACTCGACAGTAATATTCTCAAGAATACGGAACAGATAAGGTGCTTTGTAAATGTGCAAACGAACGCCCCCGTTTGTGGAATGAAACAACCCACGCGCCAAAGTTACCTGCCGTTTTGCCGACCACGTGAATGCCGTGTTCTTATGCAACGACTTTTCTTACTGGCACGCTTTCTAACGGTTTATATAATAAAAACCGTTGTATAACAAGCCAAAAAGCAACGTGCATAGGGAGCACGTGTCGCACAGACACGTGCTAGCGTAAAGAAATATTAAATTTTTGTAGAAAATTAATAGAAAATTCGGAAAGCAAATATTCGCTGTTAACCATACTTTAAAACTAGCGAGTACACAAGAACTACCTCCCCTTATATTAACGTATTTCAATACGCCAAATAGCAGTTACTCAAGCAACTGGATATAATTTTTGCAAAAGCATATCCAGTCGCTCCATTTCCTTTGAGTAACTGCTGTTTGGCGTATCTTATGATTTTGGAAAAATCATGTTCAGTTTCTCCATTTGCTTTGAGTAACTGCTATTTGACCTATTTCAATACAATTGCTGTTAACTAACAGCATTCTTATGTAGGGTGGTTCCTAACATTAAGAACTGTGTGATTGTATTTACGCTACAGTTATAGTATAGAGACATATTCACATCAAAAACCCAATGGAGATCAGTGTATGAAGAAAATATGAATTAAAAAACAGTACCATTTTAGAGTCGTATATTCAGATAAAATAAAGAACCAAAATCTATTTTGAAAATTTGAAAAAAAGCCGTTATATAACTGATATTTATCCCCGCGGTTTCTGATATCCTCCGGTAAAACGTGATTTCTGACGCCGTTACGTAAAGCGCGGCAGGTACACGTGAGGCTGGAACACGTGCGGACCGGACGCTCGGCGAGAGGACGCCTTGGTTGACGCACAAACGCAAAGAACCACTACAGTTTCCTGATACTACGCACTATACAGAAAAAAAGATGACATCAGGACACATGGTTAGAAAAAATAGAAAACGACGGTCGTGCATTCATTTCAATGGGTGCTTCGAAGCTTCGGATGCTTCGAAGATAAACATATGTATGTATGAAAAATAATGTTTAAGTCACTCGACTCCTCGCATCTGTGTGGCCTTTTTTATTCTTCATGACGATCTTTTTATTCAGCAAGATAATTGTAAGGTATATTAACCTACGTAAAAACAATCCGATCTTTTAATCAAAATCTAACAACTCCGATACGTGAAGGATGACATGTAACGTTTCGATGCGTTCAACAAGCTAATCGTAGCACATGTTTTGAAAATTGATATTTTTTGTGCAAAGCTATCCATGATTCACCGGTGACATTGATAACTATTTCCTTCCCCGTAAGACGAATTGAGAGTTTCCTTGGCGTTGCGCTATTTCAAGGATATTCAGAAGAATCGTTGAGAAAACGTGACTTGAAGAGGCTACGGGATGGCAGCCGAGAGATACCGATGTGACGTCAAATCGTCTGCCGGTGTCAGGAGCGATGCTAAAATGGGAGACTCTTCCCTCGACACGTGACGGTTAGTATTTATACGTCGTAAGATATCCATCACGTTTAGAAGATTTAGCGTCATCATTTTCTAGGACATGCAGTGCGTGGATTTTTGGAGTCTGCTCAAAAAAGCTGTTATCCTTTTTAGAGCACTTGATTCGTGCTTTATAAGTAGTGTACCACTCAAGGTAGCGCCTTGGCTAATGTCGTCATATTGGAAGTAAGGTAGAGATAGAAGAAAAAGAGTTACGTCCAGAAATCGTTTTCCGTTGCTATCACTAAACAGATGGAAGAGGGGGGGGGGTGTAATTTTGAGATCTAGGCAGGTGGCATAATGAGGGTACTATTTCTTCAAACGCCTTCGTTTGAAATTAAGAATGACGATATATAAGACATTTCAGACACAAAACTATAGGATCTTAGGTCACGAACAATATTTAAGACATTTCAGACACAAAACTATAGGATCTTAGGTCACGAATAATATTTAAGACATTTCAGACACAAAACTATAGGATCTTAGGTCACGAACAATATTTAAGACATTTCAGACACAAAACTATGGGATCTTAGGTCACGAACAATATTTAAGACATTTCAGACACAAAACTATAGGATCTTAGGTCACGAACAATATTTAAGACATTTCAGACACAAAACTATAGGATCTTAGGTCACGAACAATATTTAAGACATTTCAGACACAAAACTATAGGATCTTAGGTCATGAATGCCGTTCCTTCTGCATTTTACTGATAGAAGTAGTCGAATGTACATGCCCTGTAAATTGTCATGTTCCGAAGGGCTACAGCGTATTACGGGGGAGGGGCGACCTCTAAACAGCTTCCCTCTTCTTTTGAAACACGGGGGAGGGGGGTTCTCTTACAGGACCTCTGGAAAGAAAGTCAGAGCTAGTTATGACCGCCATACAGAAGTTCCATCCGGTAGCAAGACGAAACACTAGTATCCTTGACAGTAAAGCGTTTGCACGCGCCTTCAGGCGAATGAAATTAAAGTCAAGGCTGGAGATTTCCCTTCTCAAGTTGCCGCAAATATAGCGCGCACGTTTTTCCCGGGTCACGCCGACCTTTACCAACACTTATATAAACGAACGTTAACCCGGGGCCTCCTGAAATGACACTTATATAACCAAAGTACGCTTTCCAAAAAACCGGCCGCTTCTCAACGTTGCTGACGCACATCGCTAGGTCAACGTGACCCGGGAATCATGTTTCGGCCTACAACTCGCTCTTATTTTCGTACCAGCTCTGATCTATAAGCACCGTTAAGGCGTCTAATGATTCTTTTTCCATCTAATATCAAACGAGTTCGTCACTTACACATCCCGTTTTAATCTAGAGGGGTGCACGTTTTCTTTACAGAAGGGTGCATGTGCATTCTTAGTCAGCAATGACGTGATACATTGACGTTTGTTGGTATATGTGAAGCCTACTACATGTAAGTAATGGAAGTCGAAGAAGAAAAAGTGAATACTTTTTTTTATTGGGAAATACGTCGTGTAGTTTGATATTGCCGTCGTCCCCTAAAAGACATACACATTTTCCCCAAAAAACGTTATCATTAGAATCTCTTCCACCTAATATACGCAGCATGCATACATGGTACCCTAAGAAAAAGAAATTTCAAGCAAACGTGAAAAAGGAATATCTGAAATAGACAAGTTGCTTAAAGAAATATACTAGGTTTTCTAAAAAAACTGAAATATTAGAATGTATTTTATCCAATATAAGCAACATGTATACAAGCTAACATGAGGATAATATAGGAACTTCAAAAATAAAAGAGAAGCAACCCCCTCGCCCTGGGTCAGCGTCCTTTGTTGTATTCATTTTTCCGTGACGGCAAAAATTACATGTATCCTCCAGACAAATTCTAGCCACAGCCAGAAATAATCAGTCATCCGGCCAGGCTCTAAATTGACGTTCGCTCGCGGGCGTTACGAATCCCAGGTCGCGAATTAGGGACTATCTACTCATTCTGGGGTAAATGAGGGTTAATAGCAGGGGTCAATCCGCTCATGGTTGTTACTATAGCGGGTCAAAGGTCAACTAGTAGAGCATATGAATTAATAATAATAATGATACATCTGGGTTTGAAACTCGGGGAGGGACGCTCAACGTTAAATGAAGGTTATCAAAATTGAAAAATGTAGGCATGCGTCACTTTGGGGAAATATCCGGATAAACATTGACAAATATCGAGCTACCTACATGATGAGAATCTTTGTACTTTTTGCACTCACGTGACTATGACGTATTAGTATTGTCCACCATGTTGGATGGTTGGACGTTGATATGATAACTTGAATTTGTATATTTAATTATAATAATGTAGGTATGACACTAAACATAGTAAATGGGTATGTCTAACGCTTCTAGGTTCAATAAACTCGGACGTCACCTGCAAACTATGCCAATGAGGTAGCCCTCATTTCAGCCAGTGGGGGGTTAGCCCCCGGGTTATACTAGGGTCACATTTCCAACCCGGGGCCCGGCCGGACTGTTTGCGGGAACAAAATATTAGAATGTATATCAATAAATATGCTCAGGCTATGCTCTAAATGATTTGTGGTACTTTTTACGTTTTTTCTTATCTTTCATTCCATACTTTTCTTTCCCCAAGACTGCCCGGACGGGCCCCGGATTGGAAATGTGTTTGTTTAATGTTTATTGTTTATTCGCATATGTACAATATAAAACAAATATAAATAGAGCAAAGAATACATACAGGGGAGGCCAGAAGCCTATACGGCTTTTCAGGGGTCTCCCCTAAACTACACAAATGGAATTTTTACAAAATTATATATAATCGAAACTAAGAAAAACTAACGAAAGAAGAAATTGGAATTGTAACATAAAGCCTAATGAAACAAATGAAAAGAAGAGGAACTACAAAGTGAATTTTGAGTTGTAAACATAATAAGTATTACAATGAATAACAATTTATAAAGAAAAAGGTCAAAATTATACAAAGATAACAATCATATGAATTGTGAAAATGTGACCCTGGCATAACTTGATAGTCAGCGAGTCGTGACAGACCTGTTTAACGAAATCACTTATTTCTCAAACACCATATCAGTAGAGAGTTGTAGACGGCATGGTGGTCTTAGGGTAATGCACTTTACATATATATTTTTTCCCACTGGAATCCTGAAGGTAAAAATGAGTACCTAGCTTCGGTTAGGGACGTAAAACCGACGGTACCGTATTTGAGGAGAGTCAGACTTCGAGCACGTTAAAGATCCCATCACTAAAACACTATGCATCGATGATTCTGTACGAGTGGATCAGACCTCACTGTCAGATGTTAGCCTTGTACACAAAACTGGTGTGTTACGCCTAACGGCGGTTTACCGGTTTCGCAAGACAAACAAAAGAGATGGGTATGGTTTGTGAGGGATAGAAATTGAATTACGGATTAATGGTGTTATATCTTTTTGTTAACGTGTTGTATATACATATAGATAGATAGATCTAACGTTATATCTATAATTTGTATATTTTTTAAGTGGCGTTGGCAAAATAAGTTGTGTAACTTGAGTGCAGCGCCACTTTGTCTTTGTTATCTTTGAATAAAAAAAAATGTTAAAATGTTTACAGACTACTTACATGTATACTTAAAGATGAAGGTTCGGGCACTCCGATTACATTTTGGTTCCTCCTTGTAAAGTGGCAGCACCCACCTCCCCACAGCGGCTGCTACACTAGTCCATTAAAGAAGTACTAAACTTTTTACCGTTAGAGTGAACTCTCAGGACGAAAATTCGGGACATAAATTTGTACAGTAGCATCTTTGACTGTAGTCCTATAACAAATTATTGTTCATTCCATTTTAAAGTTGAAATGGCGATAATGGTTGTTTTTTTGTTTAATGAGAAGCCTCAGACTTAACGACACAATTCATGATTAATTCATAATGTCTTCGGAACTGAAACATCTTGATTTTTCTTTATCCTGTTTTATTTCTTACACTATTAAAGGATTTGATGTAATGCACCACATAACCTGTAACGACCACTTTTGTTAGAAGTTTGTTGTTAATCCTCTGACCACTTAACAAAGCCGATAAAAACAGACGTTTTCCCTTGTGGAATTTTTTTGCTGGACGATAAGGATTTATTTGTACTCACAGGCTCTGGTAAGGGGTTATCTCAAATCCGACATATCAAATAAGATCATTGCGTTTTCTGCATGCGTTTGGAAGGAAAATGTTGATTTCTGTACCATCTCTGTCCCTCTTTCTTTCTTTTCCTTTCTCTGTTCCTTTCTCTCTCCGTCTCTATCTGTCTCTCTCCGTCTCTATCTGTTTCTCTCCGTCTCTATCTGTTTCTCTCCGTCTCTCTCTGTTTCTCCTTTTCTCTCTCTCTTTCTGTCCCTCTGTCTCTCTCTTTCTTTCTCTCTCTCTCTGTCTCTCTCTGTCTCTATGTCTCTCTCTTTCTTTCTCTCCCTGTCTCTCTCTGTCTCTATGTCTCTTTCTTTCTTTCTCTCTCTCTCTGTCTCTCTCTTTCTGTCTGTCTCTCTCTTTCTGTCTCTCTCTATCTGTCTCTCTCTGTCTGTGTCTCTCTCCGTCTGTCTCTCTCCCCGTCTGTCTGTTTCTATCTCTCTCTCTGTCTCTCTCTCCCCCTCCCGCAGAGGAATAAAGAACGGTGAAAAAATAACCTTTCGTTACGAAGCAACACGAAAGCTTTGACAGTGCCCCCTGTCAGTACAGTTTGCCGGCTCGTTAAATCGCGCCGTCGCAAATTGATAGAACAAGAGGCTTCAGCTGACGGTCACTTCACTCAGTAAAACTTAAGTGGAGTCCATTTTCCTCCCCACACTGCACCTATTAAATCACTTACTGTCGGCGAGGGGTTTCTAGGTCAGCTTGTCAAGAACCAAGGCAATATGGGCTGCTCGTGTACACTGGGTAGGGACAGGGCGGAAGATTTTTATTTCCTTTCTTTCCCTTTTCTTATTTTGTTTAGTAACGTCGATGAGGGTTAGACATCCAGGTAATAAGATACGCTAGAAAAGAGTAACTCAATTGCCAGCAACCCGATAATTTTGGAAACTGGATTTTCCGAAATCTGTCCAGTTTCTAGATATTCCAAAATCTAGCCAGTTCCTTGTGTAATGAGTAACTGTTTTCCCGTGTATTCCTTTTTGGCGACGCCTCAGGGGCGAGCCAAATTTTTACTATATTGTGTGCAGATTGCAAGAATTCTAGGAATTGTACAGGAATGTGAAAGTCCATGGGACGATAACTCAAGAATGCCTGGATGTATTGTCTTCATATTTTGTAGGTGTGTAGGTCTGTGGGAGACCTTGTAATGATTGGATTTTCGGCCCCCTAGCAACTTTCTATGGTACTGCAGGGGAACTTTCACTTTTCAAATCTCGTCTTCTGAACATGCCATAGTCATGATTTTTAAGTGGTGGATAGCTCTTTGTTAGGAAAGTATGTCCTGTAGATTTGGACCCCCTAACAGCTTTTTTGGAACTGCAGGAGCTGATTTTGACTCAAACCTTGAAAGAGAATAACGCAAGAAGGGGATGACGGATCATCATAATTTTTGGTGTGTAGATAGCTTAAGTGATGATTTACATAATCATATGCCAATAATGGAAATCAATATCTGATTTGCATAATTAATGAGGGCAGTTAATAAATCAGCTGCATTCTATTATAGGACTCTCAAACACATGACATATGTAACTGAGACAGAGATAAATATCGATAGATCTCAATTATGCAAATTGGTACTTAATTGGCATAATCAATGACAAAATACTATAAATCCATAGTGGTAAATGATGGGGATTTCATTTTTGCACCATTTGGAAGTTAAGTAAATGTGGCCACTATTAGACACAAATCTTGCATAGAGGGCCTCTTTACATAATTTATGAGGAAATGGTACGATATCTTTTTTTGTGAAAACAAGATTTTCATACATTGGACAGCTTGTGTCATTTTGGTAGAGGAGTTGATCAACTGATATGATTTATGCGAGGTCCTTCTTTGCATGTTGGCTAAAAACGATGTTAACAGAGACCACCGTCGCCATGGCAACATCTTTTTATGTTGCCAATCTTGTTTCTTTCGTTCAGTTATTCCGTCGCACTCTTCTAACACATTTTACATAGTAGTACTGCTTTGACTTTTCAGTTTAATCTGTCGCCACCATTCCCGTCTTTTGTTAAAAAAGTCACTCTATCTATACTTTCTTTGAATAGTTACTAGGAACATCGAATATATCTGAGTAAGTGTTGGGGCTGGGGTTAGGGTTGGGGCTGGCGTTGGGGTTGGGGTTAGGGTTGGGGTTAGGATTAGGGTTGCGTTTAGGGTTAGGGCGAGGGTTAGGGTTGGAGTTGGGGGTTAAGGTTAGGTTTCGAGTTACCGGTTAGGGTTAGGAGTTAGAGTTCGGGATAGGTTTAATCCTGTATGCATTTCGGTATTTCCTTCTTAAAGTTATTTCACGTTTTAATTGCTGAAGTTTTTCAACTAGCTCTTCGCAATAATCAATTGCCAACCAACCCCCTCCCTTACGGAAGAGTTGAAACGGAAGAATCAACTCAGCTTCCTCATGGGAGGGCGAACTGTCGATTTCCTTGCTATTTGGAACAAAAACGAGCCACCAGAGCGTGCTGTGATCCGCCAAGATTAGTGAGGATATGTAGATTAATCCTATAATCTGGTGTGGGCCGGCCATGATGTGATTCAAACCGCGGAGATGGATGATAATTGGGTTACCGAGAAAACTTTGCCCATTACGTCGTGCAAAAGAAAGTCGTTTGATGATCAAAGTTTGCGCCAAAATTGTCTCCAAAGAGAAGAAAATAGTTCCATAGAATTTCTGTTGACCAAATGGTTTTTGGTGGCATGAGCGTTTGTCCATTTTTTTCTGAATTGATAGGAGACAAATTTCACTTTGGACTGTATGTCCCAAATATTTACCTCCATGAAAAATTAAGGTATTGTTTTTGGGTGTATGTGTGTCTGTATGTCTGTCTTTGTGGTCAGAATAACTTTAGAACCTCCGGATGGATTGTGATGATATTTGGTCGGGGTAGATTTTGGGAACATGAAGGTGATGATCTAGCTTGGGCCTCCTGTTGTCTATACTTGGTACTGCAGCAGAACTTCCAGTTTTTGTACTTTTTGTCCTGTATATGATATAGTCTTGATATTTAGTGGCATCTTACTGAAAACATACCAATACAAATATGAAGTCCTCGATATCCACTCCTGTGCTGTGTAAATGTACAAATGTACCAAAAATGTGATTATTAAATACCGAACTTATCAAACACACCTGTAAAGTATTTTAGACCATCTAGGTCGAAAGAAGGCCAGTATATCTTTTTTTTATTTCTTCGCATTTTTCTTCCATTCCATTCTGCAAAGATTAACGGTATAAACTAAAACAACAAGAATGGGGTGAATACTTTTCACGCCGGTGATGGGCATACATGTCCACACGGACACATTGTGTGGGTTAAAATGATGGTCAGATTCTGGAAAACGGGGTCACATACCGCGAGACTTGGGCTGTTTTTCTTCTGGAATTTCCCCTGTCGGGTATTTAACGTGTACTAGATGACCACCTCCCTGGTCTCAACACGACGCGTTATTTATGTTGGTACACTAATTATTTTGCCCTTTATTTGAGCCAGTCGCGAGGGATCTCGACATCGCGCCGTGAGACGAGAATTGGGCCTAAGCACAAAGCCTGTTAGGAACAGGGGACCAGAGGAAGCCGCGAATCATCAATTATAACTTGGAGGCAATACTGACAACTCTGATTGGTTTTTCGGTTTGGTAAGAGAATGAGATTAGGGAACCTGGAAAGTAGGGATGGAATAAGGGCACGAAAAATAGGTCACAACATAGTTGAAACAACAAGACCACAGCATGTCCAGGACCAAATGTACAAAACAATACTCATCAAGACCTACCCACCTACGAAATATCAAGACAAGCCGTCCAAACCTTTTCGAGTTATGCTGATCGTTACACACACACACACACACACACACACACACACACACACACACACACACAAACGCTACCCTGTGCATAACCTTCTCGACGAAGGTAAAAATGGAAGTTGTGATGCAGTACCATGGTCGGCCACCAGGATGCCCTAAATCGACCTTGACCATCGGGTCCACAACACTCTTAGCAAAATACCAAATGTATCACAATCCATCCAGACGTTTTTAGGGTATTGTACCGGAACTAGCACGCACGCAGACAAACAGATCAAAAACTATACCTCCATTTTTCATGGAGGTAAAAACAGAAAAAAGTCGCCGTGTCTGTATGTCCATGCTCAGTACCATATATGTAAGTCCCAGGGGTAGTCAAAGGCAAACGCCGGAGAAAGTTTGTGTGTGTTCTTTGATTGTGCCAAGGCGTGGCAAAGCGATGGTCACGCGACCATTGTTCCCGCACAGTTTGAAAACGGTAGTCATCTTTACGTATGAGCAGTGAAGCGCCATCTGTCAGAATTACCCTAACAAAAGGGAACAGTCAGTTCATTCTGCCATACTAAATTTTGTAAATCTACAATCTTTACAATAAATTGTATCGAAACTATTGTATGAAAAAGCAAACTATTTTTTAGCCTCCTTACTTAGCCTTGTATCAAGAACAGATTGTAATTTATAAGTATGAACTGGACATAAACACGTTAATTTGGGCATCTTTGTTTGTCAAAAGTGTTACAGAAATGGTCAATGGAAAGTAGTTAAAAAGTAAAGCAAAATGGATGATATTGAATAATATGTACTAGTAAACGAGCATGACAATGTAACGTTACGTTTGTTATGGCTTTATACGACGTGATCACATTGGTCTTAGGTCGTCGCAAGATTCTGATGTTGTACACTTTTCAACCGCCAACAAGTATCTAAGAAAGCCTTTTCTTTTCCGTAACAAAACAGCTGATTTTTTACGACATATGCATGCCTATCTAAGAAACTCCTCAAATTGCAATCGTACAACGATCGTACGACGAATGAGACCGAGCCCTTAGAAAACTTTGTATTTCTTTCCTTACCTTAGATTCACCGGTATCCCCTTCGGCCCTGCTGCGCTCTCTACCCGCCAGTTCAAACTTCACGTCCCGGTTGTGTCCTGTAACCCCTCACCTCGGGGATCAATAAACACACCGGACCTGGGGTGATGTCTCGGCGGGACTGAGTCACCTGGCGTCCGCCCCCACTTCAGCCTCTGTCCGGTACCGCAATCGCAACGTCTAAGCTCTCCTCTACGAGGTAACTTCACGTTCTAACCCTTACGGCCTTGGTAACGCCACATTTGATATGTTTCACATGCGGTTGAGGGTTTGCACTCGGATGATCGGACATTGCGTTACGAAGCTGCAATTAAACCACTCACTGCACTCTCAGGTCTGCCGGGCTGGAGTACCGTATATCCTATACAACCCTCCTTCCCCCTATAGCCGGCTACATCTCTAGCTGTTGTATTTCGCATTCCATCCATATGTATGTCGTTGTTTTCCTTCTTATTTCTTTGTGTGTGTGTGTGTGATATAGTGGGTTTTATGTAGTTCGATTGTGTAACTGTCACTAGAATTGGGTATTTTAACTAGGCAAGGAATCGAATAGGTTGTAGTGGTTTTCATGTTGTGCCTTTCGTTCGTTTTGATTTAAGTCTTGATTTGGGTTCAAGGACTGTTTTCTTTTTTCCAGGAGTACCTGTGTTTCATCTTCTTCCTGGAATGCGTTCAGCAGAGTGTTTATTTTAGCATCACTTTCTTGGAACTCGTTCTCACCGATTCCCAAGTTGCGTCAGTTGCTACGCAGCTAGTGAGTTCTACGCTCACTCGTTTATTTTACGGGAATTAGTAGCAGGGTATGCTGTGCCAGTTTCAAGGCTATGTTGCCTAATTAGTTCCTGGAATGATAGCAGCGATTCCTAGTACGTTACATTCAAGGCTATACTGTCTAATGAGTTTGTAGTCTTTTCATACAAGTGCACTTATATAATTTGTGTCCGTTTCAAGAATTCTTCACAAGTCCTTCAATGTTGTGCTATAATTAGTATTTTGGAACAAGTCTTTGAAATTTAGATGTAGATAGCCCTTTTAAACAAAATATACAACACAAAGTTCTTTACTGATTATTTCTATCCGTGTGTACTTGTATTATCAGAAACCATGACTTAGCGACGTCAAATGCACGTAATTCAAACCGTTGGACGAAATATGTCCGTCTACGCGTCTTGAATGAAGATTGTCATGTATATGAACAAATTTACCAATAAAAACATTATCACAAACGCTATTCTTATTATTCAGGCGTAAGGCAGGTGGTATTCTCGCCGTTTCATTTTGGGACAGCAACCGTCAGTAGCAATTTAGCAGGTAGGTTCACATTTTGTTTATTAAAGTTTGTTTATCAATATTCTATTTTTGCACAGACATATAATCCTCAAAATAGCCTTTTTGGTAGAATTACGCAAGCCAAAATGAAAATCAAACATGCTTGAAAGTAATGGCTCTCCGTACATTTTGATACTAATATGCTTTTAAAGAATTAGAAGATGTAGAAAGTTGGGCCACTCCTTACTATTAACGACACAATCATATATTGTTCAACCCACAAAGTTTATTTTCCAAATGGAATGATTTGGTCTAAAAAAATTAGGGCACGAAGGAATGTGTTTTTGTGTTCATCTTTAGAGACTACGCCCTTATGTGAGGGCTGATCTCTTGAGAGAGCACCCCGTACTAATTACCATGCATTTTCTGCTTAATGAATAAATTAACCCGGGCGAACTTAAGCTAATTAGCCTGGCTGCACCCTTTTAGTGAGATTTCATAGCCGGCTGAGCCCGGGACGGATTTTAGTTCTTCATTAAAAGTGGAGGTGGGCTAGCATAGCACTTCGACAGAACGTATATCGTACAGGTTCGTGTTAGCGTATATAAGGATGATATCCCGTGTATGTAATTTCCAAATGTTGTGTATAAAAAGATATCGTACGGGACAAACGAAATTCTGATGCAAAAATGACCAAAAATCTTACAGAAACCGTGTTGAATACTGTTGTAACTACAAGACAAGAACTTCTGATAACACATTACAACGGAGGTACCATGCTGGTCAAGAGGTTAAAGGGTGTATAGTTATTGTTTACAGTTGACTTTGCCATTAATTGTTGACAAACACAAACAATCCATCAGCCAGACTGATCGCATGGAGTCCTGCGAATGCATATTACTTTCTTGGACTGTGTGATCTAGGAAATATATTTGCTTGTATCCATAATATGATGCCGTAGTATTACTATATGTATTAATGAATTTTTTTCAAAGGAAACAAAGGAAGAAAATGGAACGTATCAACGAATAACAGAGCAAAACGAAAAACAAAACAAGTAGACGATGGGAAAGCTAGTACGGGAATCGAACTCTTGACTCCCATTCCACACAAAAAATGGGCAGCGTAGCTATATGACAGACCTGAATATTTCATTGGCAAATTTGATATTCTCACTACCAAATTTTGTACCAGAAAAAAATATGACGGGTAAACAAAATATATTTTTTTAAACCACAGATGATTTGATATGAACATTATGTACTAACTATTGCCCTAATGATTGTTAACACACAAAAAAGAAAATAAAGCTTTTAAGACATACTTTTGATTTTAGAAAAATGGAGATTGTACATCAGTATATAATGATAATTTAGTACAGTGTCCCGCAAAATTCTTTCCATTTTGGAAATATTTTCGAAACCATCAGAGGTACTATAGGACTACCAAGAAGATACCGAACCCATCTATTAGAATAAATGACGGAGCCTTTTGTCTACAATATGGCCCAAAGTTAAAACTTCAACTCAAAACTTTCTGTTACGTAGATTTCCTTCATGATTAGGAGTTCTTAGAAACGAGTCAGTTTCTCTAACCGCAGAAATTTCCCACGATTGAGAAAGCAGATAACATTATCGATTTGGGAACAGATGCGAAAATAAGCGTAGTTTTCACCAAATTGATGGATGACTTCTTCTCATTGGTAGTTAATAAAACTATCCCAAATAAGGACTGACAAATACGTTATCTTCGGATCTGGTTTAACTCGATTAACATGGAAACTTGCGGCTCCCTCGAACCCCAAAGTGGTGGTTTGAGTCATGTAATAGGTCCTATCTCGGTCTAGAATCATGTAAGAGGAACTGTTATGAGATATCTATCTAGGGGTTATTTGTAGGGACAGTGAATTAAGCGTAAAAACCTCGGCTTTTACGAAAGTGGACAAAATCGTGTCACCCCATAATGACGAATTACGTCTTTCAGAGTGCGCTTTTTTTCGGAAGGTCATCAAAAATCGCGTAAAAGGAACTGTTATGAGATATCTATCTAGAGGTTACTTGTAAGACACTGAATAAAGGGTAAAACTGCGGCTTTTCCGAAAGTGGACAAAATTGTGTCACCCCATAATGAATCGTTACGTCTTCTAGAGTGCGCTTTTTTCGGAAGGTCATCAAAAATCGTGTAAAAGAAACTATTATGAGATATCTATCTAGAGGTTACTTGAAGAGACATCGAATTAAGCCTAATATCGTGGCTTTTAAGAAAGCAGAAAATGGTAAAAGGATTTCTATCGCAGAAGGACATCTTACTTTTTTGAAGGTTATCGCAAGGTTATATGGAGTTCAAGACATCATTGTAAGTAAGTGCTTAGGATAATTCAATTTTTGACAAACTTTTTCGAAAAAATTAGCTATACCTTTTTTGAGGGTGGGGCTCAGTAATCACCTCTTTGTAACACCTTGTGTACCAAAATACAATAGTGCATCTAACATTTAAATGACCTATTTTTTTGGTATATGACTCTTATCCTACTTTGATAGCTTTATGGCTTTCCACAACGACGATTGTATACGTTAAGTTTAGCACTGTAAAGATCATAATTGTCACAACAGTACACAGAGAAATAAGAAGTAGACGAGCAATATGAAACAGTGAGAGTCATAACTGTATCAAATTCAAAAACAGCAATACGAAGAAAACTATTACTTCAAAAGAAGGTATAATTTTTTTTTCAAATTTAGATTTACCACATTTGCGGAAGGATTGACATAACAGGTGACTATCACCTTTTCAAGATGTCAACCCAGACCAGACTTTAAGGTTTGGACCATCGCACACCGGGGCATGCCCCTACTCTTTTTTGGAAAGGTGTGAAGTGTTCTTTGACGTGATTTTCATCATCATACAGTACAAATAATGACAGTGTCATACATGATAGAGTAAAAATCAAAATTGTGCCATACCATATTGCCGCGGGGCTGAAATCGTATACTTGCATGCTTGATGACCGGACTTAATTAGCTTTCATCAAATATGGCACGCACTTACGGTTATTGAATATTGAAAGGGTCTAAGTTCCATTAGATGCATGTGTGTAGTAGTAACCGGGACGTGCTAATTAGATTAAGAGGAAAAGGACGCGTGGTCTATATAGAAATGAACGGGATCTATATACATGCACATTTGGCAATATGTTACACCCCCTATTCCACTTGGCGGACCGAGGTGTTTGACTCATCACTCAGCGAATTTCATAGACAGAAAACAAATCCTTTTACGCTTTGTGTGTTTGCTGTCTTTTTTAGCCATACTTGTAAATTTTGCATGATATTCCAATTTTGAAGTCCAGGGTTACATAAATCCAGTTTAGGTTGCAGTGAAGTCGCAGCGCGATCGATGTCTAGTGGAATGGAAACTACTTCATAGTGAATATTTTGCATTTTATTCTTGGTGAAAATGGTTCTTCTAGAAATAGCAACTATTTCAAAATGTGTCTTTTTTATTTAAAGAGTATTAAGAGACCTTCAGAGCTAAATTTAGATAGCAGAAAAACTACTTTCATAGCGAATACTTTGCATCTTATTCTCCGTAAATGATTCTTCTAGAGATAGAACTATGTCAACATGTGTCTTTTTAAAGTGTGTTAGGAGACCTCTAGAGCAAAGAACACCACCACATCCTTAATGTATTGTAACGTGACCTACTTTCTTCAATTTCTTTTCGGGAAATTTCTTACGACGTTGTGTTTTAGGCAAGTTAAGTGTTTCGGTCAAGCTCATCAATTCTCATCTTAATTCATGGATTCATTTTGTGCTTTTTCCTAGGAGACAGTAACTCCTTCCGGACCCATCCTGTATTCCCATGTCTCCTGTACCTATTGACAAACCTTCCTTGCCTAGAAACCAAATTCACATACAAACCTCACAAGACTCATCAGGTGAAAATATGAGTACCTAGCTTCGGTTAGGGATGTTCCTTCGGATGGAACGTAAAGCTGGAGGTCCCGTGTTTGAGGAGAGCCACACCTCGAGCACATTAAATATCCCTGACCGCACTAATTGAAAGGAGCAGGGTTCCATCCCGGTGTGAGTGGATCAAACCTCACTAGCTGGTCTTACACAGCTTGTAGAAAACTGGTGTGTTACGTCTAACGGCGGTTTACCAGTTATGCGAAACAAAAACATAGAATGATATACATAAAGACGTAAGAAACGAACAATATAACGAAAGAACGGTCTGTATGCCTTGACCGTAGACATGGCTTGGGGTAGACATCTTTGCATAAAGATTTTTTTTAACATGGCACCCGGCACCATAGGAGTTAGAGTTCGAATCTTTAGCGGCAATGATTCGATGTTTCCAAGCTTTTCCTTTCCCACGTATAGGCGTTTTTTTTTATAAATGAAACCATCTGTAGAAACGTATATGACCTCAAGTACGGTCGCGAATTTTCAGTAATATTCCGCTACGGAAACTTGACACCTCCTAAGCCAACGTAGAATCCCGACTCGCCCCGAAGTAAGGAAGAAGAGGCGCTCATACAACCTGGAATTCCAAAACTTTTATTCTTAGAAGTTTGAAAGCAGTCTTAAGATCCTAGTTTGAAATCCTACCTCCCAAGGCACCACCTCCGCTTCACGCCACAGCGCCTTTTTGGGCGAAGTGAATTAGCACGGTGTCTTGTCGCTGTCCAAACCGCCTTCCGTTCAATTAAAACGGAAAATGGATGGGGTCGCGCTCCATGTGCATATCATGCATTCAAATTGGGCGATAATAGACCCCACAGGGGACAGGAAAGCTTGCCCTTTTTCCCTTCGTAACACACTTTCTTCTGTGTTCAGGTGGAACAATTTTTGTCGATGTATATCTGTCCAAATTTTACCATGTGTAGTCGTATGAATCGGTTTTTAATCTAAAAACTGTTATAATAGACCTCACAAGGGACAGAAAACCTTCCGTTTTTTCCTTTCGTAACACACTTTTTCTGTGTTCAGGTGTAACAATTTTTGTCGATGTATATCTAGGTCTGAACATCTAGACCAACTTATGGCGGACCGTGTTGCCTGGAGGGAAAGAGCAACCCTAGTCCGGGCAAGCTGCCCGATATGATGATGATGATGATATCTGTCCAAATTTTGCCATGTGTGGTCGTATGAATCGGTATTTAAATCTGGAGACAGTTTGACATTCAAATTGGGCGATAATACACGTCACAAAGGGCAAGAAAATTTTTTCTTTCCATTTGGTAACACACACTTCTTTTGTGTTCAGGTGTCAAGCTTTTCGTCGATGTATTTCTGTCCAAATATTGTTATTGTGTTGTTGCTGTATTTGAATCTGAAAACTGTTAGTTTAAAATTCAAATTGGGCGATAAAAGACCCACAAGGGACAAAAAAGCTTACCTTTTTTCCTTTCGTAAAACACTTCTGTATTCATGTGTAACAATTTTCGTCGATGTATTTGTATCGAAATTTTAATATTGTAATGCCGCCGTATGAGTCGTTTTTTTTAAATCTAAAAGCTGTTAGTTTAAAATTCAAGTTTGGCGATAATAGACCCCACAGGGGACAGAAAAGCTTCCTTTTTCCTTTCAGTAACAAACACTTCTTCTGTGTTCATGTATAACAATTGTCGGCAATGAATTTCTGTCCTAATTTTGCTATGTGTCGTTTGATGAGTCGAATTTTTAATCTAAAAACTGTTGTTTAAAATTCAATTTTGGCGATAATGTACCCCACACGGGATAAGAAAGCTCCCTTTCTTCAGTTGGCAAGACACATTTCTTCTATGTCCTTGTGTCACTATTCGGGCGAATTGTGTTCGTCGACATTTTGGCATCGTATATGATTTATAAGAGCCTGTATTTGAACCTGAAAACTCTCAGTTTAGACATTCGTACAAAAAAACATACGTCATCTTTGTCACACTCAGTTCTCAGGTAACCCAAATGTAACGCCCGAAAACAAAGCTTTCAAAAATGTCGTGTTTCATATCTAGTGATAAAGATTCACTGCAATGCAGAATTTCGAAATAATCGCTAGTTCGTTACTTCCGTTGCTCAATAATTATACATCAGTATCCCTAAAGATATGATATGCCCCAATATTTGTGCCTGTATCCGTACAGACCTTGCCACAGAGGCATGCTAATTAGAACGCCCCATCCCGCCCCTAACAACTCTTTAAAACAATTAGACCAGCCGTGATGAATCCCTTGAGCCACTAAAGCGGAAGAGAGAGCACTGGCGCCGAAATTAAAAATCACAGGCGAAAATAGCGGAAGATAGCGGCCACGTAAAATCGATATGATACCATTATGTCATTTCAGAACAAGCTAGCTGCCCCCCTCCCCCCTGGGTCATGAAAAGTTCATATCAATATCGATATAGGTGACGTCATCGTCGCTGTTGTAGAGTGCTGCTGATTTTATTGTTGTTGATTGGCTAGTGTGTTGTCATATCCCCGTGGCGAAAGCGGTAAACCAACGCCGCCGTTTGGTCATTTTGATCAAATTCCGTGGATCCGTGGGCCGGAGTTCGATCCTAGGTCGGAAATGTTGTACGTCCGGACAGCGTTCATTATGCTAGGGTCACATTTCAAATCCGGGGCCCGGTCGGGCAGTCGTTGGGAACGAAAAGTATGATATAAAAGACAATGAAAACTTAAAACGTGCCAAAAATTATCTAAGAGCAAAGCTTGTTCATATTCATTGATGTACACTTTGATTTTTCGTTTCCGCAAACAGCCCGGTCGAGGACCGGTTGGGAAATGTGACCCTGGCATAATTTGGGATGGTGGCGGAAAATCCGGTGGCACCATGTATGAAGGTAGCCTCTACCAGGCCCCGCGGATGGCTAGGAAAATAGTAGAAATTGGCCAAATAGAGTGAATGATATGCTAAGGCAGTTAATTGGCTACGGAGAGAGGGTCCAGCAAGTGAAACCCTGGCAAACACTCTCCTTATAGCGTAGTTAGTCTGATAGCATGTTTCCGTCTCGCAAACAGTCGATGCCGGCCATATCCGAGCGTATCACAACTATTTTAGAGGGGGAAAAACGTATAAAACGTGAAAATGGTAGAAAATTTAGCGAAAAAAAGAAAGAGCGCTAACTCCGGTTCCAACCCGGGTCAAAAAGCCCAGTCGTAACCCTAATCCTCTACGCCAAGAAATTACATGTGTTGACGGAACGCTAGCGTGTTGATACGCTTTAAGTGTTCCGTTCTTCAATATATATATGGCATCGACCGTATTGTTTTCAGTGGTGAAAGAAGGATACGCTGACTACTCAGGCGAAAACTTGTGAGAATAAAGTTGTAGGTTTTGCAAAGCATGCATGGAGCTCCAAGAACAAGCGGTGCTACGAAAACACCATCTATCGACCTACAAGAGAAAAGCAGTCTTTCCACGGACTTGTCGACGAGCTGTTATACGGTCGACGACCACGTAGACGCGCCATGTAGCGGTTTCAGTGAGACCTGCAAGCGCTCCTCTGGGCTAAAAAGCATTATCCTTAAAGCCCCCCTCTCACTGGACCCGCGGCACGCTGGTGGCGTCGCTGCGGTCGATCGAATTGACAAAGCACTAAACGAATTTCATCAATAAAAAACGAATCTTTTTCAGCTTTATGTGTTTTGTTGTCGTTTTGGTCATACTTGTACGTTTTGAATGATATTCCCATTATAAAGTCAAGGGTAACACAAATCCAGTTTAGGACGCAGCGACGCCACCAGCGTGCCGCGGGTCCAGTGAAAGGGGAGCTTAAAGGGGAGTGTTGCTTAGGTATGACTTGCCCCGTGTGGTAAACGTTCTGGTCGATTAAAACAAGGACATTATATGAAACGTGAGCGTTATTTTCCTTCAACTTAACCTTTTCGGTGGAGGTGACTAGTGAATGAATGTTCTGAAGACGAAACAGACAGACAACAAAGAGGTTGGTTGTAATAATTCACTGTTTATTAACAATGTGTTACTTTAGCGGAAATTTAAACTTTCTAGCAAATCAGAAAAAATTATCTTCTGTTGTTTCTCTGAAAATTACAAGCTACAGCTTTGTCACAAATTAAGTAGTAATGCTGCGTTACAGTGGTACAAGTTGGTGCAAGTTTTTGTTTTCGGAGGGTCGGTACGTTCATTGTTTTTCTGTTGTTATTTTCACAAATTGTGTATAGAGATTTCTTTAAGCTGGAATATGTAAATTACATCATGTCTATTGCTAAGGTGACAGTTTTTCAAAACCCGACTTCAACTTTCCCTTCTGTGCTGGCTTTTTCACTTGGATGTCCTCAATTGACCCTTGCGTATGGTAGAAACGCGTAAAGTTTGAAACTATAACCGGAACCGGAAGTGCAAGCGCAAGAACACCAGCGATGGTACACAGCGTCCCGATCACTTTACCGCCAGGCGTCTTCGGTATCATGTCGCCGTACCCGACCGTAACCATAGTAACGATAGTCCACCAAAACGCCGACGGAATACTCTCGAAATCACTGTCTTCCTTCCCTTCTTCCACTAGATAGACGCACGTGGAAAAAAGGAGAGTGGCGAGGACCAGAAAGAAGGACAACAGACCCAACTCTCCGAGGCTCGACTTGAGAGTTTTCGCGAGAACTTTCATGGCTGCGGAGTGACGTGTGAGTTTGAAGATCCGGAACACTCTGACCAATCGCGCCACGCGGAAGATGGCTTCGATTTTATGTGACCTTGTCCCGATCCAATCCACCACAATAATAACCAAAATTTCTATAAAATAGGGTAAAATAGCGAGCAAGTCTATAACATTCATTGCTTGTGAGAAAAACTTTTTCTTCGATGGACACGAAATTGCTCGTATCAAAAACTCTATGAGAAACCATCCGATGCAGATACTTTCAGTTAGGAAAAATGGTTCTTCAAATGCCTTCAGTAAGTCTTGTAGTGAGGATTTGTCAGTTTGTTCAGGCTTCCAACTAGGGATGCTTTCAAGGCACAACACCCCGACGGATATAATTATGAACCCCACAGACACTGAGGCCACCATGCGAGCAGCTCTTGAGCTTTCCGGATGTTCGAATAGTAGCCAAAGATGTCTTAAGATCATGTTGTTTGGTAGCACCGTCTCTTCTGTCTTGTCCAGATACCCTTCGCTCCTTCGAAGCCTGGACAGAGCTTCTTCGCCAAGATCGAAAAACTTTAATTCCTCATAAAACACGTCGAGAGGCACGCAAAGCGGTCTGTTTATTTTGCCTCCCGTTTGGTAGTAATCCAAGATGGCGTCGAAACTCGGCCGATTTCTATCGAAGAAGAACTCGTCACGTGATTCATCCCAGAAGTCCATCCTGCGCATAGGGTTCCCCAGAAGGGTGTCTGGGTATCGGTTTAGTGTTCTCAAGCAAGTTTCAAAGCGAAGACCGCTGATATTGATGACGACACGCTGGGAACAAGAGGAAGCAGTGCTTGACGTCATCGTCCACGTGGTCGGCCATTGGCAGTCGCTCAGCGCTGCAGATTCGTAGTCCCCGGATGTCATTCTCTGCGCGTGCGCGGATTCGTAGTCCCCGGATGTAGTCCTCTCGAAGTCCCCGGATGTTGTGCTTTCCTCTGGCATCGGTTCATAGTCCCCGGATGTTATTCTCTGCGCGGGCCCGCCTGTCAATGTGGCTCCGATGTCATCTATCAGAGTTCCTTTTGGCCAGGACTTTTGCCTGCCATAGTCGGAATGCCTCACCATGGCAACGGAATCGTCTGCTAATGACGACATCGTGATGCTCTCGTTGATCATGTTGTCTCATCTATGGGACGACATCCAAAGGTCGAAACACGTTGGAATCTCAGCCGTTTGACTTAACTGAGTTATCAGATTCCTCTTTACAAGGTCAATCACCTTAAAATTATTGAGATGTATTTGGCATCCTAGTTTCCCTTAAGGCGCGAAGTCAATCGTGTCTAGCATTCCTGCATACCAAAAACATTAGAGTGCACGCCAAAAGAAGTCTTGCCAAAAATGGCCGACATAAACGAACAAAAAACCTAAATTCATCTACGTCAGAAAGCAGGAGGGTCTAGCCCGACAACCCATATTCAAAATCAATATAGCAAGTAACTGCTAATTTATGGAATTCCGGACGAATGCGTTGTGTTGTCGTAGAGATGTCTAGTCTGAGATATGTCCTCTTTCAGAGTTAAGAATACACGAGTCCGGCTTGCCACCATACTCCGTCGCGTTTCCTTAATCTTCAAGCAGATCTTCATGCAAAATTGTTATTGTTGATTGTTATGTCGACCAATACAGTTTCCATGGGCCAAGGCAGTGTCCATGGGCCTATACAGTGTCCATCGGCCACCGGGGGAAAGGCACAGTGCTCCGGGAACAGAGCTTGAGAAATGTTACGATTTTTGCCTTTCAACATCTGCTTGGAGATCACGTTTTCTTCGTTCCATACCGGTTGTGAGCATCTCGCCGAAGCATCTTGACATCTTCCCCTTCAGGTCTCGTTGATACTAATTACATTTGGTGCGACCACAAGACGACAACGTCAGCATATATATGTTCCAGATACACGTCCATATATCTTCTGTCTAGATTTGGCCGGCTCTGAAAATAAAGCAAAGTAAACAAAGACAGTCGTCAGTATAAGACAAAAACAAAACAAATCTTATTAGTTCAGGCTTAGAGTAAAGACACAGCGACGAAAACAATTCAACATTACACTATCTTTGCTATTTGCGTAGAGGGACCTATACAGCTTAATTAACCCCCTAAGGAGTTTTAAAGCAGCTACTTGACATACTTGTGACTTGGTGTATCAAACTAACATCGCAAGTAATCAACAGTTGTATCTATATATATTTACTTACGCCATGGTCATAAGTCCTTACCGAAGGTTGCTGATAGGATGTCTTAAAACGCTTGAAGCAACAGCGTTAAAGGTGTATCACACTGTATGAATATGAATATAACAGCATTATAGCTGAAATTTATGGCATGCTGCACAAAGACTGAGAGTATTTGAAATATGGCAGGCGCTGACAAATAACCCTCCGCATACCATAGGCTTAGTGACAGCGGGTCATACCATAACACTGGTCCGTCGTGGGGAGACTGTAATGATGTCTTTGTCTTATTTTCTCTTTTTCGAATTGAAAATGATCGACCTGTTGGTAGTAAAAGTACGGGTAAAAATAAATGTCGAATGCATTTTCTATGTTCTTACAGCGTTTTTTTTTGTAAAGTGGGACATCTATAACAGTTAACACTTTGACAATGAATAAATTATAGATTTATTAAGCCTGAAGTTCAGTCCATTCTCGAAATGGGCCTCGTTTCAGACTATCGTGGTACAAGTTCATTTGTCCTTTTCCTGCCTAAGATCACTAAACACGTAAAGAATATTGAATCAAAATATTTTAGGTACATCGCTAAGATTGCTAGCCTTCCTCGCAGACTTATTTTTGGCGGGAGCGCTGATTCGCGATTTTCAACATGGGCCATGTTTCTCTAATGCCGGGGAGTTATATGCTTGCCTCAGTGCTCATGTTTTTAATGTATATAACGATGTATTTACGTTTTTGAGGCACGCGTATGCGATCTCCCCGGCCCGATATTAGAGAACCTGGCCCATTTTGAGAATCTCGAATCTAAGCACCCCCCCCACAAAAAAAAAAACGGCCCCCTAGAAGTCTGCGAAGGAGGCTACAAAATTTCCACATGTATATATTAAGATGTATTTCTGTTTTTAGGCGCGCGGAAACGATCGACCTGGCCCATTTTCAAAATCGCTCCCCCTACCCCTAGCCCTCAAATATAAACTCCATCGTCCCTAGAAGTCTGCAAAGGAGGTTACAAACTTGCCCGACTAGTCACGTATTTCAAACTGGCGCATCACAAGCACCACGCCACGAGCCAATCCCTATACTACTTTATAAATAAATGATGCAATGAGGAAGGACGAGGCATTTAGGGCACTTTGTACTCTATCCAAATCCATGGTAACTGGGTTAACGACTTTACGGTGACGTAGTGAAAACGGATAGTGACAAATTGCCTATCACGTAATCGGATACGCAGTAGTGGTGTCTTGTCACGGAAGTACAACTTTTATTTTTGTTTCCCTTAAGCTAGCTAAAATCTTACACCAAGCGCTACTTAGAATCTAAAATCGTCGTGTTGTGTTGGCCTAACCGTTAGGGTATTTGGCCCAGAATCCAAATGTCCTGGGGTCGAATCCCCTGACATGCCAAAGATGTTGCGCCCTTGGGAAAAGGCAAGAGGCATTTTACACGGATTTTCTTATTCCACCCAGGTGTAAAAATGGGTATCAGACTTCGGTTGTGGAAGTAAATGGCGGTGGAAGGAGAGGGATGGGCTCCGCCTTCCATCACCGTGCCCTAGACACAGTACTAGTGGAGAACAACCCGCTGCCCTTTCAGCCGCAAAAAGGCTATAGGACTACCTCTACCTTTACCTCCAAAATCAGTGTACTTCTATATCTTGTATCTGAAAGTTTTTCGCTTTGGCTTCAGGTTTTGTTACTGCATCCTGTGGTTAGAACGCCACTAAATCATTGTCGTTTCCATGACAGCCGAATTAACTAAATTGAGTCAAACGTTTTTTTTTTCTACAGTCAATTTGCCAAACAGGCTTTTCTGCTTGCGTGCGAATCTTTGCTTGATGCCGTAAGCTGATTACATCATGCGGCAACAGAAACCACTGATAGGTACACGTCAGTACAACTTACCGTCACACAAGGGGCCCTAAGCGGCATCTCAACGGTATCTTCTCTTAGCTATAGCCTCACTTAATTCCTCGATTATCTAGGACACATTTATGACATGACAGTTACTGTATCAGTATCTGCATCATCTCAAAATTTAGGAATATTTTATGATGAACTGGCATATTTGATTTAAGAAATTTAGACATTGTAACCCAAACGCTAGCACGACAGAGTACCTTATGATACGTACTAAAATCACATCTTTTGTTAAATTTGTAGTACGAAACAAACAAAAAGTAGCTAAGTTATTAATTACAAAAAGACGTTAATCATATACAATCTAAAAATTTTGAATTTTAGGCAGCCTTACAATATAGTGAACTTTGACGATGGGTCATTCGTGGATAACAATAAACAACAAACAGTGAAGAAAATTTCAATTTTCAATTATATCTTCTTTTTTCTTCCAAACAATCCACTTTCCGTGTTTTTTTATTTTTCTTCGAAAAAGTATTAAACCTGAGCGTTTTGTTTACAACAAGTCTCTTCAAAAGGTTTCTCCTGTATCAAAGTTGAAGAGTATAGCTATATAGTCTGACAAGCCGACGGATGTGATTATACTAAAGAAGGCGTATTCTTTTACAAAACACATGCTATTTGATGACAGGCTTACGTAAGTTCGTGACGTGTAAAGATCTCTTTCAAATACGTTTAATCCGGCGAGCAGTATATTCTTACAGGATGAGGCCATTCGCCAACAGTATGCGTGAAGCTGTGACTGTCTTTTTTGTTAGGACCTGGTCACATTTGTCGTACGATCTTCGTACGACTTCAAAATGAAAGCATTCTTAGGATAATCGAGCATATGTCGTACAAAGTTCTTCTGTCTTGTTGAACGAAAAGGCTGTCGTAGATCATTTTCGATGGTTCTTTCTGTCTGTCACAGTCTGTTCACATTCGTCATACGATCGTCATACGACTGCAGATCGTCGTACGACTACAAACTGAGAGCATTCTTAGGATAGTCGAGCATGTGTCTTACAGAATACCACTGTCTTGTTACCGAACCGACTGTCTTAGATCTTGTTGGTGTTTTTTTTTGTCTGCATTAGCCTGTTTGACAATCCGACGACATCCAACATCGTGCGTCCACCTATCGTGCCGTTAGATTATACACATATCTACCTCCTAACATTTAATTTTCTTCTCCATGTCTTGTATTCCTCTTAACAGGTTGAGAGTGCGTCTTATTTCACACCTTCATCCCTCAGAGATTATTAGAGATCAGCCCCCTAAGCTCTTCCTGTAATGGCACATTTCCAGGCCAATGACATGTAATAAGAAATATCGTCCCAGATTTTTGCCGTGCTTCTAGTGCTCTCCTCTATACAAGTACACGCTAGTTACGTGACTTACATTACATTAGTGATGGCTTCAGCTCAGAAGCGTTGGCGTTACCAATTAGTGTGTTTATGTGTGACAGCTGTCGTTTAAACTTTGAATAAAAGGCAAAATTCATAGTATTCACTGAATTAAAGGCAACCGAAGCAATGTTTGTGCCCAAAAAATGGAAATAAAATAATGCTGAAATCTTTATGGTTGTGGCACTTACTTACAGCGTTTATCACATCTGCGTAGTAACTTCATACTTTGAGCATGTTAAAACCGCGGAAAAATGTGCCGTACGATGATCCCCTTAGTTTCGCGAGCCTACATAAAAACCCCGTCGACGATTTTCAGTGAGTTCTCACATCACAACGACAGTGTATTTTTGCATCATGGACGTCGTTATACATTGTAATAGTGTTGTTCGAACTAATCATGTATAGAAATGATTAAATAAACAGACTTTTGAAATTCAAAATTTTAGGGCCCTGATATTGCTTGAGTTTCCTTTAAGAGCACATCAGGGTACAGTAAACGACATATCGTGAATGCCTTGTATACCAGTATTGTTTTGCTTACGACCACCGCACTTGTCCCATATTAGGAAAGGGCCCAGCTGGTCTACAACATCGAACTGCAGTTGTCGGCTACTCATCATATGGAGACCAAATTTAAGATAGGTCTTCCTTTATCCTGTGTAAACTGTACAAATGAGTACGCCCTAGTGGCGTCTGCAGCTTATTTGGCGACGGTTTTTGTCACCAAACTCCTACTATGATATGGGATATCTGATAACATGAATTCATCAGCTGTTAGATAAAGGCAGTCGCTGCGACGCCGAACAACACGGCGGAACAACAAACTATTTCTGAGCAATTTGTGTAGATGAATCTTTATAAACATCTGAAAACAAAACAAAAAGAAAAACATATATACTTCCTTAAAACAATCAACCCACCGTAGTCCAATCCGGAGTAAGAATAACAAAAATCAGATACGGAATTGTCACTGAGAAAAGTAACAATCCGAAGGTCTTGCGTTAACTCACGAAGATATCACGGCATAACCATTGATGAAATAAATATCCGTCACTACCATAAAGCGTTAAGCTTCAAGAAACGCTTACCCTTAAATACCAAGAAAAAAATCAACTAACCTTCAAGTATCGAACTCTAACCCTGACGACAACGCCGCTTTGTCTCCGATTAAGGCACAAGTGTCTAATCAATTCACATACTGAATCACTGCAGCTTCTGAGTCATGTAGAGAGATAGCGTTGGACGTCGGGGACTCTCGACTTCAAATTATGGCAAATAAAAATGTCGTGACACGGAAGCCCACGGGAAGCCTAGTCGATAAGCGGTGCCTTCTGTGACGTGTTGAAAGGCCTGTGCTACATGTTGTAGTAGTACGATAGCAGACAGCGCTGGCTACCACGCAAGGCTAGTTTGTAGCCATGTTCTGGAAAGCTCACCCAGCTACGGGGCGGCTCATACCACTAAGAGTAACGGGGGAGGAAGGACAGTCCCACAGGAAAACAACATCCGGGACATGACGGTCGCCATATGCAAATATGGCGGCCATCCTGACATTTGACCTTGTAGAAGTTTGTTGCATTGTTTTGAAAAACTAACAAGACATCTTGCTACATATAGTTAGTGCAAAATAACTTTGCTGCAATTCTTTTTCTGGCCGTGTGAAATATTTCAAGACATCCAATGAATATGTAGAAGATGACCTAATATTTTTTTCTTGCCTAATGGCGTAAGAACAAAGATTGAAATTGCAAAGATTGAAACACTTTGAAGCATATTTGAACTTTTGTTTTACTTATATTTTAAAATCATCCAAGCTGGAAATACTAAACTTTTGACGGAACTTTCAACGGTCTTTAAGTGAGTTCCCAATGGTCTTAAAAATGCCTTTCAACGACCCCATGACGATCTTTAAAATATTTTGATAATCTTTCAATAATTTTCCAGGGATGTATCAATGATCTCCAATGTCGGAACAGAAAATGTTGTTTATACATTGTCTAAGCGCATAAGAATATAAATCTATCCATTGTATAATGGTCTCAAAGACCAGTGATTGTTGGTTGCTCGTCGTTGTCCGTCATGTTGAAATGGAGCCTAAGGCTGGGTTTACAGACGTATTTACAAGCACACTCTGAGTGTGGTCTGAGCGTGTTCAGGTGTCGAGCCAAATCCTTGAGCTGACAAATACGTGAGAGGTCAGCTACTGCTTTTGAGCACGGCACTTTGTATACGTGAGAGGAGCACCTGTACTGCTGTGTGGAGTTAGGGCCGGGGTCGATGGGGGGGCAAGATTTACAGGTAGGATTAGGGTTAAGATTAGGACTAGGGTTATGATTAGAAATAGGGAAGGGCTTTTGGGCTAGAGTTAGAGTTAGGGTTAGGGTTAGACTTATGCTTAAAACTTACCACGTCCCCCCCCCCCCCCCCAAAGTGTCGTGCTCAGGTGCAGTAGCTGACCGTATTTGGCAAGCTCAGAAATTTGACTTGACACCGCGTGTGCTTGTAAACGCGTATGTAAACCCAGCCTAAGTTCAATCTCAGACGGAGACTACGCGTGTCATGGTCCACATATGTATATCGGCGGTGTGCAATTATCTAATGGGCAGTTTGGACGTTAATGAAGTTATCTGGTAATGAGATTGCCTCCACTTAGCAGGGCGCCGCAATACGGACTGGCCTGGTGCCAACCAAGCTCTCCGTACCTCCCCGCAATCTGGGGTTCAAGCTGAGTATGATCTATTATAGATAGACCTGTGAGGATCATTTCAGTGCTGTTTAGATTACGTTCTCTCTCTCTCTCTCTCGCACATTTCTCAATCTATCCATCTGTATCTCGCGCTATCTATGTGTCTGTCTCTGTCTCTCCTGTCTTTCTCTCTCTCTTGCTGTCTGTGTGTCACGGTACCCCCATTTTACTGTGACGTCCCTTTTGAACTGAGACGGTGCAGTGTGCAGAACTGGGGTGTTCAAAGTTACAATCTAATTGGAACCAGGAGCTCAACTATGTGCTACCAGTTGAGTTACAGGGCATCCTTCTAGTCGTTTATAGCTGTGTTGTATTCTATCCATGTGCATAATATGTATCCAATATGTTATTTGCCATACATATATATTGTACCTGATGCAATTGCTGTGCAATTAACTTTGACTTTGTAAGAATGAATAAACAAGCAACAACACAACACAATTCAGTATGTTTTCCAGGTTTACTTTCTCCGCCCAATTGTCAAAACATGTAACTGAAAACATTGGCTTTCAGTCCCAAGCAAACCATTAACATTGTACAAATGAAGTATATGAGATTTTTAGATGATACAACCATGTTTTTAGATCTATAAAAATGTTTGTTGTCCCGTTGGTTACAGCGACCCGCGTATAACAATTATTAGTATAATATAGTAGTATAACTAGTACCCGTAATAACTTCATGGTAAATATGTTAGACAAACAAACATCATTATCCGTATCTACCTCAAAAAGTCTTGCGTATCAAAATAACCTGACGATTTGAATATGTAGCCATCAATACTTATTACTGTTACAAAAGTTTTATCGAATACTAAGAGTTAATCCATGGACTCTTAAAGTTCTCAATTGTTAAGTTACGTACGACATAGATACCTCTGTAGTGTGATGTAAACAATGATAAAGAGTTGTTAACGGTTCAAATATTTCAGAATAATTATTGTTTAGAGTGACTTGGCATACGTATTTCCTGTGAAAAAGTTCTAAAATAACAATTTGATATAAGTAAAAGGTATTAATAAAGATATACTGTTTGTCAGCAATCAATAGATATGATATGATATATGATAAAATTGATGAGGTGTCTACGAAGATATGATAGACCAAACTTTTCTAGACTTTTTTTATGTTTGATTTTGGTGACGCCTCAGTGGCTAGCCTGATAGTGTAGTATACGTCCAATTTGCAAGAATTCCCAAACTTGCATAGGAATTTTTGCTATTCGTCGGCGCGTGCGTAGTTGTAACATCTGTGTATTCCCTGTGGAATTTGTTTCGAAGTTGATTGTCTTTTCCAGTATATGAATCGTTTTCTTTGCTGTTATTCCGAGTCGTGAAACATGAAGGTCATGGTTTGACCTTTAGCAACACGAGGGAAAGTATCAGTTGCCGGGTACGTCACACGCTCTCCTTCAAGAAACCTCAAGACTTTCTCCCGTTTCTTCAGTGACCTGGTCTTTCTGTCTACTATTGACTTTAAGATGGACTTTCGAAAGTCTGAGTCACTTACTCCTGAATCTTCTGCCTCGATACTAGTTGATGCCTCTGGAATCGATGACAAGGTGTTGTCGTTTGAAAACAGAATACTACAAGCTTTGGAAATTGATCCTTTGATACTTCTAAAACGACGTCTTCCCTTCATTCTTATGTCTATCTCGTGACCAGAGTCGGTACTGCTGTAGTTCGTTTCTTGGAGAAAAGTCTTGGGGATAGTCTCAGCCTCGGAGTCGAAACCGATGTCTTTGATTTCTAAGGAACTAGTCTTGGAAACTGATCCAGTCTCCGAGTTGTACCCGCTGTCTCTTTTCTCCAAGGAGATTTTCTTAGAAATTGTTTCATCCTCAACGGCGAGGATGTCGTCTTCTCGGTCTTCCACGACGGTCGCCCCAACGTTGGAAACTCTTTTGGAAGTGTTTTCAACATCCACGACATGTGTAGAAGGGTTGACGTCGACTACATGTCTCCTCGTGTTGGGGACTTGTCTGGACTTCGTTCCACCTCTGACGCCGGGAGCTTGTGTCGGTGTCGTGGTCTTTTCGTTGACGTACGAAACGTTCACGTCGACGTCTTTCGCGTCTAAGACACGCGTTTTGGTTGCCAAACGTTCGATCTTCTTAGGATGATGACTGTCTCCCGAGCTGTTGTCATCCGTATCCCCCTCCTTTTCTTCGATTTCCTCCTGCTCTTCCTCCTTCTCCGCCTTCTCCAGCTTCTCCAAGGTATCACCAGGTAGTTCTCCTATACCGTGCTCGTACAGGTCAAGTCCTCTCTCTTCCACTTCCGGGGTCACGCTCAGACCGATGGTGACGTCAATAGCTTTGAAGACTGCGGCGGAAGTGACGCCGCTCCAGAGAATGAGGATGACAGCTTCCAACGTCTGCACTCCGAACAGGTAGAAACCTCCTCCCTTTAGAGGAAGAATAAGAAAGAAAAACAACGCTTGATGATCATCTCGCAAGACTGAGAAGACGTTGCATGAACGTAGCCTCCGTAGCATACTTTTAGGCTAAGCTTTTTCTTTTTGCTTATCGCAATCGGTTCTGAATCTATAAAGTACCTGAGAAAATGGAAGAATATTTACTGAACTGAGGAGTACATTCGTGAATTGTTTCATCAGTATGGTAAGTCACTGGACAACGAAGTTCTTCGTACACAACTATAAGTGGCTTTACCTAGCCACACTGTCACGTTTGGGACCGCATTCTTCACACAGCAGAAGCGACACCTAGCTGTAGTGCGAGATACAACATTGTTGTCCCGAGAAAGGTGACAGAGAATCACCAAACCGTCGGCTAGGCAAGACCGCTTGGTTGTGTACGAAGAGCTATGTTATCCAGAGGTGTACACCGTTTAGAGTTGAAAACGTCCAACCCTTACCTCTATCATCCCTGGGTATGTGTTGGATTCTCCCTCCAGTTCTAATACTCCAAAGATCCCTACAGACAGCACTCCCCACAGTCCGCATGCGCCGTGGACAGCCACACCATTCACGGGGTCATTGACCTGGAAATTCAGAAAATAATACTAGATCCTAGGGTGTATTTCTTGTACTAAAAAGCAGGACATGGTGTCATTTGGAAACCTTGCGACTTATAAATACACCGCCGTTCATAGATCCCAGTACTTAACCTATGTTTAGATCGTTGAACTTTTAGGAGGACAGAACTGAATACCACGCGCGTTCTCGCCAGATTGTGCTCTCGCGAGAGCAGATCTAAAAATGGCGCTCGAGTTTTGAAAGGGGTCTATTTTGTAATGCGAGAGTCCTTACCTTCAGCTTGTTTAGTCCCACAGGAACAAAGTACGTCAGAACGGAACTGATTCCGCCTATTATCAGGGCAGCCCAGGGATGGGTGACTCGGGAAATACCTGGGTAGACAAAATGACGTCATTCTTATTTTCTTCATCATCATTCTTAGACAAATCACAGAGACTAGAAAAGACAATGCGGATTGTAACTGATATATTAATCACTGATATATTAAACGCTACAACACTTCCTTGATTGACATGAATATCACGATACCAATATTTGCCCGCCATTTTGAATGTTGTACCCTGGGATAGCTGTGAAGACGTCATTACTTTCAGAAGAATCCAGACTACGCCTACGGGCTAAACTTTCTGTTTCTGATAACATGTTCTTACAAAATGTAGTTGCTTACCTGAAACGCCAACTAGTGAACCCAGTATTGCTCTCGCCAGGTCTCCCGCTTTTATCTTGCCCTTGTTGATGTAGTAGCTGGTCAGTAAGATACAAAAAAGGAAACTTTATAAGCATATTCGCCCTTTAGTGTTCTAAATGTGCATGTATGATGATATTATGTCCTTAAGGTACACAAGAACACACCAGAATCACCCACAAAAGGCATAACATATGTCTAGTATTTATCTAATTAAATAATGTAATTTTTGGACGAAAGATTGTTCACATGATGTCACGTAGGAAGGTTTCGAAGACTTTGTGCCCAAAATGACATACTTTTTGTATAAGGCACACCCCCACAGTGATTTATTATTAGCCTCCTAATGTGCCTTCTTCACTATCAAAGTAAAGACACTACTCTACTTTCCAAAACTGTACCTTAAAAGGATGGCCAACATGGCTCCAGTTGAAGAGGAGACGAATGAATTGACGACAGCTCTGAAAAGGACGACATTTTGACTGTTATTACAGGTATTACTGTTAGCTCTTTTTGTCTTTCACCAAACAATTCACATCGTTTAAAGTTAGCAGAAAGAACTTTCAATTCTGAAAGATATTCTATTAGCAATGCTTGCTTCATATATAATATATAGAGTACATGATACATGTACAATACAGGGAGTATTTACCTTGTGGCAAGCTTCCATCTTGACCCAGCGATGCCAAACGTACTTCCTATGGACAGACCATGAAACCCGCACCTGCCGGAAATGACGTCACAAAGTAAGGCATATATATTTCCAACATGGCGGTCGTTTCAAAACTACAACAGGGACTATACGCATTTTCAATAGAAATGCATTGCACAACAAAAACTTGCCATTGAAGCAAAATGAAATTAAAAAAAAAATTGGGAACTGTTTTTTCAAGATAGCTTTTCTTAAGATATGTAGTTGACCAGAATCTACTGCAGTTGGAAAAACCAAATGTAGTCTTACCAAAGCAGACATGTTCCTATCAGCATCTTTTGAGGTGATTCCCTTGGTGGCTGTTTTTCTCGGTTGGACTTTCCCTGCCTTTGACGCAGCATGAGGGCGGTAAGTACGAGGCTTTGTGTGCCTGCAATCACGTGGGCAGGCCCTGCACCTGACACGTCCAACGCACCTACACATTGAAGAAGACAAAAACAACCACAAGTGCGTCATTTATAGATATTATACTTGTGAATAGCATACACAAGTGTAGAAAACCTGTCTCCGATGCTGTTCACAGGAATATACTTTGAGAGATAATGTCGATGAAGTAACTGTCAATACTGTTTTATTTTTCTTGTAAAGGGCATGATACACAAAAACACAACATTTTCTTAGTATCTGAAATAGGAACAGCATCATTGAAGGAATATAAACGTTTAAACAAATACACACCCTTCTGATGTTATCTAACATTGAACTATCAGACACCATACTTCCATGTATCCAGCTCTTTATTCTTATCTGATCTTCTCACCAGGTGACTACATTAATCAGTGACTAATGCCTGCTCATGACATTACAATGAAGACGGCAGCCGGTTCGGAACCTTACACAACGGCTTGCGAAAAACATTATTTAATGCGCAAACAGTGCTTAATTAATAGCAACATCTATTTCGTTTTCTTGTAAAAATAACGTTCTTTCCGAGCCGTTGTGCAAAGTTCCAAATCGTCTGCCATATTCGTTTTGACGTCATGAGCAGGTAGGTCACTGATTAATGTAATTACCTAGTTGGAAGAATCAAAAGCTGGAGGTATGATGTTTTCATGGTTCGATGTTCAATAACATCCGAAGTGTGAATATGTTGTGAAAATTTCTATGTTATTAAACAATAGTATTATGTTTTATGTAATTTCAGGAAATTCTTAATGTTGATGTCATTGGTGTCTTATGCCCTTTCAGTATAGAAAAAATGAGCAAATGTGTTTACCTCGACACAGACGTCAACCTCAAATCTGTAGTATCTGCATTAATTTGCCAGCTAACTAGTTTTGCACCGAAAATCTTAGCTTTTTCGTAGAAAACTCAGTTGTGTATTTGCTGTTAAAAGCTAGTTGGTTTGTTTAGATTTTTGTTTTCTTGACTGTTAGCCTACCGAGTTGTTTCAGCCATCCGTTGTGCCCCCAGACCCAGTGCATAGGGAACACCAGCAGCGGGACGTTCACGATGCAGTAAACCATGTATGCCTTCAGCCTCGTCCTTCCCGCCATCGCCCCTGACACGATCGTGGTTACCATGGTAACGTACGACAGGTGGTAGAAGAAGTGTGCGTACTGCCAGCCCTGTAGCCTGACGTCAGGCGCTGTGACGAAGAACGATCCCCAGCCGCAAAACGGATTCGTGCCGTAATCCCTCCCAAAACTGAGGACGAAAACATTGTCGTAGATACTTTCGAATTTAACACATAAATGAAAACATACATATTTGAAATAAGTTTTTAAAAGTTGCGAAATCTTAAACCTTTTCACGGATCCATGTACATCGTAATGATTTCCCTCTGTGCTACCCAAAGTGCCCCGCGGCTCCCAGCATGCAATGGGATGGGATAGAAAGGGTAAAAGGTTCCTGGGGGGTGTATGTCCCTACCTGAGGCCTCCCCATGTGTAATCAAATTCCAAATGTCAATAGAAATTAAAATAAGAACGTGTGCTATTTGGTTTGGGAACCTTGCTAATATCAAATCTTTGTATAGCAGTGTCTGTTTAGCTTAAGAACGGCCGCTCTTTCATTAAATCGGCACAATTCATCAAACAAACTAAACCGATACTTTATTCTTGTCATCACCTCAGGGCGTATCCAAATATCCAGTATGCAAATCCACCCAGGACTACACTACAGATACACTTCGACATGATGTTGACGTCATTTCCGGTCGACACTACTGCTGCTTCCCGTAGCGCCATCCCTACATCATGGGGTAGAAAAGATTAGATAAAGGATACTAGTATAAGGACTCGAGGGATTTCCGAAAAGAGAGATTAAAGTTATCAATCTATGTCACATTAGGTTAATGTTTGCAGGTCATGTAAACAGGTTGTGGCATGTAAACAAATGCGGGGAAACTGGCAAGAACAAAATTATAATTCTGATCTAAAATCAGACAGTGTGTACAGACTACATTTCTATTAAAGTTATAATGTATGAAGCGTAAGGGATTCATTGACCTGTTACTGTAGTGCAACGACCTCGTCCCTTTTACCCCGTATTGCATTTTGCCCCAGGCTAATATTAAGCCAGCCTCATTTTGTTCCCTTCTCAGAACTGATCTTAAAACTGCTGGTGTCGACAATACCCAGGTGCACATTGTATAGGAGAAACATTTTAACAGTCACGGTCGGTAGTGTGATTGATTATCTAGCATACTTTCATGTTAAAGAATACAAAAACAATGAAGATTAGAATACAGATTAGGAGTGGAAAGTTATTTCTTCGGATAAGAGCTTTGTTATATAAAGAATAAGACACACGACATTCCTCACTCCATCCATGTGTAAAATGAGTACCTGACTTCGGTTGGGGCGGTAAAAGGCGGTGGAAGGAGAGGGTTAGGCTCTGCCTTACAATACCGCTCTCTAGACACAGTGGATAAAAAACGCACTGCCCGTACGGCCTCAAAATAGGCTACCTCTAGCTTCACGTATGTTGACCTCTGACATCTCTCGCTCACTTGTAAGTCCTCCACATTTAATTCTGTTTACTTTTCTGTCTACCGATTGTTTTGTTCCTTACATTTGATCTAGTTGTATTTAATGTAAACGGACTCGTGGTAGAATACTGAGATACTGGTGGAAATTAAATACTAATGGAGATCTTATTCAAACAAAGAAGCAAAATAGAATAAGATGAAATAAAAAGAAGCCCCTACCTGCTTGCATACTGATGATAACGAAAAGACTCGTCAGAATCCATGTTGCGTCGTCGAGGTCAAAAAACTCTTCAGGATACCCGGATGCAAATGGCGTTAGGTCGGAAACATTCATGTTGACAGTTCAGAGGTTGCTTTCTTTTCAGAGTACATGTGCTTCGCTCTGGACTCGCCCTTTTCTGTTCAGAAGAAAGTAGAAAGGAACGGTTTCATACACAATGTTGCGAAAACTAGCACAGGGCATCTTGGTTGGGGCAGCACCCGTCTTTCGGAAGGGACCTAAAATGGGACGCCGCGCGTGTAGTCATACATACCCGTCCATTCTTGTCCGCCATATTGAAGACAAAAAGAGCATACAAATTAAAGGCGAACGATTTGTCAAAAGTTTGCCCCCATCTGATTTTGCTATAACAACTACTTGGATATGACAACATATGTAAAACAAATAGACATAACTCTAAAGAGAATGTGTCAATAATATACTAGATTGTACCTGAGTGATTTATTCTTCGGAAACAAAAGCAACATCATGTCCTTCTTTCTAGGTACAAATTTCCAATTGCTGTGACCTGAGTGATATACGGTCAATAAGATCGGAATATATGGCAAGGCAAGGACATTGTATACACTTTGGTTGCTTTGGTGGCAAAGTAACGGCTGCTTCAGATTAAATGATCTAACTTTGTGTGCTGGAAAAACGGATAGCAGTTTTGATGTACGAGATGTCAAGAATTTGATCTTTCAAAGCTATTGTTACGGCTCGATAATTGTGCTATTGTTGAAATACGGCTTTTATAAATCCGTAGTATAAATTTTTAGTACATTTCTACATAAGCTGGTTCAGAAAAGAACACCTTACCTTCTCTATTCTAGAAGACTCTACTCAGACCTCATCGCAGATGTGTTCTCTGTTCGGCCAGGTAAGCCTATAATGAAGACAAAGGGTCCCGATGCGAACCCTGTAATTTGTCGAACAAAAGTTTTGACCGCAGGCAAATGCGAAGACAACAGGAAAAGGGACACCTGTCCCCGAAAATCGATGGAGCCGTTCCGTTGCCATGGCTACGGATCTGGTTTGACCAGTTGGACGTCGTGCTTCATATGATATTCATAGCTGTAATTACTCGACATCACGCCATGCTGTACCTAATTTAACATGTACACAGGTCGGGCTGACCTCGTAAACATGTTTGTCGTTTGACCTCAGTGACCTTTGTGAAACTTTGTGAGTACAAATTCGTCAGTTTTTGCCAGGTTCAAAACATCTCAATGGGATGGAAGAAATTGTGCCAGGCATTCGCAAAGTAGCCTGAAATTGCGATTCTTTTTTTTTTAAACCTCTAATATTTTGTGTAGGTACTTTCGCACATGTAAAACCAAGGGTATTCTATGTTTTGTCCCTGGCATTACCGATATCGTATAGATTTCTTACGCTAGCGCTTTGCTAACGTTGAAGCTATTTCATATCCAGAGAGTCCACCTGCTCCGGTATTACATTTGATCAGTTCTACAAAGATCCGCTAGGAGGCGTAAGTGATGCGTCGACCGGTTCATTTTGCCCAAAGTATAGGTTTAGGGATCTAAAAATAATCGATTGCAATAACAAGTACTATTTTGCCCTTTCCTCCTTCTATCTTACTTTAAAGGCTTCTTTCCCTCTTTATCCCTCTTTCTCTCTCTCTCTCCCTCTCTCTCTCTCTCTCTCTCTCTCTCTCTCTCTCTCTCTCTCTCTCTCTCTCTCTCTCTTTCTCTCTCTCTCTCTCTTTTACTCTTTGTCTGACATCACGCTGTGTTTGAAGAACTACTCACGACCTCCGAGTCTGCAAGGGTCGTCATAGCAACCGACTAGTCTGACGTCACATCGGAAGAGACTTTCTGAAGCCCGGTGCGTCTCTCTGTAGTGTATATATTACGTTGTGGCGAATTTTCTGGAATCTGACAGATTTGCAGAGAGAGGACCATGCGTTTTCACAAATAAGCTAAAGCCCTGTTAGGCGCATTGAAAAGTAGGATTGCTCTCTCGTGCTCGTTCCAACCGTACGTTGCGCTTCTTCTTTTTAGAATTGAAGCCACGTTTTGAATTTTAACTAAATAAACTGATCTAGAGCCATGGCCACTCGGGATAAGGGGCGGCCGTGTAGGCGTGTCATGATATGCACTTCAAAAGTGTTTCGCTAGGTGACGTTTTTAATCGACGTCGCTCTTTGGTTTGTCATAACAGGCAATAAGGAATTCATTCCGTTCACACAGAGACACACACACACATACACACACACACACACACACACACACACACACACACACACACACACACACACAATTCATAAAAAAGAGGCCTGTTGTCAACGTTTTTCACGATCTTTCATTTATCTTCGTAAAGACAGTTGAAGCCTGGTAGTCGGCTGGTACCATGTAATAAATATGGGAACTTCACATACTAATGTTCTTGTGCCAAAACAACCTCATTTTCTCACTTGTCCATTCGTAGCTTTTGAGTCAAAGTTCACAAAACACACTGGCATATCATCAATCTACATCCGAGGAGAAAGACACTATTTGTTATTCTAAGAGAGATAGTCCCAACGTCTGCCAACTTGTTTTCAATCAGGAAAACCAGAACATCAGCTAGGTGGCCCTAACGGTCAATTGTCAATGCACAATTTAGCCGGTTAGATTCAGCTATAGATTCAGTTTTATTTCTCATGACCTTGCATGTGACAATTTCATAGAAATATGCACATGAAATGCGTCATAATTTACAAAGCGCTCATTATTTGTAAAATTCACTATGTGAAAATTGTCTAAAACATTATGAGTTTAAAATAACATCGCTCGAACAGAAAATAAGGCGCCAGTCCAACTTTCCCTTATACATAAACAACTTTAACAACTTGACAGTTCTAGCAGTTGAGATTACATTAGTGGCTTAATGGTCATCCGTAACACAGTACAGTAAAAACTTGTGTCAACAGTCAGTGTGGTAGAGCAGTTTTAATGCTCGGGGAATAAAGGAATCATGTCTCTTGGATTTACTCCTTGTCAGTGCCCGGTAGCAGCCTCCACGACGCAGGTTGTAGCAGTTGACCTGGGGCGTGGCGATGAACTCGTTCAGCGGAGAGCTACTGTCCCGGAGTATGTTGCGCAACTGGCAGCGTCACGTCTGCTGGACAGTGAAGGCAGAGAGTCCACGGGGATTCCGATGAGTCTCAGACAGCGTTTCTGAACGGCTTCAAGCATGTTGGAGAGGTATTTCGGTAGTCCTCCCCACACAGGGCTGCCATACTCCAGGAGAGGACGTACGGATGTCAGATAAATCTGAATCAGAACATCAACAGGGAGTCCAGCCTTCTTAGCCGCAGCAAGGTAGTATACACGTGGACGAGATTTTCTCAACACGAAATGAACGTGTACATACCAGATAAGGTTGGCGGTGATGTGTACTCCAAGGAGTTTGAAAGACGTAGTCCTCTGGATCACGTGACCAGCTAAAGTTGGGTGGGGAGGGACAGGAATGTCTTTTTTTTATATCATTGGCCACTGTTGTTAACAATGTTATACTAACTTATAAACAACAGAATCGAAGCTGAGGCTTAATAGGAGACTGACCTTCAACTAGCTAGTAAATAAAGTTAAAAGTACAAGTACAGTGCAAAATCCGTGTCTTATATTCGTACGTATACGTTATTCAATTAGAAATTAGCTATAGATTTCAGACAATGACACATTGAGTATCAAACCTAATAAAGCGGTGTAAAAGTTGATGGCCTTCCCCTCTTACAGAACTGCAGTGATTTTATGTCTTTGTCAGGTCGCCATGTTGGGGAGGGGGGCTATCAGTTTCTCTCAGTAGTAAAGAGACTTAAGATATTCATCTTACAAGTGATCTTATAGACCACATGGAAATGCCCCTACTTGGTTGGTACTTGCACTTTGCAATTATTTACGTTTGGCCTTCTGTCACAATGGCTTATGTTTCAGGTGCCAACTTTGAATGTTAGCATAGGTGTTCAAGAACTGACGTCTTTCGACGGAACGTTTACATATTTACACTGGTTAAAGGAGGTACGTGATTTGGCGTGATTGTCAGTGGAAATAGTCTGTGACTGCGGTTTACGCAAGACAGGATCGTTGAGTCTGGCGCCGACGCTGAAGTGAGTTTAATTGTTGTCTCAGGTTGCCAGTCTGGCATTGTGCTTCTACCCTTGAGAAATTGCACTTGTAACGCTCAAAGTTCCAGGCATCTTGCCAGTCTGGCATTCGCATCTGTTACTGTCTGTGCCCATGAGAATGCACCTGTAACACATGTACATTGATTAGTATCCGCGACGGTTTCTGGTAAGGGTCAACTGATACCAATCTGGCAAAAGAATGAACCATCATTTCTTACTGTGACATGCCGATATCATTGATTACCTTTGTCACTGATGCTATACACTTTATATTTCTTCTCCAGTCCCGTGGATACAAAGATATAACAATTTTAAAGGTCATATGATGCTATATCCATCAATCGTATATTCCTATATTCAATATTGCAATCAATGCAGTCGTACGAAGTTGAGTTTTTTTTTTCTTTCGGATATCCTTGCGTTAACAGATAAAGTAAGTTGAATTTTGATACTATCGACATCTACCTTGTAGTCTCATCTGTACACGTGTCCGTATGAACCTTGGCCATCATTTCTTTCAACAGCCAGGCTGGTGTTTTCGTCGCTGTTTCAGCTTTGTATATATTAGTTGTTTTTCTTCTCCGTGGGAAAAAGAACGCCGTAGACCGTCTGTGTGTTTTTGGAAGTGCTACTTGGACTTTGACGCCAACAATCACAATGGTGAGCAAATCTTTCAATGAGCAAGTCAGAAGTTTTCGCTTTGGTGGTCATTTTTGACATTTGTGTATCTCATGTTTATATACGGTGTGTGAACTGCTGTGAGAAAGAATTTTCATCATCAGTTGATCGTAGCTTGCGTTGTCCAATGGTAAGTAACCTTGCCGCTGGACCAAGAAGTCGTGAGTTCGAATCCTGGCTGTGTCGCTCACCCGACAAGCGTGCTACTGGAAAGGGAATATTAAGGGATGCGGTCCTTGGAACTCGGGGTTAAGCCGTGGTCCACTGTTCATTTGAATTGTGCTTGACGAAAAGAGCCAGGGGAATTTCCCTGGTTCAATGTACCTGTAAATACTGTACCTAGTGTCTGTCTTCTCAGTTACGACCTGTGGAATATTAGCTTCAGTGAGCTTAACTGGTTTGAGATCACAGCTGCGTAGATATTTTGCTTCCGCAAGGCACAACTACAACGCACAGTCTGCATTTTCTTTGAGCATCAGTTTAGAAAGGGAAATTCGTATTGCTGTTTTTGTCAATCTTTTTGTGCTGAACGCTTTAGTTATCTAGGACAAAGCTCGGACATTTCAATGATTCTTTTGATTCGTCATGAAGTTCTTCTTTCAATCATAAATCTCTAGGTCTGTTGTTAGAGTTTTGACCTATGTTCTAGAAGTATGACCAAAGAGATACCGTACATTTTAACTTTACATTAATGTGGGGACGATTCATCTTCTGAAGTCTAAGCAAATACATGCCCATTTTTATAACTAGTACTGCCTTCGATGTAGAAATGTCCAATGGTGATCCAAGATAGCTAGAGTATGTCGTTTTGTAAAAGAAAAACATGTTCTTAGCCATACCGGATCACAATTAAGACCAAGCTATATGTCACATTTAGATAAACTGAGGCCAAAACATAAGCTTTCGATTTGATACTAAACTGACCAATATCAAACAGTAAATACAACGCGTGGTTCATGTTCATGTTGAAGATAGGGATGCAGCCACAATAATCCGTGGAAATTAGACCATGATAGAAAAACATGGCCAAATTCACCACGGACTATTGCGGTAGCTCATAGTAAAAGGCAAACGTATAGTCCCATAGCCTGTTTGAGGCCGTAGGGGTAGTGGGTTGTCATCCACTGTGTCTAGGACAAGGTATCCTCTCCTTCCACCGCCCTTTACCTCCCCAACCGAACTCAGGTACCCATTTCTACACCTGGTTGGTGTGAGAAAAGTCGTGTTAAATGCCTTTCATAACGGCACAACATCGATGGCATGTCAGAGGATTCGAACCGAGGACCTCTTGATTCTGGAGTCTGGACCTTATAAAACACAAAGGAGTACTATGTTTACCATGTCAGAGATAGTAGTTACAAAATGGGCTAATAGTGCACCAACGAGAACTTTAACTTAACCCATCGAAATCTGCCAAACCCCCGTCACAACATCTTTCAACCTCAAGTCAAGTACACGTGGCACGTGTCTAACAGGAAAATTACAGATAGAACCAAAAGACGTGAATTCCAAATTTCATGTTGATGTGAATTCCAAGTTTCATGGTGGAGAGGGGGGTACAACGAGAACCCGAGGAGATTAGGCCATGGAGCTTGACAGAAAACATGGCCTAAATCACCACGGATTCATGGTGTAGCCTAGATCTATTGAAATAGTGGTGGCGTAATGGTAGGGCCTTTGGCCCAGAAGCTCAGAAGCCAGAGGTCCTGGATAATGCTGAGGTCACAATCCCCAACCAGGGGCCCGGCCGGGCAGTTAGCGGAAACGATAAGTATGATATAAAAGACTACAAAACACAAAACGCACAAAAAATTAATAATGAGCAACATTTGCGCATATTCGTGACATGAATTGTTTGATTTTTTTTTTTCACGCGAACAGCCCTGTTGGCCCCGGTTTGGAAATGTGACCTTATCCTAAGAATTTCATTTCATTTTCAGAATCTGGAGTCCCATGACTTGTCCCTTTGACGTTGTGCCCTTGGGAAATATAAAGGCACTCAACACAAATTTCCTCACTTCCTTGAGATGAAACTGGGTACTAGCTTTTGTTAGGGACGTCCCCGGATAGGACGTTCAATGGAGGTTCCGTGTTTGAGGAGATCTAGAGCCACACCTCGAGCCCGTAAAATAACAGTATGCACATACATTGTGTCGTAAAGATTAGGGGTATTCCAGGCGTGAGGATCAAATGAATCTGTCTCGATATGCAGCGTGTACTCTTCAGTACAAATTTGGTGTACAATACAAACAATAAAGCAAACAAATAGACAAAGAAGCAATTCTTTATAAAATCAATCTCATCTTCCTGTAAAGTACGGATAAATTAGACACGATAGGTCACGTCGGCGAGTGTATATGTCGTCAAATCATTAGATATAGAATATTTGCGAACAAAAAACTATACTCATAGTCTGGTCCTACATCTTCTTCTCAGTAACAACTGATAGACTATTTTCATCACTGAATCAGAGTATTTGCAAACCCCGCTTCCTTGATGCTTGATGCTTGATTGTTTAAACAGAGATTCGAGATTATAAGAACATGAAAATATGAAATGAAATCATGTTCTTAATAATCCCGGATCACCATCTAAACCAAACCAAGGTTTGTCTCCTCTGAGTTTGGAATCAATGTTAAGACGTTACGAGATCACGATACACATCTAGTTGAATCTTTTTAGAATGTCGTTGACGAAATGTTTAACAGAAATCCGAGGAAATTAGGCCATGAGACCTGATAAACAACATGGCCGTAATCACCACGGATTCATGTAGTAATCCAGATTTCTGTCCAACCATCGTCTGGTGTTTTGATCAGTTTGAGTGAACCAGACATTTTCAGGTCGAAGATTGTCGTCTTGTTGATACATCAAATTCTGCGTCACCTACAACATAGATCACACCCGAAGACTAGATCTCTAGCTACCACTTTTGACAAGATGTAGCCTTTCATACGTTTGAGGATTTACATGGCCCACTAAGACTTCCTTTCTGACGTATATCATGGCAGCTTGTCGTCTGAATCTTTTGCGTATCCAGTTTTCTATGATTCGGTGCTTGAATGTTTAAACAGAGATGCGAGATTATAAGAACATGAAAATATGGAATTCGAAGGAAATCATGTTCTTAATAATCCCAGATCACCATCTAAACCAAACCAAGGTTTCTCTCCTATGCATTCAGATGTTACGAAACCATTATAGTTGAATCTTGTTAGAATGTTGTTGACAAAAGTTTCGACAAAAATCCGAGGAAATTAGGCCATGAGACCTGATTAACAACATGGCCGTAATCACCACGGATTCATGTAGTAACCCAGATTTCTGTCTAACCATCGTCTGATGTTCTAATCAGTTGGAAGGAACCAGACATTTTCAGGTCGAAGATTGTCGTCTTGTGGATACATCAAATTCGTTGTCCTCTGAAATGTAGATCGTTCTGGTAGATAGCGTCTAAAGCTACTAGTTTTGACAAAACGTAGCCTTTTGTACTTTTGAGTTCTTACATTGTCCACTCAGACTTAATTTCTGGCGTATATCACGTCCTTAATTGCGTATTCATGTCCGTTTTCTATGATTCGGTGCTTGAATGTTCAAACAAAGATGCGAGATTATCAGAACATGAAAATATGGAAGGGAATCATGTCCTTAATAGTCCCGTATCGCCATCTAAACCAAACCAAATCAAGGTGATGAAAATTATGATGAGAATGAATTTGAATATCAAATCGATGTCGCTGACGAAAGGTTTAACAGAAATCCGAGGAAATTAGGCCATGAGACCTGATAAACAACATGGCCATAATCACCACGGATTCATGTAGTAACCCAGGTTTCTCTCGTATGATGTTCTGGCGTCTATGTGTCGCAACGGTTAGAGCGTTTGGCTCAGAACCAAGTTTCGGCTTCGATACTCGCCATGCCCCGACGTTGTGCCCTTGGGAAAGGAACTTTACATGATATACCCATCATAACGGCAAAGTGACGCCCTCCGAGCCTCTTCGGCTAATCTGTCAAAAGTGTGCCAAAAACACACACGGATTTGGTGCGCCAATGAGCCAACATCTGCCACCAAGAGACTTAATCTTTTTATCGTCTGATATTCTGAATAGAAATAACTAGAAATAAAAAGTACTGGGCTGTCGTCCTATTGTAATTTCATCCAATATGTTCTTTAATCAAGATTAAGATTAACTAATTGGTGCGCAGAGCACGAGTAAGGTGGCTTGGACATGTTGCAAGAATGACAAGGACACGCCTCCCGCAGATGGCATTAAACTGGGTACCACAGGGGAAAAGAAGGATGGGAGGTCAACAAATTACATGGAGAAAACTGTCATGAGAGACTTGGAGGAACTGGGCTTCACTTGGGAAGGAGTGAGAAGGCAGGCTCTGGACAGAAGCGCGTGGAAAGCAGTGGTGGCCCGCATCGTCGACAGATGAAAGCGGCGACGATGATGATGATGATGAATTAAGATAATGTAATACACAAATATACAGTCTAAGTTCGTTTTTTTCTTGTTCTTGTTGTTGACAAGAGGTCCAACAGGAATCCATGGAAATTAGACCATGAACCTTTAAAACATGGCCATAACTACCACGGATTCTTGTCGTGGTCTATAGCTAGTCAGAGTTTTTTTTTCCAAACCTCTAGATAAGAGACAGTACACCGAATCTAGCTGACGTCATTGTCTGCACTACGTAGTCTCAATGAACGTCTCTGTCTTCTTCTTGTTCTTCCCGGCATGCGCACTGCTCAGCCGGATAGAATTAGGATTATTAGCAGTTTGAGCATGTGTTGCTGTTAGTTACAAGTGCCGGGCAAATTTAACGAAGACATATAAAGGATAAGACTACATGGAACATAGGTAACTGATTTTTTGTGTGCAAAGGACAAGAGTGGTGGGTTTACTGTTAGCAATATTTACATACACATAAGGGAGTATGGGGGAGGGGGCGTCCCTCAGTTAGGACGCTAAATGGAGCTCGAGTGCCACCCATGAGCATATGTTAAGGAACCCACCACACTTATCGATAAGAGAAGGGGTTCTTCACTGTTTGGGTGGATCAAATAAATCTGTCCGGATATGCAGCTTGTACTCTTCAGTGCAAACCTGGTGTGTTACGCCTTGAGGCGGTTTACCGGGCATACAATACAGCCATTTGCTGTACAGCACAAAGGTGCTTTCTATTGTAAAGCTGTTAACGTTCTCAAGAATGAATTTTGGGGGTGGGGGTGAACTGTTAAGCCTTCTTACACTCTTAATGCTAGATCAATCACGTGCCTTATTTTTAGACTTGCAATGCGTCTTTCTGTTAGACCTGAATAGCAGACATTGCAAATGGTGATTTCAGACGGCCAACACATGAATAAATAATAACGTTTTCGATGTCACTTTTAAAACAATTACACGTGCAGGAATTGAAAGATATACCTGCGCACAGTATTGCCTCAGAAGAGCAAGTATAATGATGATTCATATAAACATGATACGATGGGATATTTCATCTTAAAAATACAAAATCTATAATCATCCATGGCGTGTCACACCTGCATATTTGCGGCTCGCTGGTCTAGTGGCATGATTCTCGCTTAGGGTGCGAGAGGTCCCGGGTTCAATTCCCGGGCGAGCCCTGTTTTTTTAAACATCTTAACTTTTAAGATACGCACATGTATTGAAAGCAATTTCGACAAATGACAGGCATTTAAAGCTATTTCGACAAAAGGACAGACATAGAAAGATGTAGCGGAACAATTTCACGGAGGTTCTTATCTGTGGATGCTTTTAGAGGAAATGGTATTGGATAGGGCACACACTCTTAAGCGGGTATCGCACTGGACAACGCCAAATTGCACCAGACATTCCGGCGCAAATTGGTGCAAATCGGCGTACTTTGTCGCCTGAAATTGCAACTTTGAAATGTTAAAAAGATTCGCAATTCGCAAGATGGCGCAAATGGATACGTATACAGATTCATACATTTCACAATATCTTACTGATGTTGCGGCAAAGACTATAATTTAACATCCTTTCGTCACTGCAAATCGCTTTTTTTTGTGTGCATTTCTTATAATCATTGCACACTGGTTCTTGATTCGGTAGCAACACTGCGATTTCTAATAATCTGCTCCTATGGGCTTCAGACGCAAAGTGCGACCTCTCAAATTCGCCAAGATGGCGCATGCGCAGTTTCCTCAGAGCGCGGTTTGGTGCAGTTCAGTTCAGTGAGATACCAGTGTACATTGTTTTAGATTCAATGGCGACACCACAATTGTCAAAGAAGTTATCTTGTATCTGATGATTTGGAGCCGAAACAGAGACAGTGACATTCTGGGCGTGGCCACTTTGTTTTCAGAGGCCATGTATTCTATCCGCACAAGGAAGAAATTGGCGAAAATTCGTAAAGTTGCCGCAATAATTTGTCCCAATTAGGCGCCGTTCAGTGAGATACCTGCTTTATGCTAGGGTCACATTTCCAAGCCGGGGCCCGGCCGGGCAGTTTGCCGGAACAAAAAGTACGACATAGAAGACAACAAAAGACATATAGCGTGAAAATGGTTATTCATAAGCATGATCCGTGTATATTTCTTGATATGAAATTTTATTTTACGTTCCCGCAAACATCCCGGCCGGGCCCCGGTATGGAAATGTGACCGAAGCTTTAGAGAGCAATCCCAGAGACGGGTTTAAAGGAGAACTACATATATATAGTCAAGGGCCTATGCTCAAATAGGGGTGAAGATCCGAAGAAGAAGTATAAACGAAAAATACTAGTAGTCCCTTATTATGCTGAGATGACCTACCCAGTTTTCCGTACGGGAACAGGTTCTCTATCGTGCCGGGCTGACGGCCGCTTCTGCTCGGGACCACGGCGAGGGGTGCCCTGTAGACGACAGTCCATCGCTACGGCAGGCCTCCATTCCCGATCAAAAAAAGTCAAAGGAGAGTTATATTCTCAGATGAACGTGTGTACTTGAAACCTGTGCCAGGGTATTAACTGGCAAAAAAGACGGCTAACTTCAAGACCGACGATGGCATAGCATTGCAACATGTCAGAATCGTCGTGTCCGAAGACGATAGGAGGAGGCACCGGGACGACTGGAATTTGGACTCGGCGCTTCGACGCTTGGGCACCGGCAAAAGTCGGTCCCGGGGGCGTCTACCGGGAAAACTTCAGAACAATAACGTCGATTTCCTTCTCTGAGCTTTTTCATGATTAGCACTGTGACTTATACCATTGGAAAGCTTGTTTATTTTACTTTATAATGATATCTTACATGTATTTGAAATGATTATGATTATGAAGGCAATGACTCATTTCGTGGGTGGGCCCGGTCCACATTTCTCTGCCAGATTCAGTCACTATGAAATCAATTTTCAAACTTTTTTTGTGCCAGGTTCTCAAGAACGAGGCATCCCTTGAGGTAAAAGTTGAACTTTTGAAACTTGAAGACAATCACGATCCTCGTAACTGTTGTGAAGAAAGGTCGGGAACAAGTGCAAGGTACACAAAGACGTCTCTTGGCTTCGATGATATCTCTCGTCTTAAAGAAACATACATCTCGGCGTCTTCAGGTAGAGAAAACGCCATCGTATGCTCATTTCTTTTCCAGATGGTGTTGTTTTCAAGCTGAAGGAACCAGATTTTGACGTCTTCGGTTCGCTGAACTTTCAAATATCTTCCACCTTTCTCTGCATACTGTACACAGTACCGGCCACCTTTTTTTTTTATAAATCTTAGTTTTCAAACCAAAGTTTCATACGCTTTTCTATGATTAGTGGATATATTGAAATATCTTCTTTTTTTCTTTGCACGTGTTGCCATGGAGATTAATCGAACGTCGAGGTCAAGGGTCAACCAGCTGCTTTGCGACGTAAAAAGCGGCGCATTTTTCAAGGATGTGCCCTGATATTTCGCTACTTTTGTAATTGGTCGGGAGTCATAAGAAATATCCATTGAAAAGGCTTTTTAGATATTGAATTTTAATCTCTGATGAGTTACCGTTGAACTTTCCTGTTACATGAGAGTAAAGCAAATACTACGCAGCATCTCATTTGGTCACATTAAGATTAAAACATGCATATACTAGTAGTCATATGTGTCACTAAGTGTGTTCGTGTGTCTGTGTGCCGTGTGTATGCGTTTGTATGTATGTCGGTGTGTGTGTACGTGTGTGTGTTTGCATATGTGTGTGTAGGTTTGTATTGGTGTATGTACAGTTGTATGTGTGTGAGTGTTGAGTATGTACGTGTGTGTGTGTATCTCTCTCTCTCTCTCTCTCTCTCTCTCTCTCTCTCTCTCTCAAAAGGAGACCAACTAACGTGATAAAACAAAAAGTAAGAAAGTAATCAAGATTCATCAGTACCATGACAAGAGCAGGAAAATCATTGGTACAGAGGAAAACATGCCAGAGTAGCTGTAGATTTTAACCGGGGAGTTCTGTGCAAGTACTTGGGCCGTAGAAGCGATTGCCCCGCCAGGCTTCTTACGGCGGTACGGCACAGTAGTTACTTGTACAGCAAAGAACTTCAGTAAGACCCTGTAACCATTGTGCACGCAGAAACATTGAACACACTAAACAGTTTATCATAAGGCAAGCATTAAATCTTTTATCATAATTGTTCTTTCATCATGAAGATGGTTTTGTTACACCGTCTTCAGAAAGAATACAACATACCCCTTTATGAAGGGGCAATGATTGTTGATTTAGTGTTTATTACACCATTTTCAGCGGATGCCCATACCGCTCAACTTGTAGCAGCCTTACGCAGTTAAAATCCTGTTTCTAATTACTAGTAGTTGGTAACTCGGAGACCCCGGTTCAATCCTGTAACAGGACATCTCGGTTTGGGCTGCACCCGTCTTTAGGAGGGGTCTTGTGTTTGAGGAGGTGCCTCGAGCACGTTAAAGGGGAAAGGCTACAGCTAGCAAACTCTCCCTGTAAAAAGATTCCCTGCTACTGAAACTAGGCACTACAAAGTGAGCAACAATGCAGTTTTCATTGGTTTGTTATGTCATAATTTCTGACATCGAAAGTTGCAAACTACAGAAGTATCGAACTATACCAGCAGTTACCAGCAGTTATCAGTCACAAGTGCCCTTGGGAAAGGTACTTATCACATATTTTCTCACACTACTCAAGTGAATATGAGTACCTAGCTTCGGTTAGGGGCGTCTTCTCTGGTAGGACGTTAAATGGAAGTCCCTTGTTCATGGAGAGCTTCACCGCAAGCACCTACCACACTTTTCGAAAAGAGCAGGGGTCCTTCCCGGTGTGTGGATCAAATAAAGCTGTCCGGATATGCAGCTTGTACTGTTCAGTACAAACCTGGTGTGTAATGCCATGAGGTGGTTTACAGGTTATGCAATACAAACAAACATATCGTACAAAGGAGAGTCATGACTAAGGATCATATGTATTTCATTCTTTATTATGAAAGCAGGATTTTGCATTATACACCTACCTCGACATGTGTGCATGACCCAAAGTGGACGACAATAGGTACAGTGACTGCTACGGGTGGCAGAATATTGAACCTTGGGCCTTGAACGGGGACGTCGGTGATCAGAATATTAGAAAACATTGTGTAACCAGAACTGATATACAATCAGCGGAAACAGTACATAATATTGATATGCCAACAAAAGTCCAACCCGTAGGCATGACCCAAAGTGGATGACAATAGGTACTGCACGACAATAGGTGCCGCACGACAATATGGCGGATGGCGGAATACTAGTATTACACAACCGTACGCGTGTACAACTAGAACTGATATTCTATCAGAAAACAGTACGTACTATTGATAATCCAACAAAAGCCGAACCCGTAGGCATGACCCAAAGTGGACGTTAATAGGTACCGCTCGACAATAGGTAAGTCTACTAAAAGAAGGCTAATCTTAACCAGTGATTCTAAGACTCAGTGTTCCAGGATCCACTCCCCGACCGTCAGGATGGACGGGAAGATTTCCTCGGCCGTGGGGAGGATCTGGTCGGGCGGCAGGAGGAAGCCGTGCCGCCCGGTGTCCCGCAGCTCCACGATGTACGAGTACTTGATTCCGGCCTTGTCGTAGGTCCAGTCCTGGGAATCTCCCGACACTTGGTCTATGTTAGGAAGAAATAAGACAGAACAAGGTATAAATTAAATGTAAACTAAAACAACAACAGTTTTAGTGTCAAAATACACTGCATGATATGTTTTGGATATGGGTATTTGGACCAAACTAAATCTAGATACAAATCTAGGAATTACAGCACCCCAATGATGTAACAATGAAAATGGTCAAATCCTTGCCCAGATATTGAAATATAAATAGCCTACTAGTAACGAGTTTAGCGGGTTGGAAGTATGTCATAAGATGAGCTATCTTTTAAAAGCGGGTAACTCACTTGACTGCGCCAAATTGCGAATATTTTCAAAAATTCAACGGCGAAATCACAGCAAATCGTAATCACTGTGGATTGTTTTTTTGTTTTGTTTTTTAATTCAGGGTCAACGCTGCGATTTACAATAAATCTATCTTGTATCTTATTTTGAGCCAAAACTGAAAATTGGCACAAATTGGGAAAGTTGGCGCAATTTCGAATTCCTCGCGCAATTTGGCGCATTCCTATGAGATACCCGCTTTAGAATTGATGCATTAGTTATTGAATCGTACATTTAATTAGCCTATCACTACCGGGGCTCCGACATTCGCCACTCTAGATTTTTTCAGGGCAGCGAACGCAGAAGCCCCGGTAGTAATCTCGGATGGCACTCAGGCTAACATTTGATATCATTTGTGCGGAAATCGTCATAGATATGATTTCGCTTGTACATTACTCACACAGTGTCTCCATGGCCCTTCCAGCGACATAGTCAGCGCCATGGATAGACTTGATGGTCTCTACAGCCAACCGTCCCAGTGCGTCCTAAACAACAACAACAAAACTTTAAGAAAAAACGGCGTGATTACAAGACTGGGTTACTAATCAGCAGCCATGTTGGTGTCTCGCAAGGATCCAAAATGGCGACGCTCATTTTCAACGTGACATAGATAATGACCGATAGGAGGGACTGGCCAAGCACGTCGGCAGAACGTAATGCGTATACGGTAATTAGCCTGCTATTTACATGTAAACCTATTATAGCTGCCGAATCTCTTTTCTTCTTTTGGTCAACGTTGCATTGGAATAACAGCCGTTGTATAAGATATGTCTTCGAACACAACTAAATGAACCTATACACAAGATATTAACCTTAAATACGCGAACACGACCTTAAACGCTTAGGTTCTGCCAACGTGCTGCTTGGCCATAGTTTTGTGTTACGTTGCTCAATAGAATGCAGAGGCAAAAAAAACATATTAAGGCAGAAGAACACAATTGTCTGTAACTCCACCAATATGGCGGTCGCTGTGACCAGAGCCAGCCTAGTGTTTGACAGTCGTTGAGTGTTTGACAGTGTGTAACTGTATATGGTTTCGATCTTACGATTCTTACACTTATCCTGCAATGTGTGGAGGCACATACACATACATAGAAAAACTACAAGGATCTACAAGATGTATGCCGGGTGACACCCGAAGGATCCCGAGGTACCAACCCGGACCTCGGGTAGGGTCGGCCGAAGGCCGGAGGGCGACCCGACCCGCGGGAAGGCTGGTACCGAGGGTGATGCGGAATACACCGTGTTGTATTCTTTGTATGTCATACCCACCCGACAAAACATATATGAATGCATTGGAAAACGTAACTTGAAACGCAGAAAAGGCCGCCAAAAACGGCCGACAAATATCCCCATTCAATTCAAATGTTTAGAGATTGGGTCCCGGATGAAACTCCGGAAAGGGACACGGGCCTATCCTCCTCGCAGCCGTCCAGGCGTTTATTCTTACGGGGAGAGGGCCAGCGCTCCTAGAAGGCTGCAAATGAGGCTAGCAAGGGCGGATGAAAGTCTATAGAATTATGTCAAACATCTGACCTGTGCAGCAGCGTCCCCTGGCGGCCTGTTGTAGGAGTGTCCCCACGGAGCCATCCACACCTGTGAGTAGGAGTGGAACGCGATGTACGCCCGGATGTCCCGCCGGTTGTCCCAGATGAAGCTCGAGATTCCCCGCGTTTCCTGCTCAGAGAACGGCGCCGTGCCGTGGTACAGCAAACTACACGGGTCATGACTGGATCCGCCCTCTGTGGAAAAGGATTACACACAATGATTGATGAATGATGTACTGAAAATTCGTTTAAGTTCACGTGGTTTTAACTTCGCGGTAGGGAGTAAATGGATTGTTCGCGGTGGTTTTAAGTTCGCATTTGAGACAATGATAGACAAGGGGGTAGGAGGACAAAAAATCGCAGTAGTTTTAAGTTCGCGGCGAAGATCTTACCGCGAAAACCGCGAACGTAAAACCACCACGAACATTTCTGCGTTTACAGTATTGAATGTCTAAAGCCTCCTTCACACTTGTGCGTTTATACAATTAAAGTCCACATGAGTTCATACTTGTGGCTTAGGCTAAGTATATGCAGCCGAAGAAGTCATTTCTTTGGTTGGATAACTAGGCTACACAACGGTGAGTCAAAGTAGAAAACAACTTCTTTCAGGCAAACTTTACTTAAACCAAAACATGATAATGCGCAGCTCGTATGGACTTGAATCTACGCACAATTGTGATATGGCCCTACCATTAGTTCACCTAAATCCGTTGCGTTCTTAGGGTGGACAGTCAATTGACACCACTCTGAAAGGAGACTAAAACCATCATATGAATAAAGATCTATCCACAGATTCGTACACACCAGCCCAGTGACTGTCCCAGTTCCTGTTCATGTCCACCCCGACACACGGGCCCGCCTGGGGAGGGCGGTTCTTACGCCACAGCCGCGTCTGAAACACACCGACAAGTTCAGAGAAAACACCGGAGAGTGCGCAGTGGTTGGAGACGAAGTACATTTTACTGTAGACTGTCCTTTGTACGATAGCGATAGGATAATCATTTTCGGTTAAGTGTTTAGTAAATTCCCCCACTTAAGACACTTGAATAGTAAAGAGAAATTCGTATTCCTTATAGCCTTCGATAAACCAACTCTAACTAGAGTTCCACAAACACATTATCTTCGCCAAATAATCAAGGCTTATTATGGAAAGTGATTTATATTTACGTGTCTATCACCCCCGGCAAATTTGATCATGCACCATACCATTTGGACGTTATGATTGGGCGAATGAGTCCAGTTAAGATAGGGTTAAAATCATTTGGTGGTACAGGACTAGTATATGTGTAGAGTGTGCTGATATATGTTATAACTGGTCATGAAAAAATATGAGTATGTTGATATTATATGGGCCACAAAGGTTCGATATGGCAGTGTTGAAAGTTGAAAGTGATGATGAAATAGTACAGTCAATACATATGAATAGAATAAATCTGGCACGTTTTTAGGTGTTTCTAGTCAGGCTTTCTATTTTGTCCCTATTTCGTTATGTCGCCAACCGTGTTGAACAAAAATGCTTAAACTGAACGCGTCAAAAACCAGCAGGACCCACACCTCTGCTTGGAGAATAGTTTATTTATTTGACCTACATGTACGTTTTTGCAAGGCTATCTGTTTACATGACCTGACACTGTCCCATGTCCCATTGAAAGGCAGTGGGTTAACAAACTTTCCTTACTAATTATGCAGATTAGCTCCTTATTTGCATAATTAGTCATTGATTATGTAAAGCACCATCCGAGCTCTCTTCATACCAAACATCACGACGATCTGTCGACCCATTCTCAAGTTATTCATGTCCGAATGTCAAAACAAAAACACCCACTGCGGTTCTTAACAAGCCGCTAGGGGGCCAAAATTTACAGAACTTACTTCCTGTGGCATGAACTATCTACCACACAAAAATCATGACCATAGCACTTTCAGAAAATATGCCCCTAAATTTTGAAGCTCTGCTGCAGTACCTTTGGTACCCGCTAGAAGGCCCATTATCGAACTTGACCTTCCTTTCTGTAAATCCTACCCATCCACTAAATATCATAAGGATCCATCAACAGCTTCTTGAGTTATGTTGTCCACAAGAAAATTCACATCCACACAAAGCCCGCTGCAGTACCGACGGAAAGTGCCAGGAGAACCATTTTTGAACTTGACCTCCGTTTTCACAACATCTACACACCTGCAAAAAATCATGAAGATCCATCAACGTTTCCGTCACTTTTTTGCCTACATACAAACACAAAAAAATGCTAAGTCCGCTGCAGTACTATTGAAAAACGCAAGGTAAACCATTTTCGAACATGACCTTCCTTTACACAACCACTACACACCTACCAAAAATCATAAAGATTCATTGAAGTTTTCTTGAGTTATGCTCCTGACATACAGTCAGACCCACCCAACAGATTTTTCAACCGAAAACATAATCTTCTCCGAGTACAAGTACTCGGCGAAGATAATTAATCATACAGCCTCCTACGTTTATACAATCACCAATAAGCGAGAGGAAGCCGAAAGTACTAGAGTATACTGGGCGTTTATATGCATATGAATATTTCTGTCCAACTTTTATTTATCCGCACGCTGGCATCAATTCTGTCATACATATGGTCAAATCAAGTTGAAGTCAGGTCATGGAAGCGAAGAGGCTATTACAGTTTCCGCAAACGCAGCCATCGAGGAAGCCTAGCGTACATCTGATTGGCTGTTCTAATGACGGCATACTTACGTCATCGGACTGCCAGGTGTACACGTAACCGTCGGCGTTGAAAACAGGGGTCAAGTACAGGTCAAGTTCATCCAGGATTCGCGTCACAGTCGGGTCAAAGCCGTACTGACGTGCAAGCTGGGGAAAGGAGTAAGGAAGGAAAATTGGAAGACAGCGAAGACGAATTCGAAAACAAGGCAATTAGAGATGGCAGACTTGACCCATCCCCCATACTGCATTGTGATCATGCACACACACGCACACACACACACACGCGCGCGCGCAAACATACACAGACACACACACACACACACACACATACACATACATACACGCATACACACACACACACGCAGGCACAAACACACACACAGGCACACACACACACACACACACACAGGCACTCACACGCACACACACGCACACACACACACACACACACACACGCACAGACACACACACACACACAAATACTGCTATTCAATAACCTATTAGTTATTACCTTATCGACAGCGTAGATGATGGTAGCGGGTACGACCCACTCCCGACAGTGGATAGCCCCGTCCATCCAGATGGCAGGCTTCACGGTGCCGTTAGAGAACGGTTTGCCCAGTTTGATAGTCATGATAGAGCGGCCTTCACACACACACACACACACACACGCACATACATACACATACATACACGCATACACAGAGACACACACACACATACATGTACACACACACACAGGCACAAACACACACACAGGCACACACGTGCACACTCACACACAGGCACGTACACACACGCACATGCACACACACACACACACACGCACGCACACACACACACCACACACTGCTATTCAATGACCTTTTAGTTATTACCTTATCGACAGCATAGATGATGGTAGCGGGCACGACCCACTCCCGACAGTGGATAGCCCCGTCCATCCAGATGGCAGGCTTCACGGTGCCGTTAGAGAACGGTTTGCCCAGTTTGATAGTCATGATAGAGCGGCCCTCATACGTGCCTGCCACGCTCATGATAGAGGCTATGTCCGGGTAACTCGTTGCTATGTGGCGCATATGGTCTGTGATCTGGAACAGTACAAAATAAGACCATGGCATGTTCATGATAAAAGATACAAAAACCGGTATCTGAAAAATGCGTGGTCAAATATTGGTTCTTCTGTCAAAAACAGTGAATGGAAAGCTTCCTATATCCGTAATTCAAAGCAATATGGCAATTTTTTTACTTCTTTAATTTAGCGTAGTGCGTATGCCACCCTACTGCATCTAGAAATAGCGCAAAGCGTTGTCGTCAATGCCCCGTACGCACCTCATCATATGTGTGATAGACACTGAAGTCGAAGTTCTCGTCTCTGCGCATGCGTGAACGTGCCCTCGACATCCAGTTAGTGCGCATGTGCAGTTGGAGGGCTTGGCCAACGTCATCGACCAAGACCGTGAATGGGATTCCGTGTCGTTTTAGTTCGTCTAAAATAAAGATAAAATTTTACAACATTTTCAACATTTTCACAACTCAAATATTTACTTACCATTAATGGATAAAAAGTTCAATTACGTGGCTCTAGCTTTGTGTTATTTGTAAAAGAAAAGGTCAATGACCTGTAGGTTGTTTACCTTTTGCAAGAGTGATAGACGTCTTCTTAATGTGTACGTCAAGGATGTTGTCTGGTCCAGATGGAAGCTTCCAGAAATCAAGCTGATAAAAAGACGAAATATATATATATAGCGGTTATCAAATTTACTATATCGAAAATATCAATGTTGAAGTTTTCTTCATCTTTACTATAGTACTAATTAGTCCAAACAGTTTTCGCATCCGCCAGACATACACGAGCGCATACACGCGCACAAGAAAAGCAAACAAACAAACAAAAAAACAAACAAACAAACAAACAAGTAATGACTTGATTTAAAAGTAAAGGACGCAAAAACAATCGATCCGGTCGAACAGATACCGATAGGCCTTGCTCCTCCTCCATCGTCGTTAGAAATCGCACATCTTCGGCATTCCTCGGGATTATTCGCAAGACTTCGTCCCTGTAAGCCAATAGTGTTATCATAATATCGTTCAACAGGTGGCGCTATATGTTCCCTGGTTACTAGTACCCCACTACAACTACCCAAGAAGACCACCCAGGGGATCAATAAAATCTGGTCTATGTGGACAGGTGGTCACTATAGACAGGATTCTTAATGCTTCTGTCAATAGAAAAATCATCTAGCTAAAGGACCACCAAAAAGTGGTCACATTGGTCAGGTGGTCCTTATTCAAAGGTAGCTACTTGTACAGGTTTGACTGTATTTCAAATTTTAACCATATCTAAACGTTTCCGATGACGTAAATACGCGGTACGAACTATATGGTAGCTTATAAGAACATAACAATGTACATGTTCTTATAAATCTTCAGTGTACATGCATATTACAATGCACAGTTACATAATTGTACGATTACATTGTACATGTAAACTCTTGCATATTTTTTCAAAACAAAATGACTTCAATTTATACATATAACGTCAGCTACTCTATGACATAAACCATTTATATCGTAACTGTCGTTGAAAAAACTTCTAGTGGTCGGGCTTTAATGTTTTTTACCATAATTGTCCAATATGTTGTAACTCAGAAAACTCTAATTTCTAAAAACAAAAGTTTAAAAGGATTGAAAATTAACAAAAAAGTTACCTTTCATAGACAGAGGATGGTGCGACCACTATTAATATGGACATGAATATGAAGCTCAATTTTATATCCATCATAACAGCGTATGGTAGACACAGTGGCGTTCTATAGCGTTTTCACTACGAGAAGAAATAAATTGGGACTCGCATAGGGGTTATAGGTATTATATTCCCGCACTGTGAAAGGCTTATTTGTAGTTTTGAGATCTCTTGTTGAAGGAAATTGAAGTATACGTTACCTCAATGTCGATGTTAAAGTGAAAATTAATCTGACATTGTGAAAACAGCCAGAAAGAAATTGTCAATTCAGCTGGCCTGTGGTACCCCTTTAGACCCTCTTTTCTTTGTTAACCTTTATACGTATTTATTTTGTTTCTATGTGGATCTGGAGTTTACGACACGCACTGTGAGAATAAAGCCACCTGACGTAATTATCAGCTACTTAGCAGTGCATAGACACAGAGCATGCTGATTGGCTTAAAAATTGGCGGGAAATTTTGAACATTAAATTCTGTCATGACGTCAGAGTGAGTTGATTGGGTTGATACATGATGCAGACTTCTTTAATGGTATTCACAGTTTTAAACTGCAATAGTCATACAGTTTGAATTTAACGGATGTGGGATGAAGGGTACGGTGTCACAAGAAAAAGGGTACAACATATATTGGGGAGGATCTGCTAGATCAGGCTGAGGTTTCCACTTCTGTGCACCTTCCCTCCAACCAGTTGTCAGCCAATCAGAGAATCGGCTAAATGTTTTCTTCAGGTGAACCCAATTCTGTGATTGGCTGACAGAGATGGTTAGAGGTCATGCTCACAAAAGTCGAAACCTCAGCTCAATGTAGCAGAGCCTCCCCAATAATGTTTATTGTATAGACCACCGGCAAGGCTTTGCGTAGGAAAATAATTAAGGATAGGTGTTATCAAGTTTTCTACTGTAACAGTACTTTTCAATAAAGTACAGACAAAAGATGGTCAATCAAGTTCCTTTATTACTTTACAAACCCTTTAAAACATGCTGGTTACTGTATAGAAAAGAAGCAGCCTGATACAATAATACAAGCTTCTGTTGTTTCTGGTACAAGAGCTGTATGTGACACTGCAGCATCATGTTTGGCCATGCACCACTCAGTGTAAACAAGAATGGCGCGGAAGGTTGGCCAAACAATTTGAAGCCATCAATGAAACGCAAAGCGATATAGTCTGACAAAGATGTACCAAAGTGTCTTTTCAATTCCAGTGGAGATCTCACAGTCAAAGATAAGTTACAAATTCCAGGACTAAATGTCATAGTCCAAAAGTTCTGGGTACATCTGTAAAAAGCCTAAATTCCGGAAATAACATCACCTCTGGAAAAATCCTCTTTTTTTCCGGGACAACAAAATGTCGGAGACAATGAAATGTTCCGAATCCCAGACAAATAACGAATATCCAAGATGGCAGCTAAAATGTGCAACATGCAGACATACACATACAGTACTCACAGAAAACAAAAAAAAGCTCCGCGCCCCTGGGGCTTCGCAAAAAAAATCACAAGCCTCAAGTACACAAGTATCAAAAGAAATGCTGGCATTGCCTCAAACTATTTCCCTTGTTATCAAATACATTCCTCTGTCTTCTGTTTTTTTTTACAGACACAGGTGACTGTATCATTGTACAAGTTAAATCTATAAAAACATTGCCAGCATTTCTTTTGTACAGTAGTTTTAAAATGTGCGAATCTAAGAGAGCTGAACTCAATATACATGTACATGTAACTGAGGTAATGGTATGTAGTGAGTTTTCCATTGGTATCTATCATACAATGTAATTCCTGATGAAAAAATTCCTAAATGTACAATCAACAAAGATGCTTTCTTCTAGACATTTCTGGAAAGTACAACTTTTTCTTTTGTTTTCCTGACATTCTTTTTTTGTAAGTACAGAAAGCTACCTATCGACATTTCGGACGTTTAATACAAAAATTGCAAGGTTTTAGTCTTGCAGTCTACAACATACTGACCACAATACTTTGTTGATACAATTGTACTGTTACAAACTCCACACTTGCAGCACAACAATTAAAACAGTTGAAAACAAAGCGTACAATAGATTCGCTAAAATTGTTGAAAACATTTTAAAGCTGGTACAAAAATCTAAAGCTGCAAAAAGCGTTTGACAACATGACGAAATGGTAAAAAAAAGTACTTGATAAATAATAAAGTTTCAGTTTTTTTCCTGCTGCAAAATACTGGTATTTTGTTGTGCCTGTCTTTTTTAAAGTGGGAATACTGTTTAGAAATCAAGGGATGGTCTAGGAATTTCAATACTGCTAGCTTTAATTCTTTAATTCAAATTTTCTAAAATTTTAAAACAGCAAATATTGTGTTTTAATTTCTAATTGAGGATGACTGCTTTACCTTAAATTCGTTAGGAATACATTCAAAAGGGTTTCTCTTGATGTGGATATTTGAGCATTCAATGTAAAAGACGCAACAAAGGTACAGGCATTTATTGCCCTGACTGTCCATCATCATTAGCAGATCAACCAATGAGTGCATGGCAGTTAGCAGTTCCGCCAATGAGAGAGTGGCTGCATGTCCATCAAATATTTGTATTTTTGTTATTTTCATTCTGCATTTCTACTTTTGATGGAGGTGGGCGGGGCTATGGGATCGGTCTACTCAATTCAATTCAATTCAATCCAATCCAACCCAACGTCGGCCATATTAATTCTAATAAAAGAGCAATCTTTTTAAAAACTGACACATTTAACTTTCAAGATCATCCCTATTTCAATAGCAGTGAAATCTTTTCATTTCGACCTACAGAGCACAAAAATGCACCAGTATTATGGGGAAAAAGTGTGAGAAAAAGGGACCGAGATCTTCGAATGTAAGCTTTCAATAATACACAAAATCATTCACTAAATGCAACTGTATTTCCTGCTTTTTGAGTAGTACGAAAATGAAAACACACAGGTTACATGTATACAAGGTGCATATTTGTGACAGGTACAATTGTTAAAACATGTAACTTTACTTATTACACATCTAGTACTTGGTGGAAATCATTGAAACAACTTGTACAGCACAGTTGACACCACAAAGACTAATATTCATGTTTCTAGTCCCTTGCCAAGCTGAAAGGGGCAGCAGTAACTTTAACTATGATAAATTCTTGAAATCAATCGATCAATAAAAATTCAATCATCAGAAAGACCTGCTGTTTAGATGCCAACTAGATTCATCACAAAAGAATTACACCTACAAAAATTTATATTGTAGGACTATGTTAAATCTATGCGATACATATTACATAACAATTATAACGGTGTTATACAATAACAAGCAGCTGTTTATACAATATGGTAATTTTCTTGAATACAATTTAAAAAGCAACGTAAATTGCAGTTCAGTCAGAAAATGCCAGGTGTCTCTTCTACTATTGAAGGAATGCTGCATGTTGCAGCTAGGCAAGGGATTCTTCATACTGGACATTTACATCACAAGTCACTGCTTAACACACCAACGTACATGACATTGTATGTACTGTTTAGCATTATAAAAACACATCTTCGATACTTGTAGTATCACAATATTTACTTGGTAATCTAACAACGGTATAAACTCTATACATGGATTCAACAAGGTATTTCCTCCATTCTTTGTTAAATCCTACATCGAGTACAAAAAAATTGGTAAAATCGGCTGAAGCCAGCGTTTACGAATGAGGTTGAAATACATTCTGTAGGGAGTCAGTCCTGAACAGGAATACAGCACAGAAATGTGTACAGTTCTCCCCTACACGCACTGGCAAAAGCTGATTTTCGAACTTGATAATCTCCGTCAATCGTTCCTAGTCTTCTACAATAAGCCTGTAGCCTTTGCAAAGGTTGTTTGTGACGACAAGTCTGTTCAGTTCCAATTTGCTCAAAAGGCCAGACTTTCGTATTTCACTTTGTCCGCTCAAGTACATTTAAGCGTCGTGACATTGAGAGTAACGCACATGTGCCTGAAGTATTACATGTGCAAATGTCACAAGTGCACCCACTTGTGGCTCAAGTGGTGTAAGTGGTCACATGTCTAGATCACAGCGCCACGTTTTTCCACCCAACAAGCACCTGAGCATAACTGATCGAGACTACCACTTAAGGCTTTTAACTGTCGTTTTCTCATTTGCCGCCATTTTTTGCGAATTCTGAAACAAGGCATTCCCGGCTTATTGTAAAAACTGGACATATTGACGAGCATTTATCAAGCGCTCGGATTCCTAATATCCCTTCTGGAAATTGCTCCGGCTGTTTCGCCACATTCAAAAGTTCAACCTTCGTGTACATGTACATACGTTTTTCAAAGGCAAAGTCGTTTGTACATTTTCTGTGTACCGTTCGTGTTAAAATCAAGTTCGATCGGCCTATACCTTACCATACCATTGGACCACAGTACACTTATTGTACACTAGGAAGTACAGTATAAAAATACACATCTATATACAAGGAGGAAAACTACATTACTGTCGATCAACTGCTAACTTTCGCCAGACAATTCTTCAAATTTTCGGTTGCCTTCTCTCCTTCAACAGTTTTTTGCAGTGATCGTTTCTCTGATACCAAAATTAAACTACAAGAAAGTTCCACAACAACTTGCGGAAAATTACTGTCATAATTAATCATGGAAAAAATGACAGAGAAAAATATATTACAACTGTGTCAAAATCTGATCACCTGATTCAGATGAACTTAGTTCAAACTCTGGATTTGAGTTTAAAATGCCACAAGTTCCTCTCAAAGTTGCTAACTGCCTTTGACACTAGATGTTTGAGTATCTAGCAATATCCACAAATCGTTGACTCTCCCTCAAAGTGGCTCAAATGAAATCAAAGGATATCATAAATGACATAAATATTTACAACTCAAAATTTGCTTCTGATTTTTTTTTTTTTTTTCAATTTTTTGGTTGTTGTTTTTCCAGAGAAGCTTTCGCGTTCTCTATCAAAGCCATCACAATTAAAGTTACTACCTGTTGGGTGCAGACCAAAAAACACCATCGTACCAAATTTTCCACCTACGGGACAACCACCGCTTTACCTCTTTATCCCGCAGCACAATTTTCCACAGACGCGATTGATAGTTAGCAATACAAAGGTCAATAACCCAGCAAGTTAACACCTTTTACAATTAATATTGCTTATCAGATCAAGGTCTAAACCCTTCAAGTTCATCTACAACAGGCAGTACGGCCCAGGCTGACGCCACCCATAACGGACAGGAATGGTACAGCCTAATTACTCAATCTGGCTTACGCCATGCTCAATGTAGGGGTGCATCGGATGTGGGCCAAGCCAGCACCATGCCGCTGCTAAAACCCCTGAAGAGCCAAGTGGTACAGCCCACTCATTTTCACCGAGCCCACCACCATAGCTTAGGCCACGGCAGCGGCCCGTTTCAAAATGGAACAAGAGGGAACAACATATTGTGCCGATTCCGCTCACATCCAATTCGACAAATACAGACTGTACTTGTCCCCTTTGTGCTCCACCAGATGTTCTTGGAGCTGTTCGACTTTGGGGAATCTCGCGCCGCAGATGGGGCACGGGAGCTGCACTCGCTTCCACGGACGCTGCCGCGGACGGTCCTCCCCGCTGGACAGGATCGTCTCCGCCGACAAACTGGCAATGTCTATCCCGTCCGCCGTCAGCTTCTGGTTCACCTCCCACTTGAACTCTGTCGTGTACTTGCGCCGCTTCCGCGTCAACTCCGAAGACAACGACGTGACTTCGTCGGAGCTGCCGCTCGGTGACGCACGGTTCTTTGGCGCTTTTCCCTCCGAGCCATCCTTGGACGAATCTGAGTCGGACAAGTTACCGTTCATGAACCTGGCTGGGCTGCCCAAGGCTTTGGAATGTTCCTTGTTCCCCAACAGCGACGGGAAACCCTCCGTCACGCCGAACACCTCGTCTAGTTCGGCGTTGGCCCGTAGATGCATCATCTTCTCCGCGTACGTGCGGCACTGCATGCCACGCCCTCGACGGCCACGCCCTCTGCCTCTCTTCCCGGCCCAGGGAACGAACCCCGGACCCCTCCATCCGGCCGGTGCTTCCTTCTCGACAGCTGCCCCCCTCATCATGTCAGGGGGGTAGTTGTAGGGCACTTCTTCGATGGCGGCAGCTCCGTTGGGATGCGGTGTCAGCACGCCGGCACGCGAGGCCAGGAATGCGGAGAAAGGCATCATGCCGGTCGGAGGCAGGTTCGGGAAAGCGGCAGCCATGCCGTTCTGCCTCTCTGCGTACTCTTGATAGCCGGGCGGGATGCCGTTCGGGTTGAACATGGGGGCGCCGTTCATGTGAGGTGGCCCCGCGGTCATGTGCGGAGGCGCGTACCCACCGGGCGGGGAATGTTGCCGCATGTCATCCATCTTGTTGAGACCGACTCCATTTGGGATCGACACTTTCGGCTGTGCTTTCTCCACAAGCTTCTGCTCCTGTTTGATTTTCATGCCTTCGTTAGGAGATCTCGGGGAAACCGGGTGTACGGCTTCTTTCTCAAGTTGTGGAAGAACTTCTTCCCTCTTCTTGGGCACCGGGGCCTCAGACTTTTCAGCCATGCAGTTTTTGTCGCGGCTGTACGTGTCCTTTTCAGACTTGACACTGGTGGCGCCGTCGTCGAGATCGAACGAACTCTGTCGCGACAGAGTTTCGCTTGTACTGCTGTGCCTGCTACGGGCATCCCAGTCCAGGCAGATTCGCTTTTTTGGATGTACGGAACTCTCTTCGCTCTCTTGTCTTTTCGCTTTCCATCCCCACTTCCCCTTCGGGGGCTGGACTTCCCGTGCCTTCTCGCTGTCTGTGCTGTCCTTGTCAGGCACGTCCAGACTTTTTTGGCGGGCGATCTTGACCTTATTGCGCTCACTGGTCCCTGGAACATCCTTTCTTTCCTGGGGGTCAATCTTTATCTCTTCTGACTCATCACCCCTCTCCTTTTCTCTATCTGACATGGGAGGGGTAGGGACAGAGGTATGGTACTGTGCAGCAATCTTCTCTGCCATTCCCATGTTCTTCCAATCCTGGCTGTTTCTGTCCATGGTCATTTTCAAGATGGGGCCTTTCTCGGTGTTAAAGGAGCTTGGTGCGCTCCAGACACGGACCTCTTCCGGGCTACTTCTTCCATCCGGCATCTCCCCACTTTGTTTCGGCCTGACGCGCAAATCCAGTATGCCTTCTGGGCCGTCCGGCCTCCCCTGTAGGATGTCGTGGGCCGGGAAGTGGCTGTCCGCCTCTCGGATGCGAAGACCTGGCGGCACAAGGTGCGGCATGCCGTGGAATGAATGCATGCCGCCCTGTTCCATCCCAGGAATGTGTATCATGGTGATTTTGTTTTTCTTCCCACCCTGGTTGTACACGTCGTGGATATCGACCGGCAGGGGAGACTTTTTACCCTCCTCCGCCCCCTGGTCCTTCCCTGCGCCATGATACTTCTGTTCTAGTCGTAGTTTTTCCAGAACTTCCAGGGAATCCACCTTTTCCTGGAATGCTTCCGGAGCTTTGGCCAAAACGTGGGGTTGGATGCAAATCTCGGGATGGTGGTGGGGCGTGGGGAGGGACGGGCTGCCGGATTTGGTGCAGTCACAACCGTGCGCGGCCGCCTCCACGGTCCCGGTCCCGTACCCGGCGTGCGGGAAGTGTCCGATAGGGAGGTTGCTGCCGAACACGGGGCGGATGATGTAAGAGCAAGCGCTCACGACATCCACCATCTGCAGGTAACTGGCGGTGAGGATGATCTCGACGATGCTGCACGCCGACACTCGCAGTTTCGACGAATACATGAAGTCTAGGAGGTCCTGGAATGCTCCGGCCGAGATGTCTTGAACGATGATGGTGTGGCGGTCGTTGTCGATGTCTAGCATGGCGTGGAAGTAGCCGCTGGACGCGGACAGCACCGCGCGGTGCGCTGGAAACTTGCGCCCGTGGATCATCACGGTGATGTCGCAGAACTTCCCGTTGAGACGCTGCTCGTTGAGGTGGTGTAGAAGAGCTGTGCCCTGATTGGGCAGCTCGATGATGTACTCCTTGTACGACGTCATTTTTGTCTGGAGAGGAAAAACAAGGACAAAGGTTAACTTTGATATAAAGGATTAAACTCAATACATACACCAATGCAAGCAGGTAACATGCTCTTTCCTATTTTCACTTGATTTAGTAGGGTGTTAACTGTGTAAAATCACCTGGTGTGACCTCTAAACAAGGAAGATTAACCTTATCCCTGCTGAAGTAGACTTTTGGCAACAAGTTTGTACTGATTACAGGGTTTGGCAGCAGGCAACACGTGTCTTCCATTCACTTATCTTTAATGTTTTGCCAGTGACTTCCGTCCTTCATAAGTGCTAAAAAAGACTAAGTCTTATTAATGCTCCCAAGGGATGTTACAGTACCAGTGCCAGTCACTGACGAAAGATATAGTGGATGCTATAGCTATCTGAAAAGTCTAACCTTTTTCTTGCTTGTGTTTTATCATTTTTGGAGCAGAAATTCCAGTTGTAATTTCATCATCTGGATGTCTAACCTTCATTAACAATTACATTACTTCCTACTTCCAACTGTCAACTAGATATTCATCTTTCCACTCCAAAAATCATGAAGAAATAGCCTTTTTTAACATTTATAAAGGACGGAAGTCACTGGCAAAACATTAAAGATAACTGAATGGAAAGAGCTAAAATTACATTGTGTATACTTATAAGATAAAGCCTGCTAGAAAAAGCATTTGTAACCTAACACAGATGATCAAAACAATTGTTTGCAAACATGTACAATTTGTAGTTCCTTTGTACTTTTGATTCTAACCATTAGTAGGTAATTACCATGACTATTTGATCAATTGATCGCAGAAAAGGACACCTGTGAGCATAAAGGATGAATTCAAAGAAAGGCCACTTCCTGCTTAGATATTTGATACCTTTCTCGGAAATCACCATATCCCTGCACTTTCAAAAGATTTCGTTTAAAATAGAACTGGCTTCAATACTGCGTACATCCTGTATCATGACAAACACAGAAAGGACACCTGTACAAATTGATTACATAAATGGGCATGACATTTGGACCAGAAAGCCACACTGCGCGAATCTGTGAGGTTGATCCTATAAGGGCTGCGGCTAAACCGAGGGGACAAAAGAAAGTGGATTTATCCAGACCTTCTGATGTTGGGTTCAGAAGCGAGTGGATGCTGCTTGGCTTGCAAGTGGTTTAAGGCAGCCCAAAATAAACCGCTCAAGATATTAGAATGGAGGGAAATTTTAGACAGCACGCCAAAATTGACCTGTTTGTTCATGTTGTTTATGAAATCAAGATAATTTTCGGTGGCAAGTTGGTCTTGAGGTTTAGGGCTGTTGACTTAGAATCTGGGTTTGAATCACTGGCAGGAACGTTTGTTGTGACTAATAGGAAAGACACTTTACACCTATTTCCTCACTCTACTCAGGTGTAAATGAGTACCTAGCTTTGGTTAGGGACGTCCTCTCGGATGGGACGTAAAGCCGGAGGTCCCATGTTTGAGGAGAGCAACACCTCGAGCACGTTATAAGAGAACCCACTATGCTTATCAAAGAGAGTAGGGATCCATCCTGGTGTGAGTGGATCAAACCTTACAAACCGTTTTATGCAGCTTGTATTTACTATACAAAACTGGTGTGTTATACTCGAAGGCAGTTTTATACGGTTATGCAGAACAAACAAAATCTCCAAGCAGAAGTTGGGTGGATAATTGTAACATTTTCTGACTGGTCTTTCGGTGCTGTCAGAGAATTCAAAGACCAGCAGTCAAAAACCTTCCAATGTTCCACCCCATTATTTCCCAAGAGATTGGTAAGTGAAGCTTTCAGGAAAGTTGAAAGACTCCACATGTGACGAGACATGTACAATGTGTACAGCGTGTGGGTTGGACTTAAAAGGCCGTAGCGGAGGCGGGCAACATTTTGAATCAAGCTGAGCCCAGAAGGGGAGCTCAGAGATAATGAAAGATCTACTTATAGCTATATTCACACAGGAGGAGTTTCCAAATAGAGAAAATTACATAAAGTTACATAAAAGATTTGTATTTACAGTAAATGTTGACATTTTTGCAGTGATTTATATAATGTTCGCAGTTTTTGCCACCGTGAAAATGCTTCAATTTTTCTCTCTTCTGCCTTGTTTTAACCGTGAACTGAAAAAAAATAACCAAAAGACAACACTCTTTGTCAAGAAAAGACATATCTTATGACCTTTGAAGATATTTCACGACCTTTGAAAAAGGAAAACAGCTGCACATAGAGCTAAAATGTAAAGTAGCTATAAGGTATTCGATCTTAACTAAAATCACTACAATTTATGAAAACACTCGGCATAAATTGAGAATCACTTATTTGAGAGAATTCTCAACCAAAAATCAGCAACATCATTCTCACATTTCTGTCTACAAATACGACAAAAAATATATGGAAACAATATATTATTTTACTTGAATATCACAAAACAAAAAACACAAAAGAAATTTTCAATATATATACTGTATTCCAAGAAACCATGACAAAAAAACATTCTAAGCTACCAAATAAGCGGCAAATCTTTAAAAATTAAAAACCACTTTATGTCTAACTGTAATTCATAACGAAATATCAAAATTGCGGCATAAAACACACCGAAAATCCTGACAAATTTTCATCTTAATGAATCCCAAAAATATTCACCAAAGGAAAAGGATGTGATATGCAGAGATCACATTTGAAAAAGAAAAACAGTGCACGCACGGAACACTCGTATAACCAACCCTACCTTGTCTTCAACCGGGACTTTCGCTAACTCGCCCAGGCAACGAGGAATTTCTACCGTCCCCCGGGATACGGGGTTACTTTCCCCCGCCCCTGTCATCGCTCTCTGTGGTTCGGGGCTGCGTTTACAACGCACCGAGAGAGACAAGAGTATGCCTCACACTGGGCACCGCTGGCAGAGAATTCACCCGATGACATCATCCCATGCACAAAGCCCCCACTGCGATGATGTCATCCTTCGCCTAATTTTAGTAACCAGATCAATACCAACCAGCCAATCAGGCGAGGGGATTGCCAGGTAGTGAGGAAACTGACTAATGTGGGCTGTCTCTTCATGACCAGTGCTGGGGGCATGTTCATGGATCACGACAACTCAACTGGGGGAACATGAAAATGTGCGCGGGCGGTAAACCATCGATTTAGCGTGGTCACGTTTTCAGTAATATGATTTCTTACAGGCTTTCAGTGTTGGGTTGAACGGGTTATAATAAAAAGAAATCACGATCTTATCTGCCTAATACAATCATCACACTTGCTGTACCAAAAAAAAATATATTACAAAGAAACGACTTGAAGTATATACAGACAATAGATACATGGCCTTAGTGGATACACAGACCTTGCCTTAGTTGGATAAATGATGAATATTAAGGAGATCCCTGTCAGGACAAGGCTAGAGTATTCAAGCCCTCAGAAAATGTAATATTCATACCATATCGGTCAAATGGAGCAGTGCTGTGTTGAAGATATGGACACTGTTGCTATGGCAAAACCTAGTTGATAGCTTATTTTGGCACTTATCTTAAATAATAAGTGGCAAATGATTTAAAGATAAATGTACTTAGAATGTGTGTGATTTAGATTAAAGTCCAAATCATTATTTTCTGACCTGGGTGACGACAAATTTGTCTCCTCTGTGACATCACTTTCTACATATGCATGTGTGACATCACTAGTACTGTTCCACCGAAGGTGACATCATTTTCCTGTCTGACATCATTTTTCTATTCTACCTGTGTGTCATTTTAATTTTCCTACCTGTGTGACATCATTTTCCTGCCTGTGTGACATCATTTTCCTGCCTGTGTGACATCATTTTCCTACCTGTGTGACATCATTTTCCTACCTGTGTGACATCACTCTCTTCCTTTGCATTCGTGTGACAAAACAATGTCACACCCTCACTAACTTTGCTATGCATGGATAATCTATGGCTTGTACAGAGTTCAAAACATTTCCTTTGAAAGCAAAATATTATGTATAAGTGGTGAAATTTTTGTTCTGAGTGTAATTTATTCTTAAGTCATTCTACATATTTTTTCCCTACTGGTCCATGAAGAAAGATCATACCGGTAGAGTCCATTCCAAGTCACCACACGGTTTTTTTAATGATATTTGTAATATCTTCGAATCATTGTTATATAATTACAAATCTTTAGAAGTATTCATAAATGTTTCTAAAAAAAGGAAATACGAGAGTACCATGTTTTAGAAGTTGTTATGATAATTTGCAAACATTTCGAAAGTGACTGTCAAAAGAGATCAATTTTTAAAATAGATTTGAAATATAAATTGGTTTGTGTCAAGTTTCGAAAGATTTCGAAATAAAGATTTGGGTCATTTGCCCCCCGTAACGAGCCGCTAATCTTAACAAAGCATGTTTTGGATCGAGCGGGGACCGCCGACCGGGCATGCCGGCAGGAAGTCACTGTGGCGTGACACTGTCTGTGGACACCGGCAAGAGTTCCTCCAGAGGATAAGCACAATTCAACTGTAATTTTGCTGCACAAAAAGGGCCAGCAAACATTGCAAATGATCAGTGGTCAAAATACCACAGGTACTGAGCAAAAGCAAAAGTTTTATCCACGTCAAATAAGCCCGACAGTCGGCACAATGCAAAGGGAGAGCCGGCTCGCCGCAAAGGGTTTTTTGATATGTCACTCAAGTTCCGCGACATGTACAGTCAAATGGAGGCTTCCTTTTCCCATGGTATCAGTAAATTGTCAACTAAAAGGTAGTGTTGTATTTTATATAGGGATTCTTACCGACAAAATCACGAAGATTCTGGAGGAAAACACCAAAAAAAGAACGTAGATCTCTGCAACATTTATAACGCAGCGGCCTGCTTGGGGGAGTCTATTCTGTGTGTAGGGGGAACTTTCTTGGAAACTATTGTCAAATAATTATAGATACGGAACTTCACAGTAACAACGTCACGCCAATACTACTGTAATGCTTAGATTTTAGCATTCAAATCTTAAATTCTATCAACATACGTTAAAAGATAGATATTTTAGACAACGTGTTTAACTCCTCCCCGGGAGAAACAGCCATGCCGTCTGCCAACAACAACATGCCGGAACAAACTTCCCACCATGCTTGCTTCCCACGAGACGTTCTGGTTCCGAAACAAATCCCACCAGAGAGGATTTCTGACTGTTCAGCTTACAATAAAGCCTGTACTGTTTTCTGTACTGGCTGATTGGCGTTCATAATTAGACTGGACCTGGCGGAGTTACTGCAGGTTTTTTTACGTCCCAGTTGTGTTAGCGGTGCCGATCACGGGGAGGGGCAGACTACTGTTACCACTTACAGCTTCCTTCGGTACTTTGTTATTTCTGTCGCATTTGGGTCGTTTCTGCAAGATTTCTAGGTTTGATTGATAGAGAAGCCGAGAGATTAGGCAGTGGTAATGTTTCTTTCGGATTGTTGTCCTGCTAACGTTGGAGGCAGAAATGAACTGTTTGTTTACTTTACTCCCGACTCGGGGTGAGAGCACGGCGGGGTGTCACCGCTCCTTTCAACCGTCTATTTTTGGGTGCTATTAACTAATTAACAGCAGGTTGTGAGTTTCTTCTTTCGAAAAAATGATTCAGATTTCGAAATAAAGGCAGTGTGCTGTAGCCAATCTTTAGAAAGTATCAGAAATGTTGTTCCCGGTGCCATGAATATTTTGAACATTCCACGAAAATGTGGGAACATTTAGAAAGTGTAACACATTTCGAAATGTAAGAAACCATGACATTTATATTGCAAATAGTTACAAAGGTTTCGAATTACTTCTAAACAATGGCAAAAAACATCCGTGCGGTGTCTTGGAATGGACTCTACCATGTTCCCACCCCTAAATTAAAGGCCTAAAATAGAATGTTTGTTGAGATATTCTTTTCAACATAACACCGAGGAAGCTAAAAACAAACCCACACAAATATACATTTGTTTAAAACCTAGGCCTGGACTGCAATCCAACAAAGGCGCGTGTTTCTATGTATATACGGTGACTTTTTCCTCAGCTCCTTGTGCAAATGTCAAGTCATCTTTTCTGCGCCTACACAAGGCACAGATGGATATGTAAGCTGGATGTTAACAAAGCCAGTCCTTCAGAGGGTTGAAAGGGCAAAGTGAAAAATATCCAAACTAACATCCCGCTAGTTCAGATCTTAACAATACCAAAGCCTTTGTTTAAGAATAAAACAAGTTCTATTTTTGTTATGAGCTGAGTTAGAAAGGTTGTCTTGAAATCAACTCAGTCGCTCGTGAAAAACAAATTCAGATATTTTAGTCTCAAGATTAAAGATATGTGCCTTTACATAATTGTACCAAACTCTAACTCATCGCATAGCGAATGGACCTGCTATGATATTAATGGTATTACTTTCTGACTCACTTTAGTAGTAACAACTTTAAAAAACTACTAGCCTTCAATATCTTTTTGAATTTCATGAAACCAGATACAACCAGAAATTGCCAACAAAATTTTCCTTCTCCATTTTCAATTTTCATTTTAGCTTCATACTGTATGTCATCCTTCGGTTCTTTTAAACAAAACTTGCTTTCCATTTTGGAAAATTTTCAGCCCCCCATTGACACTGAAATGGAACAGTCCACCATTTTGATTGACACTTAATATGAATCGATGCATTTCTCAGCTCTTAGTCGAATGGACCTTTCAAAATCCCATTTTGACAGGACTGGATAAGTGCTGGAATACTTTTACTAATGGTCCTGGACTGAACATAATACTTGGGGTGTGAAAGTGCGTCAAGGATTTTGCACGTGCAAGACTACAGCTTGAGCTTTTGGCATCACAGCTTCAACTCACGTGTTCATTTCATATTTACCTTCACTGAAGGGAAACATATTGTTTTTGCTCAGTTTTTTCTAGAAACAAATAAGGTCAAAACCCTGGATTAGACAGATATCACCAAGGTTTTTACTGGAGGTGTAGATCTTTACAATCTTTTTTTCGGTTGGAAATGGATGAAAATGATGCGCGAGCGAATGTCATCAAATCAACATTGCCTAAATGAAAATATAGTTAAATGTGAAATTTCAATGACATTAAGGCATACACTGTTACTAATGCTAATAAGCAAGTAAATACCGGCTTCATCAAGTTGAACTATCAAATACCAACCAATACATGAAATCCCCTTTTAGATATATAACATTTAGCATACTCTTGCCTTGATTCCGAGAAAAAGTATTATACAAGTTGTCAAATTTGAATTGCATTGAAATATAATACATTACATCTTACATCTTCCCCAGGTAGGCCTGCGGGCCTACCTGGGGAAGGCCTGCGGGCGGGCGGGCATCCATCCATCGCTTTTAGATTATATTGAAATATAATCTAAAAGCAAAGCATGAAACATTCTAAAATAACCCTTGTCAAAAAAGGCTAACTTAACATCATAAAGAAGTAGCTAATATCATAGCCTGAAGTCTCATCATAAATATACCATCCTCCTTTTGAAGTTTATCATTTCATTCAGTTATTTATGAAAACATTAATCAGTTGCCTAGACACCACCCCGATGGCATAATGATATTCCAGGAAAATGAGTTATTTCTAAAACATGTAGAATCAAAACCAAATTTCAACCTACATGTACCGCCCCAAAAAGTGTTACTTCATTTTCTTGTTGAAAATGCATACATTAACATAAGGAATTCGGAGGCCTACGTATAAAATGTATGAATCAATATAACAAAATAGCTATCTACCAACCAAAAATTATGACCATACATTGTGTAGCTTGTCCAGAATACGAGATATCGAAAAGTGGAAGTTCTACTGCAGTACCAAGAAAAGCTGCCAGGGGACCCAATCATTTCTTTGCTAGGACAAGGCCAGACAACATACCAAATTTCATGACAATCCTTCCATTGCTTTTTGAGTTATGCTAAACCACATACATACAAACATACACACATATATCATACATAATATCGACCACCAAATACTACCTAAAATGTAACCTTCTTGGCTAAGATAATTACAACCCAACTACAGTATCTGCAGAACTTCTCCTATATAACTTGAGCCCACACAGACATTATGATAGATGTTAAAGTTCTAGTGACTCCCTAGCTTCTGGCACAAACATACCTTTTAGACGACCACGTGTCTTAGGAGACCTAAGCCGTCTAACCCACACGTGAGTACTAAGTACGACTGAAGTGTCCTTCTTCAAGCTGTTCCACCCGATAAGACTTCTTGAGGCCTTGTGGAAATGCAAGTAAGACTTAGATGATACTGGAAAGGCCATTAGTCCACGAGTTTCATCCAGAAAAGTGCAGTGGAGTGGAGAGATACTCAATTGTATCTAGCTCTGTTGCAGCTGCTTTTTATCATAAGCCCAGAGGAAATAGAGATTTATACAACGTACAACAAGTGGTAGGTTGTTACGTTTTGAACAAAAATTGCCTGGACATATGTTGGTACAGTCAAACCTGCCCAAGGCGACCACCCGGCGGACCGAGCAAAAACGGTCGCGATGGACAGGTGGTCGCCATGAAGAGGATTCCACTCACATGTTTCCAGGTCGAGGTTTTCAAATACAGTGCGTAAATGATGAAAAAATTATGTGAATTTAGACAGCATGACCCTCACCAGGTTCAATTCTCATTGACAGAAAGATCCTACAAAATTTACATTTTCCGTTATCGATGTAATAATTGTATACCGCTACATCGTGTACAAATTTTCGTCATAATTTTGACTACAAAACGATGGTTGCCTCGATGATCTCGCAGCGCCCTCCCGCATTCACACGTTACATTGAATAGTACACACACACACGCACATCATCGAAGTTTTAAGGCCTAAGACAGATCCCTAGAAAACGCCTGCTGGTCCCAGCCTTTTTTGGGTCGCCGACCGCTGGATGAAAGGGTCAAAAAATTTTCGATCTGACAACTAACAAGATGAAAACGCGAAGCTCTGTGCCACCGCATCGAAGGGTAAGTCAGTGCAGCAGAACGCACAGCGTCCAATAAAGGTTTGTGAGATTCATGGAAATAAAAAGAAAATAAGAATTTTGATTTTCACCAATAACTAGAGTATTCGTAAATGTTCATACACAAAATCATCGTGTTTTACAAAGGTCAGCGGTACGCCAAATCCGGGCCGCCCGAAATCCAAGATGGCGTCGGGACCAAGGAACAACATTTCTTGTCTGATGTTTTGCCCGCCGCGAAGTCATTTTTCGGCGGAATTTAGCAAGAAACAGACACATTTTTGTTGAAAATACAAGAAATAGATAGTAATTTCTGTGAAATCTGACTTTTTGACGCCATGCACTACGTATTCGTTTTGAAAGTTGAGTTTAAACGGAACTGAGTTCACGTTAAACTATAAGATTACGATAGGCACAACAACATCACAAACATTTGTCTTTACAATGTTTATAGGGGGAACGTTTTATTAAAACACTTCATGGAGGAATCGATGGTATAACATTGCTATTCCATATATTTTTGATCTTATTTTTGTCCTTGAAAGTCTTGAAAACATTTCCGTGAAATCCGACAGCAAAATGATCTGATGTCACCACACGCTTGAAAATTAGGCGACCGCCATGGGCAGGGATTGTGCTCTGTGCGGTCCCAATTCGTGGCGGTCGCGGTCGCGTTGGACGGGTGGTCGCCTTGGGCAGGCAGCTTAATGCTTGTGCCTATGGGGAAAATTTTCGGGACCGAGAAAAAGCGGTCGCCATGGCCAGGTGGTCGCGTTGAAAAGGTGGTCGCCTAGGCAGGTTTGACTGTATTTGAAAAATTTGCAATCTGAAAATCTAGAAATGTTCTGAGGAATGAAAAAAAAGCTAAGTGTGCTCTCAATTGCAAATTCAAATAGATGACTGTCATTAAAGGCAGGCTAAACTTAATTTCTGCAGTATGTTAAATATACCACTAAGACCAGTTCTGACTTCTTTTACTTGAGTCCATCATAGATAAGCGTTTTTACAATATTTGAAATTCGCGGTGTGGTGATGTAATACTGGCGATGTCCAAAGACCTTTGACCTTTGTGACGTCAGATTCCGAGTCAGCCACACCTGCACCATAGGAGTTGCTCCAGACGCCATTCCTGCGACTCGGAATGTGACGTCACAAAGGTCAAAGGGCATTGGACATCGCCAGTATTACATCAACACACCGCGAATTTCAAATGTTGTAAAAACGCTAATCTATGATGGACTTAAGTGTAAAACAAGTAAGAACTGGTCGTAGTGGCATGTTTAACATACTGCAGTATGCTTTACGAAGTTTAGCCTGCCTTTAAGAAAGACACAAGATCTTTATGATGAACATTATGAACCCATAACTACCGGCATAAGTAACATGCACATTTTGTAAAAAAAATTTTCACTCGCAGAAAAACGTTGCTCATTTAAAGACCCTATTTATACCAGGATTAGCGAATCTGGATTCACCCAGGTATGGGATTGATCCCGATTTGATCCGCCAAATCCCCTCAGAGCTAGATTCAGACCGCTCAAATCGAGTTGTGGTGCATCGAGATAGATCCCATGCCTGTGTGATCCAGATTTGCGAATCCTGGTCTAGACGATAGAAATTCCTCCCATGCCTGTGTGATCCAGATTTGCAAATCCTGGTCTAGACGATAGAAATTCCTCCAATGATTGTAAGAACAAATTCTAAACCCACACTATGCACTCTTGTATTAGGTAGATTAGCCCAAGGTTATATATATATATATATAGAACTGTAGTTTTGTACCAGCCATACTTTGTACCTTGTACAATTGTTGTGCAATAAAGTATAATATGGAAATAAAAGTAAAAGTCTTTGGTATGACTCGACCAGGGATCGAACTCACGGCCTGCCGTGAGCAAGGCGAACGCTATACCGACTATGGCCCGATACACACTTGGAAAATTTTCTGGATGTACGACAACAATGTACGATAACGACGTACAGGCATTTCTATGACCCATATGACAAAGACATACGTTCATCCTGGCCATAGAAATGTCTGTTGTACGCACGCAGACCCAGAAAAAAAGGTGACATACGTCATTGTTGTACGACCAGTAAATTTTCCCAGTGTGTATCGGTTACCCAATCCATTCAGCTTTATGTAACCTTGCAGATTTAGATGGCTTACATGCCATACCGACACAAAGGAAATTTGATTGAAAGCCTCACGACAGCGGGAATAAAACAATTATTTTTAGAATTCGAAATTGCAATTAGCTATAGGTTTGAAGAACATCTCTTGGGGTTTGAAGAACAACTAACTGGGTACCTATTTCTGCTACGACAGTGGCACACACAATACATATATCCTGCTTAAACGGGGCCTCATTTTCTTTGCAAAATCTTAAGAGGGATTCGAAGACCTCTAATTTGTGCGTTGTGAGTTTAATGGCCTTCATGCACAACGCATAAGTATGACAGGTCTTCACATCCCTCTTAATTAAGATTTTTTTGAGAAAATTAGCCTCCTTGTAGGCAGGATATGTATTGTGTGTGCCACTGAAGTAGCGGAAATATGATGTATAAAGAGAGTTGCAGAGGCAACATGTCGGCCATAACCGTTTCTGTTCACCTTTTCATACTTAAGTCACTTCAATATCAGAATCTTGATATTTCACCAAAGGCACCATCAAATAAAGCCTTCACGTGAAATCTTGAGGAATAAAGAAAAATCAGACAGTTCAGTAGGCAAATTACTTCAAAGCCATCTTATTCCTTCAACCACTTTTTCCATCGAAATTGAGATGCACCGTAATTCAGATTAATGGTGTTAAGGGATGATATTATTGTTACACTAACTTCATTCGGTGTTAAGTGAATCCATTAACATAATAACTAATTCTCTGCATTTAGAATTTAGTTACTATGGTATATATGATGTGTAGTGGTGTTGAATAGCTGAACGGCTTAGGCTAGCAAGATTGAGAGGTCACGGGTTCGTTTCCCGGCATATAAACTGTCTGGACGTTATGTTCTTGGGAAAGTTACAACTACAAGCACAATTTGCTATTTTAACAGAAATGAGAAGAATATGTTGTAATAAAATTCTGCAACGCAATATTTTCATCACTCATGCATCAGATCGAAAGTTTTATGTCCGTTGCAAGAACTAGTGGTCAACTACCCCATCCCCCCCAAAATAGCTAGGGTCGGCAGGTTTTTTTTACTAGAGTCCGTCGGGTTACCGAAAAAACACAACTTTTCTTTCCTTGCGTGAAGAAACTAAGACTTTAAAACATAACTTAATGTTTTACTGTTCGAAAGAACCGCTTCAAGAAAAGGAAGGTTAAGTTAAAATCCTCCCACACCATTATTGATGTATAGGGCGGTGCCCATCTCCGTTTCATAGCCCTGGGCCACACTGTTGTGCAATCACTGTAGCAGGGGGCTAGTCCACTGGCAGTGAAGTGTGTTTAACTTCCATACTGTTTCACAAGTATGTACCATTTTACTTGAACCCCAGTCCTTCTGATCCAAGTAACTGGAACCAGATGTGGTGAGAGACAAAGGCGCAGGCCACTACACCACAGGGACACCCCAAAAAAGGAAGGTTAATAAAACGGTAAACTTTAATTTGACACCAAGTTGGGTTGGTTATGGGGTTAGGCAGCAGGGAGAGGGTTAAAAACAAAGTACAAATGTAGGGCCATTAGGTGACCAAAAAAAACAGATGTTACAGCATTAACCATCGGAATTGTTGGATGTTCATCTCGGATTGTGGCGCCGATGTTCTGCAAACGTGGGCAGAGAATGTGCGCTTAAACAGCTTTTTATGTTCAAAGCCACGAAGACATAGACAGCTTTTCTCGGAAAAAAATGGTTAGGTTGAATGTCAGAGTTGACTGTTGAGTCATTAACGTGTGAAGCCATCGGTTGTTACAGACATATGTCTGCATTGGGATTGTATGTAGCGAAGGCAGCGTAACGTCCGGAGGAACAACTTTCTGACAGATAGTCTAGCTAGTAGTCTTGTCATATTCTTCTATCAAACTTTCAAGGGATGATTCTTTATAGATACATAATTGTTATATTGGGCTTGCACTTTCATGTACATACCTGCATTTTCATGTCATATATTACTGGAAGTAGAAAAAAACACATACTCCTTTTGTTATTTACTCATAAATATTTGAACCATAGAATAAATTTCTAAATTCAACAAATAAGTTGCCTTCACCTTGAAGTTTCCACAAGCTGGATTTTTACTACAGACCTTGGCATTTGCAGCAAACAGACTACTTATTTACAGACTATCTATCCAGAGCATGTTAGACAAAGACGCGTAATTGAGCACAACTAAATGTACCCCCTGGCCACTTGTGACTCATATGAGGGTCGACATGGGGGGATCCTGGCAAAGCTTAATGAAACATTTAGGAGGGCCGGCAATGTTTAACCGGAAAAAGGCATGCAGACCCTCTCATAATCAACAATGCTGCACTTTTTTGAACCAATCTAAAATAACAGTGGATAAAACATGTAATATCAAAATACACTGAAATTCTTGACACTGCTTGCTATTATGGTATTTTATCCATATACAACATACCATGACTAAAATACTCTAGATACTAATATCAAAATGGTTGATCACCTTTTGAAGAGGAATAAATTGTGTTGATCTTTTTAGTACTGCAGTTCAAATGTTGAATGACCAAGATACAATGATAGTTGATAGACAACTCTCATACACAAAACATGCTCACTCTGTATCACTAAGTACTGTATGGCTAATCTAGTGGAAAATTCAACCTTTCTATAACCTACAGGTAAGAACTGTATTTTTATCTGAAATTAAAGGCATGCTTTTCGATTTCAACCTTTTTTGTCCCGATGCCTTATGCTGTAGCCATTAACAAGTTTGTAAATCGAACTATCCAACTTGAAAATCTATTAAAGTCCAAAAGAAAGCAAAGGCTTAAAATCTTTTTCCAGTCCTACTCATTCTTTGGGAGCCCATGTTGTTTTTGTTGCTAGACCTAGTAATTTCAAGCTTACAGAAATACATTTTCATCAATTTTATGCCATGAAGTTCAGATATTTCTGAGTAGCTGGCCTGAATTTTTTTTTCTCGTCTCAACAATCCAGTTTCCATCCCAGGACGGAGGGACGGGTCCTGGAGACAGTCCTAAACGAAAGATAGACTATTTTTTTAATGATAACCGAAAACTGCTACCCAAATCAAAGGTATACCTTGTAGTTAAGAACTTAAGAGTACATCTAGACCTATATCAAAACATCACCAAATATTTGTGTTGTCTTGTTTGGTCTAGATTCCAACTGACCTGTTTTGACCTGACCTAAACACTATAATCATCCCATTTAAAATTCACCAAAGCTGTCATTAACACATCACGGCAACACATGATTCATGACCATGTTAAGATTATCCTACTGGTTACACCTTCTTCAGGTCTTAGGTCAGGAATGCCTTTGTTTTGTTAAGGCATTCCTACGCTACTGTAGATTTGTTCATTTTCACAGGGACTTTATTTGATGGTAGGAGACAGAAAAAGGGGAGTTTTTGCTGTGTTTTTTTAACTATTATGAGAGAGCATAAGAAACGCAAAGTGTCATGAATTTGTCGTGGAGAGGTCATCTCCGAAAATATTACAACCGTAAAAGTTTCAAGATTAACAGTATTGTATGTGCTTATCTCCAAGCAGATACATGGTGTAGGCTCAGTAAAAGAACTTAGTACGATGTGCCTGGAAAAGTCTCCAAGTATTTGGCTAAAACCCCTACTCTACTCAAAATCAGTCAAATATGATGATTTTTAACATGAAAAGGTTCTATGTTAGAAGAATGGTAAACCCAAGGAAAACTCCAGTTAATTCATAAATAAAAAAAGACGTAAATAACAACAGGTTGTGATCTCTTAAAAAAATGTTGAATCACACCTCATTTTTAAAATCAACCGCCCAAAGCCAGAACATCTAGCTAGTCCTTGCACTGGTTAATCTTCCAGATGGATTCATTCGCAGTTCGTTTCTGAGAAAGTGGTCTGTTGTGTAACTATAGGGACCCAGCATAAAGTGAGGGGGCTGAAGATTTCTAAGATCATTAAAAGGGATCAGAAGGTACATGTACAAGTGACCTTTAGATATATCCATTGGGACATAGAGCCAGAAAAAGCAAATTCAACATTCACATGTAACATGCATGTTCAAAAAATGCACTTCAATGAGCAAATTTCCCGTTTTAACATGTCAGTTCAAATATACATGAAAGGTCTTTTTGTTGCTTTGTGGCGGTAAATGAAGAAAAGAGCTTTAAGCGTGTTCTGATTGAAGAAAATCTAGTATCAAACAAGCTTGGTTGATATGCCAACTAATTGTAAGCAAGCATCAATATGCTCCTCAGGAGATAATTTAAACAACGCTACATATGTAGCTTGCAGCTAGATGTACATTTAGGTCAGGTGTGTACAGGTTGTCCCGTGTAATATAACCAGCTGCTGCCGCACCACGTGCCTGCAAAGCTAATGTGTTACACCAAAGAGCAGTTGTACCCATGACCACTATACAGATACAAGCATTGGATTGGATAAAAACAAGACTACCACATATTGAACGGCATCCCAAATCTCACCTAAATGTGACGGCAAGAGAATTCGGACTGCAATTTTAAATTGGTTCAATAGGGGGCGAGGATGACCATGCTAAATTGATAGCGTTAACCTGGACCAGGTCCAAGTTCTGGTGGTATAAACATGTGAACCTGAACTTGGGCCTACATCTGGGATGGTTTGATTTAGTTTCTAACAGAATCCTTACCCTCAAAATTTTCTAGCAAAACACAGGTGCACTAGCAAAATTGATGCTGTGTTCACGATAACAGTCATAAAAAATTTGGGTCTGTTGAAAATCAAAGCCTTAATAATCTGTTAACACAGTGTGAAATACATGTACTGTTTTGAATTTCATATGTCACATGTCAACAGTCGCGACCCCCAAAAAAGCTAGGGTCGGCAACATTTTTTTTCCTAGCCTTAGCATATCTAGGTCTAGCCTGAAATGTTTTTGCCTCGCTAAACAAAATGAATTCACACATCTCCAGACTGCAGAGAGAAGCCCTCTTTAATATTCCTGTTTTTCCTTAAGAACGCTTGTAGTCCTAGGATAACCTCTTATAAGTCTGCTGATCATAGAGCTGAACCTACAAGGCTACTGCTAAAAATAGGCAGCAATTTAAGGTAGGTGATCCATGTCGAGTCCTTTCATTAGCATTCCCTTGAACAGCCTTACATAACGCACACAGGGCACGTAAACCATCCGCGGATCCAGAGGGGGGCGCACCCGGCGCGCGCCCCCCCGTTCGCGCCGTCAAAAACGCGATCAACCTTACATTATTAATCCGCTCAGATGAAAAGACAGCTCTGTTAATTCTACAGAGTTATTGACTTCAGTAAAGATATTATTAGAGATTGATTAGGTTTAAGCGCTGCAACGATACAAGCAAGACTTACCTTCCCGCCAGCCCAGAAAGCGGCGCTGGCAATCGAGGTCCGGGGCGGGGTCATCCTCTCCCGAGAAATTTAGTTAGGATTTTCAAGCCATCAAAAATATTCTGGTTGTCATAGTTTTTAGAAAATACTAGTTTTATCATATTGCTGGCTTTGTCATTGTTGCCATACAGCTTAACAACTGTCGAGCAATAAAGTTCATTCATTCATAAACACAATTTCCTGCATTTCTAAAGGCGAATCTTTTAACGCCGCCATTGATGTTATCATCGATGGGCGGCGGTGACTCCCCAAACAAATTGTTTTTCAAAACGCTGGAAATCAGTAGACTATGCTGTCATACACGTTGCTGTATACTTATCACACGCTGTTCTACTTATATACTCGTGTTTTCAGGTACGTAAGTAACGTCGACCAAGTTTCACATTGGACATGGAAAATACTATTACCGTAAAACCTTTGATAAAACCGGCTACCATATCAGTTATGTTCCCATAGATTTCATTCTATGTCCATTCGTTTGTTCTCGACCGAAGAGTTCGATTTTATGTCGCTAACACCGGGGGTTACCCGTGAACGTTGCTAGCATGGAAAGGTAAGCAAACATGAACTTACAAGTAATATTCCCAGACTGTAGTTTATTTACAAACATAACGTTACAATTGACAACCAGCGTGACCAAGTATGGAACTAGTTAAGTGACGATAGAATAGATACATTTGTGGGTCAAAAAAGGAGGGCAGGTAAATTACCGTCAAAATAGTCCACATGACATCAAGGCCGGTTCAATGTAGGGTCGATGCTAGAAATTTAATGATCCTCCGGTGGCAAATTCATAACCGCCAGCCAAGACAGTCCTACAGCCATAGAGACTTTTATATAATAGAAAGTTGTGTCTCTACATAAAAGCTGCGTGCTTAGCTTCGGCTCCCGGTTTGCTTTTACCCTGTACGTACTATTTCCGTTTCCTGCGTATACGTCGTGCAGTCGTGCTACTTGCCAAATATGAGCTAGCATTTGCGTCAAATTGAGCAAAATCGCGACACAACTTTGGACAAGATGGCTGTACTCAGCTGTACTCGGTGTACTCACTGCATCCAAGCATAAAAGAGGGAGATCACGATCACATTGCATGTTGATACACGTTGTAATACTTGTCTATATAAAATCCTAGGATTATAATATAAGACGTTTGGGTGAGATTTAAGTGATTTGTATTGATTTCTGGAAAACATATTAATCTTTGTATGTATCGATGTGTTTGCTTTTGTGCTTTGTTGCGTTGTGATGCTATCAACATTCGTGACTTTCATGTTTGGCGCGAGTTTGTCCCAGTTCAAGATATCACCGCTTGTAGAATCTTTAGCACCGCAAGAAGTGCACAATGAGGGACAACAGCAACATATTTGATTGGTGCTCATTGTTCGAGCGAAAATTCCCCGCGGACGTAAAGGCCGTCGGTACTTTTTTGCCACGGAAATTTTCTTAGAGATTACGGGGGGCGTGCCGCACAGCGGCTCGGCGTGAGTTTGATGTTTTTGAGGCGTGCCGCGCACCGCCCCCGGTCATGGACTGCTAACAATGCGTAACAGAGAACTCTGGAAGTTCACCTTAGGCTTCCTTCTTATAAAAACAAGGCTGTTGTTCCTGTAAGATTCCTATACTACTGTTGACGGTAATTAGCCTCCCTTTTTAATTTCTTTTGAGACTCAGAGGCAAATCATGGTTGAAGAAGTTAGTTACGTTTAATGCGTCCACATCAACGCCGACAAGTACGGACGAAGATCTACGTGAGGCCAACCCGACTGCCCGTCAGTGGCTACAGCCGTGGAGCGGCAAGATATGATGATGAACGCCGACAAGTGCCAGCGTGGGATCTTTCCCACCACGTCCGCAGCTTCAGTGGAAAACACAAAATGACCGTGCGCATTTCTCAATTTTTTTACCGACTTCGCAGCAAAATGTCTGTCAGAGTCCAGGCCGTCCAAAATCAGATTTGGCCTCAATTGACGGGCGGACGCCCCTCTGGCGGATTCTACGTAAAAAATCTTTATCCCGCCGGGGTTTATTTTGCTCAGAAATGGTTCTAAAATGCACCAGAGAGCATCTAGATTTTAGAAAGTTTCCGGGGGAGGCCCCCCAAACCCCCCCAACGAGAGGGGGTTCCACCCCCTCTCGTGCTCTCCCCCCGCGCAGCTAACGCTGCGCGACATCGTGGCCTTCGGCCACGACTGAAGTTGCGCCCCCCCGTTCCCCAAATCCTGGATCCGCCGATGTAAACTATACACAAGGGTTGCCGTTTCTACTTCAACTTTCGCATGAGCGCGTGTTGACTGCATGCGACTCTTCTAATGATGCTTTAAATTTAGCAGGACAGACTCTAAATATACTACTGAAACTTGTTACAGCTAAAAATACGCAGCAGTTTATTTCAGGTGACTAGCATGATGAACAGCCTTATATAACATAGGCATGGCAGCAAACCTATTAACATGGGTTGCCATTTCTACTTCAACTTGCACATGAGAGCATATGCCACGCTTCTAACGAAGGCTTTAAACTTGAAGTATGTCCCTGCAACTTGTTACAGCTAAAATAATTAGCAATTTATGTTAGGTGAGTTATGTGAAGTCCTTTCATTAGTATTCCCTTGAACATCCTTACATAAGACACACAGGGCCCTTAAACCTATACACGTGTTCACAAGGGTTGTCATTTGTACTTGCAGATGAGCTCACATGCGATTTTTCTTGTGAATGCTTTGAACGTAGCAGGGCTCAAAATAAACACCCACAACCTGCAATTTTCTCCCAAAAAATTGTGATTGCGGACCTGTGAAAATATGCTTTCAATTTCGTAGGCTGAAAATCTGCCATAAGTGTAATAAATTACAACTTGACATACGGTATGAATGGAGTTGGGCTCTTAATCTATTTTTGGGAAGCACCCAAACAAACAAAACAAAAAATGTAGGTATACAGAGAAAGTTGGGGCGCACAACATAAGATAAAGTAGAATGTCTGCAAAACTAAATTTTTACTGCCTCTCGTCAGTGCTTGAATCTTAAATTCTTAAGTTAACTTCAACATTTGACACAAGTAATACAACAATGGATTTCTTACTTTTTCTTGAAGAATATGCTATATACTAGACTAAGTGTACCTTAAATTAACGTATGTAACCCTACACAAATATTTAGATGCACTGGTGCACCATCATTCCATGAAGTAAAAAATTAGGTCCACAGCTCACAAAAGTGCATTAAGTTTATGATAAAGGCACCCAGTCTTTCCAGCCCTGCTTGATATCTCTATCTTATTGCTAAACGGACATGTGCTAGGTCTAAATCAGCTCTGTCAACTATCATTACCCAAACAGCCAAACCTTCCACGAGAGGTCATTGGTGTACACAACCAAACCAATACCAGAACCCTACCCTGCCTGAAAACAATTATCTACACACACAGAACCAAGTCTGAAACGTGGCTGAGGTTCGTCTTCCTGTGACCTTGCACTTGCCGCCAGCAAGTGGATTGTTTAAACAGACTCATCTGGGAAAAGCCTCACGCAAAGAACCATCTCGGCCAAATATACCAACTCAGCGCTATATATAACTCCCTAATAAGCCACAGGTTTGGATAGGAGGTATATTTTTAGCATTCTGAGTCGTGAATGCGACCTAAAGATTTGGAGCTGAGGGAGGTACACGTTATGTCTGCAAGAAGGTTCTTGCGACGTTGGCGTGTGTGTGACATGAATTTAAGTAGTCTTGCAATGCGACTTGCATGTTGATACGTACATTATACTCGGCAAACTCCGATCTTTTTTCGTTGCCACAAAAGCCGGCACATGTTGTTTCACATGTTTTGGGACAAAAGTTAAGTGTATCATGACAAACTACCGGTAGTATTTTCAAGTTCAAGAACTTACAGGAGATTCTAAGTAGCATATTCTCACTGCGCTTCAGTTTAAAAAAGAACTGCAATAGAAGCAATATGCACCTATAGCAGTAACTATGCAATGCTTTTTGTTTTCTTATCAAATAGTTTAACTGGAAAAATATTTTCTCTTTTTTATCAAGTTTACAAAGTTTATCAACCTTGAAATCAGGGCTCTCTCTGGGGTTTGTCCTTCAGTCAGTGGATGGAATTTTGCTACTCAGATACTGTAAATTCCCTCATTTTCACAGTGGTTTTAATTTGAGGAAGTAGGGAAAAGGCGGATTTGTTGATGTTTTGAACTTGCGGTTGACACAATTCTGTAGTACAGAAGTAATACATTGGAAACTCATATTCACGGCATAATGAATTTGCGGCAGAGAGGTCACTGCGAAAATAAAACCACTGCAAAAATTTCCAAATTTATGGTAGACAATAACTTCAACCATTCCCCTTGAACGATAAAAATCAAAACTTCACCACATGGAAAATATATTTCTAGAACGCTTTCCACAGCGTCTACAAATCCAGGACATTCAAAATTTCCCCAGTAACATGCAGAAAACACTTTCAGAAGGTTAAGAAGCTCCTTCTAAAGATGGTAAATGCCAAAAGTATGACAATGTGTGTGCAGCGCCACTGTTCCCCTGTTCAAAAAAAAAAAAAAAAAAAAAAAAAAATGATGAAATCTCACAACAACAAGGCTTAAATGAATGGCTTGTCATTTCATCTTGAAGCACAAACCGGGCTGTCTCTAGGACCCGTCCCTCCTTCACAGGACGAAAAATTTTCTTGTTGGGACAGCCAAAAATTTTAACCCCAATGGTCCCAAAAAATTTGAACTTTATTACATGAAAATCTACAAGCTTGAATAAAATGACGGATTGGACAACAACAAAAATCGAAACCATGACCTTCCAAACAATGCGTGGGACTGAAAAAGACTGAGAAAGACCGCCTTGGGCACAACGGAGGTGTTTCTGAGAAAACCAACATCAGAGCATATTCATGATACCACGTTTCGTGGAACAAGCATTAAATTCTGTGAACTCCTGAAATTGAGGCGGATGTTTGTCTGGATGTTTATGGGGCATATCAGGTCACCGCCTGACATCTGAGAGCAATCAAATCATTAACAAAACAAGGACTCTTTATTTTTCGTTTTTTGTGAACAGACGAACAGAATTTTTCATCAGTAATTCACTCAGAGTGCCCACGCGAACTTTAGTTTAAACACTGCAAAATCCAGATAATTTGAATTGCTTTCCTTCTACTATTTGACCTGCACTTTTCATGGCAGACTATAAATTAGACAACTGATCTTTCGACCTGTTGAACAAGGTGCAGACCTGGGGGCAACTCTTGTGAGTATGACTCACAAACTCGACTCACAACCTCAACCCTCGCTATTTTACGCATGCACCCACTTTAGCGTGAGTCAGTCCGAGCCACTCCGTAAAACTGAACCGACCAAAACGCTAGATTTAGTCTGGCTGAAGACCTTTCTTTTTACATTTAAAATACCGAAAGACAGAGCTACATCCTTGACCAAATACCGTACACTCTGTTAGTGTAGTAGTAGTACAGTAAAAATCAAAAGTGTGACTTATCTTTGACCTGACAGAATAGTTAAAACCAAGGAAAAAGAGTTCACAGTGGCTATGAGCTCGGATTTGGAGGTCAAAACGTCGAAAATGAAACCACCGCAAACGTTTGGAGAATTACAGTAGTTACTGGGAAAGAAAGGGAGGCCAATGAACTGATAATAATCTGAACACCTCACCCAAGGTGCTTACGCAAACAATGGGGAGAACTAGTCTACAAAACAGGCTTTTCAGGCACCATTTGCTATATCTTACAAAACACAAGATTCAAAATATTCTAGTGTAGCTACCTTAAGCATTGCACTTAATATGTGCATCACCCAGTTAATATATGGAATTTAATATAAGTTAATATAAAGTAATTCATTAAAGGTATTTAAAAAGCTTAAAGAGTTAGTATTGCAATCATTTAGCTCTTATGGATTGTGTTACACACAAAAATAACATTAAGAAAGGTTTTTCCAATTTCATGAAATAAAAGAAACGGTCAAACCTGTCATACAAAATCAAAACATATAATTGTCACTTTTTCTGACAATAGAAATATTACAATGTATGAGTGTTGAACGAAATTACCTCTAACATACTAAGGATACAATAAAATGTACCTTTCAATTCATGAAAAATATTTTCCCTACCGTGTGAATTGTTATATAAAAACAAACAAGACTCAAAAATAGCCCGTAATAAATATCACGATGTTACACAACCAGACACAGGACATTGCCGCAACCGAACAATGACTTCATGGCCATACAAACATTGATATGCGCGTGTTGTGGGCATAACTTATGCAAAATACATTATTCATGAGTATGACAAAAAAATCTATTTTACAGTGACAACAAAAACAGTAGGTCTTTCCAGCAATTCCAAACCTCTCAACTATTTCTCTTAATTTCTGTTGATTTTTTAGAACAATTTCAAAGCCTATATTTTACAATTAAGGGCTAATTTGAGGTATTTGTTAACATGGCCTTACACTAGACGGTGTAGATACCATGACATCACTTCCGGTTAGCTCACGTGATGACGTCACCCTACAACTTGACATAAACGGCAGGGTAAAGAATTCCAGTCCTATGTAAATAGTACAGTTCTAGGCCGTGAAACCGCACCAAAAACACTCCAAACAACACCATTTCATGCTTTTTTGTTGTCCTCTTAGTCAAGATTTCCGTTGCTTTCATTTTTTTTTTTCCAGACAATGGAAACCTCCCAAAAATAACAGGAGACATAACAGAGTATGCATGACGTAACTAAGACAAGAGGGTCCTTTCTTTCCGGTGTACACACATCAACCAAGAATGTCGCCCATTTAAGAGCCTCGTTTACCGGAAATTACCATTTTTCAATGACACAGAACTAGGGTAAACGTCTTTCCTTCGATCCCAAAGTCGGGAAAGACTGTTTACGCCAAAAAAGCTCGGTACAAAGCGTTGAAGATTTTTTGTTTGCGTGCGGGTACACATACACATAGCTACCGCGAGGAAGAAGACATTTACCCCTACCCTTAACGATTTAAAACCATCAAATTCTACGGATTTCACAACAAAACCACACTTGACAACACATAGAATCTATCATACCGGTAAAATTGACTTTAAAATGATCGTTTTTGGGTAGAAAAACAGAAATAGACGATGTAAAAATGCTTCTTTCGCAAGCAGGAAGCTAGTAAGAGCGGATATGTGTACAGAGAGGATAGGATGCGAGGAAAAAACAGTGAAGACCTACCGATTTTTCTCGGTGTTTTAACCCATTCGGAACGCGGGTATAGCGCTGAAATGTCGTGGTGTCAGTCGCACAGGCTTTCCCGGTGTGTTCCCCGTGGGGAAGAGGCAGTCCTGGCGGTGACAGGGCGTAGGAGGGCCCGAGCCGTTACGACACTTCAGGCGCTGGGGCGGTCGAGCTGACGAGTCCCGCCATCTACACTACTGAATCATGGGACGGGGGTGGAGGGGGAGTCCGGAGTGGACTCGTCCTGTAGGGGCGTCCAGACTAACAAAACAACACAAAAACCTTCCAAATTAAAATTTACCACCTCTGTCACGCTAAAAAAAATGCACAAAAAAGAGAAAACTGACTAAATTAATAGACAAGTACGCTGAAAACTAAAGGAAAGAGGTATGAATGTTGTAAAAAGTGAGATAAACCGATGTTTATGATCATTTATGTACCGTTTATGCGGGGGTGTTTTCCTTGTAGTCATATTACTTTCCGTCAATATTTCTGTGCTGGCGAAACTGAAATGGTGACATCGTTTCCTCATTCCGACCACACACGTGTCCGAGAAGATACGGAACCCATTTTCAAGCACTGTAGAAACTATCTATTTTACCAAGGAGGTTTTACAAAGGTTGCCAACCATATATAGAATAATTCAGTCTCTTGTGTTAACCTATTGGCTTTTCTCATTGAAACAGTTATGAAAATATGACAGCATTTTGTTCAATAAATCACGTTTAAGAATTAAGCTCGCGTGCTATTCTCCTTCATCATTAAATGATGAAATATTGTGACTGCAAATTATGATATTTTTCCCATTAACTGGCCGTGAAATTAAAGAAATCAATATATTCTATTATGTAAAGACAGTGGAGTATCCAATTGAGTGTATAAGTAATACGTAAATAGACATGACCGAAATTACGGCATCATTTTCCTTACCACAATAGTTTCTATGACGCCATCTCTAAGTTATGCAGCCTATGCACCCCCACTGACAGGTTGGTATCGTCTAGCCAATCAGGGCGCGTCATCTCGACAGGTCTATTTATAGTCTCCTTTCTCCATTGACCCTGCCCTGAGTGAGTGACGTCTCCACCCATCTGAAACTTCCGTGGGGGGTTCATACAAACCAAACAGACCGTAAAAAAATATCCCCAAGGCTGACGCAAACCGTTCAAGCAGCCCCAAAACCTGGATTCTATCGTACTATCGTCCCAAGATCTTTGCTTTCACCCAGGGGTTACCAAAAACAGCGTGCTATTTTCAGACACCGTCTGTCGCTGGCTATATTTAGAGAGAGGCTAAAGCTTTTCCAGATGTCGGGGGAAGTTAAAACAGGCGCCTGTTGGCTCTAGGTTCCCCTTGCTCCCCGGGAGTTCGTGACCTCGTGGGCTGGTTCTGATTTTGGCGGCCACGTTTTCCTTCCCGCGTGCTTCGGTTCCCTGGGTTGCGCGGTGACGTCATTTCCAAACGATGCGTAGACCACTGACATCACCGTGGATGAGAACCAGGCTGCGCTAGGGCTAAAGGTGTTCGTGTGGGAATTTTTCTAGCTCAACTAAATCTGGGGTCAGATAGCGAAATAGGAAACTGTCTCCAAAACGCTTGTCTCTCAACCCTGCAGCAGGCGATTTTAAAGACTTGAACTTGGAGATATTACCCCCCCCCCCTCCTCCCCGTCCATACACAATCTTTTGTACCTGCACGGATAGCGTTTTTATCGTTTTATTTCAATTTTTCACAATGTGAAATGGAGGGCAAAACAGGTGCATAAGCGCCGGTACCTTTACAAGTTCCCTCCCACACACTGTAAGTGTGCAAAGGACAGTCAAATGTATGCGCATATATGAACATATGTCAACATACACGAAGCCGCTCCCAAAAGGCGTACACGTACGTATGCTTCAAAAAGAAAAACACTTGCCAGGTATTCCATATAAGGTTCGTACTCTCCAGGCAGAGGTTAGGCTGCGGCTTCTTGTTTGTATCTTATTCAGGCGTTTTAGCGGGTTTTCTATTTCAGTGTCAGGTATTCTCGCTGACAGTGACATTTAGCTGGTGGACACAAAAATGTCACAAATAAAACATGACAAAATAGAACGCCGACAAAAAAATCGTATAAATAAAGTAGCTTTCAGGTAACGTTAGCGCTCTTGAATGGGGTGAAGTAGGAATATTTCATTGGCCGATTTTCGCACAGATTGCAGCGGAAAAAATGTGTTGTGCAAACGTGGAGTAATATCCATGCCTACTGACGACTTACGCTGACATGTTTTCAAAGACGCCCCGAAAGGGCCATGTTTGCTCATGTATCGTATGACGTAAACGACAGTAAACATAGCACTTCTTTCAAGGACGCCGATGCAACACGTGTTGTCTCGACACGTGAACTTTAACATTTCTACCACACAGCTTTGCAAGACAAAAATACTCCAACCCTAAGTAACAAACGATTAAGATATAAAGCACCTTGAAGTACAAACGGTCTCTATTTCTTAGGATAATGGGTTTCGAAGCCATAAGCAAACATTCGGCCGGCACTAGTAACAAAGGTAAAGGTCACACGTTAATAATAACTACAGTGAGCGTCCGAATCAAAGTACGGCAATCTTTGGTATCTGAGTGACGTATAATTTGTTTGCTAATGTAGGCGTGAGGCTATGGAGTGAGGGTAACTGCACTGTAGGCCGTTAAAAATACTCGTAATCTAAACCGTAATCTACTACTTGTTTATTGTGACCCACCCAGTCTTTGCTTTGCTGGCATGGCGTGACTTGTATTGCGTAAGATACTAGTAGATCCTTGCGTATGTGTGGAAGGGCTGGGGTCGAATAAAAAAAACTTAACCATTGGATTGCTAATCTCAAAGCAGATGTGTCGGTCTGTGTTGTTTTGTATGTTGAACAAAACGCTGACGGGGAGACCCCGGTTCAATCCTGGGTCAGGACCTCTCGGTTGGGGCTGCACCCGTCTTTTGGATGGGACGTAAAATGTGGGTCCTGTGATTGAGGAGGTGCCTCGTAGCCTGGTATCTAAACCTATTAAAGCTCCCGAGTCTCCTCTCGGCAGACCCGCATAAAGCAAATTCTCCTGCAACATGATAGGAAGCCGCTAGGGGATACATTATCGAACTTACTTGTATGTTTTATTACCAACGCCTACACATTCATGCATACTGATACTCCATTGAAAGTACTGCTTAAGTGGTAGAGAGAAAATGGAGCACTCGCAGTGGTTGAAACAAGGGGGTACTTTTGCACCAGTAACCTCCATGAAAAATAGTTTGTGTGTGGGGGGGGGGAGGGGGGGGGGGGGGCGCTGGCTGTGTTGTGCGTGTGTGTGTCAGTGTGTGTGTGTGTGTGTGTGTGTGTGTGTGTGTGTGTGTGTGTGTGTGTGAGTGTGTGTGTGTGTGTGTTTCCCGATTGTTGTAGTTAGCATAACTCAACAACCAACAACAATGATATTTGGTATGTTGATAGTTAATCCGGAAGGAGAAGGTCAAGGTTGATTTTTGGACCCCTGGAATGTGACCTTGGTACAGCAGCAGAGCTTTCGTTTTTTTAAATCTTTTGACCTGGACGTGCTATGACATTGCTATTTTGGTACCATGGTGGCAGGTAGCTTGTGATGTAATGAATAAGTGGTGTAGGTTTGGGCCCCCTAGCAAATTGCTCTGGAACTGCAGTGACGTTTGTGTCAAAATCTTCCAAGGAGAATAACTGAATAAAGGAAGAATGGATTTCCATGATATTTAGTTTGCAGGTAGCTTAGTCACGTACATATTCAAGTGCAAATTATGCAAATTCGGGGACTTTGTTTTTAGCTTTGCGTGCATTCGGGCAACTCGCACTAATCACGTGCGGGCAAAGTGCACCACACGTCCGGACGTTCACCCCTGTTATTATATTGATCAGACCTGAGCAAAGGTGTCGGCTGGGGTCACATGATTTACGGGTGACTTGATAAGTCGGTGACGCCCAGCTCCGGTATGTACAAAACGACAACAGCCAGACGTTCTGTTTGATTTGTATCGTCAGCCTTTGTGTGTTGAAAAAGTAGTCTGGGTGCCGCAGTCTCCTATAGCCTGGATGCCAGACTGTTTTAAGGGCACATGCAGACCAACTCCTTGACCTTGGCTCTAGGGTAGTCTCTACCTGACTACGCCGGCTATAGGGAGAATATTTGCTAGCCTCCGTTGCAGGCTCTGAGCCGGCTTTTTGGAGGGCTAAATAATACACTTTTTGCAGCCAGCCCGTGACTATCAGCCAACCCTGTAACTATCAGCTCCAAAAAGCCGGTTCAGAGCCTGCAACGGAGGCGAAATATTTGCCAGGGTTTCATTTGCAGGCTCCGTTACTACTCGGGCGAAATGTGATCTTTACCGTGGACTGACTCTACTGGCTAAGTCTGCCGAATTTTACGATCCATACGCCCGTAGGAGGGCCTGGTGGAGGCTAACTCTATGGTCAACATGCCCCAAGGAAATTCTACAACAGGCCCCCCTGAGTTTAGAATGTATTTACACCATCTCTCGCTGGTTCGGGTTAATGACCCCCTCCCCCAATAGGGGACGGTAACCGTCGGGCCGGCCTGAGTTAGACCCACACGATAGAAAGCAAAAAACAAGCCGGAGCCTAAAACCTCTACTTGGAGACCGTGCTACCTACTAGTATTTAGTTTACATGGGCTCCTCCAAAATATTCTGAGAAGGCCCTATTTAAGTAAAATATAGTATGGCACCCTGGTTATTGAAAAAGAGACTAGTTGGTGACAATAAAGAACTGCTTTTAGTTCAGAACGTGGTCGAAATAAAATTTAAAGTTATGTCTCAAAAACTTTTAAGGGGTGTGTAGCAATACTAGGTTAATAGAGGTAATACTAGTACCCTTTTTTTCCAGTGACGGTCTTTTTTACGCCTACTTCTGAATTCCGCCAATTGTATTTGGATTCAGTGATGAGCAACGTGTATATACCAAAGTGTGACGTATTGGGACTTAAAGTTAAACAAAAACATAAAAAGACGTGTGAGAGAATGCTAGTTGTCTATCGATTGAAATGCCCCCCCCCCCTCCATTTAATACCATTCTTATTCTTGAGTCATGTACCCTATCAAACATATATGATTGCACACAAAAATAGTCAATAACATGCCCCATTGTCCCTCCCTCCATTTGATATCATTTTTGTCCTTAATTCATGCATCCCACTTGATATACTGTATATGATTGTACGATAATTAGGGTCAACGACCTGAAATACCTTCTACAACAACAAAAGAACAAAAGATTACACTACAAGGCCACTTAGACAGGTTACGCAACATTCTCCATTGTTCAACGACAGGCGAAGTGGAAAAGAGTTATGGAAAAGATAGTAATTTAGGCATCAGTTGAGCTCTACACTTATCCCTATTGTTAGTGCAAGTCACGCATCATGTACCACGTATGTATACGTATTGCGCAACAACACGTAACTCCAAATGCTACTCTATTTCCTCCTTGAAACTGTAGAAAGAAGCAAATAGGAGACTTTTTTTCTTACTCCGTCCTTCTTCTATGTTAAGTTTTGTCTCCCACAGAATTCACGCTCTCTTACACCCTTTCATTTTTGATTTGGAAGAAAAGAAAAATGTAGTCACCCCTTTCGACTTTTTACATGGACTAACCAGGGGACATTGACCTCTAATTTACATACCAACTCTCCCGTATGACGGAACTGTCTGGTATGATAAGATCGCTAGCCCTGTTTTCAATAGAGCCAGATATAGACCCCGTTCACACTCATTTTTTTCAATCGCGATTGAAGTATAATCGCGATTGTTCGATCCGATCGCGATTGAACGCAAAGAAACTTTTGCGTTCACACTGCTTTTCGCCAAGTGGATTAAAGTACGCCGTGATCCGATCGCGATTGAAGCACGATTGAAGCATGCTATCGGCGATCATCTGGTAAATGTTGTTGTTGTCCTTGTTGTCCTTGTTTTGTGTCTATTTTTCCGCTAGACATTGTCACTTGGTGCGGTAAATGTACCTCTTTCGGTGACATTTCCCCAGTTTGGCCTGCACCTCCTCTCTCCCCCAGATTGCGATGAGGACCCTGGTCTCCTCATCGCGCCATCTGCCACCAGCTGAAGTTGCTGACGGAGTTTTATTCTTCTTCTTGGGCATTGTTGACGATGAAAAGTTGTTGTTGTTGTAAAAGAGCGATCTGACGTGCGGATTGCATTGGGTTTGTTTTCCCGCGCGATGCGAACTATGACCCCACGTACCCGCATGTATGACCTCCCACCCCCGGAACCAGCCGAAATCTCCGCCGATCGCGATGGAATGAATCGTAGTTGTGTTCACACTCAAAATTTGATAGGATTGGATTGGATCCGATCGCGATTAATCCAATCAAACTACCTCCGGAAGTAGTTACAATCCAATCGCGATTGGATCGTTTTGGATCGTTCCAATCGCGATTGGGAGCGTTCACACTGAAAAAATCAATCGCGATCGGATCGATTCAATCGCGATTATACTTCAATCGCGATTGAAAAAAATGAGTGTGAACGGGGTCATAGTCTCCAACAGGCGTTATCGAGGCCATATCATTAGTAGTAATGCAAAACCTTATAATAGTCTCTAACGCAGACTCATTGGGCTGACTTGGAATTATACTAGAATTTCGCCAAATAGCTAATTGATACTCTAACAGAATAGTTAGTCTATGTGTCACTTTTGAACTCCTCTTGTACAACGTCTATTCTATATTTCCAATTTGTAGCATTTTGCTAGTAGCTCAAGAAGACTGGTAGAGGCTATGGCGTATCACTCAAATCTGCCACCTTTTAAGTTTTTGATCTCTATATGGTTAACGAGCGTTATTTTGAGGATTTTGTTAAACATTTGGTAAATCGCACCAAAATCACTCCTTTTGAACCGTAGTTACATAATTTCCACAAAAGAGATCATTTTATCAAATAATTTCATTGTTCTATTCGCCATAGGTCGCCGGGAAAATAGCAGAACTTTGCCAAATAGACAGATAACATGCCAGAGGAGTTAGCTGGCTTGGGAGTATAGTATATATGAAGGACCTATATGTAGCTAGGCATCATTATTTGTTTACTTGGCCAATTTCTATTATCTTTCAAGTAGCCTATGGAGTCTGGTAGAGGCTATGCATGTTCTGCAAGACTGTTTTTGCACACTTTCAAAACAAGACTAGCTCAGACCTTTTAATTTCATCCGGCCACGCGCCAAACCTCGATCCCCTTTAAGACCCGGAGAATTCAAAATCATCAGTGCTTTAGATACTATAAGCCCCTTTGGAAATCCCTTTAAAGGAGAGGTCAGGACAAAATGCCATCGTTGTGTAGGACACCACTTTTGTATCTACATGAATATGGAATACAGATAGAAGTCAGTATTGCAAGTTCATGCCCGTGGGCTAATTGCAAATACATGTTTAAAACATAGGGAAAAACATATATGCGTCAGTAAACTGTGTCTGACTTTGTTGTAACAATAGACTACTGGTACTAAATACAATTGTTGGCTATATATGAACTAGCTGGGTTTGACTTCTTTTGACTGTTTGACATTACACAATGTTGCTTTGGGAATAGATTTCAAAAACCATGAAAAGGAAATCAATGCAACATCTCTTGGCAGCGCTGATGTCAACAGACTTCTTTTTGCTAATTTGTTTATTTTATTTTGAAAGAGAGGGCAAACAGGTGCCTGTCCACCTTTACGAGTTACCCTCCCACACACTAAAAGGTACAGCGTTCAATAATACAATACATAATACATGTAAAACAAACTGTATGTCTACAAATGTACGTCGTTTCTTACTCAAGTTTAATTGAAATCTTCTCAAAAAGGTCGCCAGGAACTGCCATTTCAGAGGGTTGAATTTTCCCAATTTTCTATGGGAGCATGCTACCCGGACCCCCTAAAAATAATGCTAGCTACGGGCATGGCTGCGTTGTGGGTGGATTTGTACCTAACCTGGCTGTCACAAAAGATTTGGAACGAGTCCTGCCCTGCGTGACTCAAATAAAGAACGGTTAAACCCAGGCATTTATGTAGTCTGGATTTGCCTTTCCGGGTCAGATAATGTTCAGATTTGTAGGGTCAAATATTGAGTCACCAAAGTTGCTTATCGACCACGCCCAACATCTCGCGCATGCGCCATAGCGTTATCTTAACACAAACTCAAAATCATCGCCATGTCACTTTAAAAAGGCAATGTTATCGTTCTAACCATTAACAACCATATACTCGCTCTTGAAAATTCTTATGTATGAAGTGCTAATTCTTTGAGAGTTTGAAGAATATTATGTTGGTGATTTCAATATCATATTCTACGGTAGGGAAAACAAGACTATCTAACCGTGAACATTTTGTTTGTTTGCATTGCAATTGCATGCCCGGTAAAACGCCTCATGGCGTAACACACCAGGTATGTACCGAAGAGTACAAGCTGCATATCCGGACAGATTTATTTGAGTTTCACCGACATGGGCGACTCTTTTCGATAACTAATAACTGGTGTGGTGGGTTCTTTAACGTGCTCGGGGTGTGGCTCTCCTCAAAAACGGGACCTCCATTTAGAATTAAACATTCTGTCCGAGAGAAGTCCCTAACCGAAGCTAGGTACTCATTTTCGCCTGAGTCGAGTGAGGAACTAGGTGTCAAGCCCGTCCTATTAAGAGCACAGCATCTGGGACTTGTCGGGGATTCGAACTCAGTACCTCCGGGTTCTGAGTCAACAACCCTTTCCACAAGGCCACATTGTGTCGACGGGTGCAGACGACCTTACTGAGGGCGAAGTAATTACCATAACTTGGCGTCCTAGCTGAACTGGCGAAGGATATTTTGTGAAGACTAATGGCACTAATGGCAGGTTATATACTAGTAATTACCGACAAGACGAGGTCACTTGAATACCTATTTTGGGGTAGTACCTATACGTGCTATTGAGGCACGACCAAAGCTGCAAATTAAACTAAATAGCTTAAAAATACATATTTTAAAACTCTCCAAGTCGAGGCTAGGCTGCTAATTATCTCTTTAAGCATTTTATCGGCTGTCTATTTTGCCATGATTTCTTTTTGTCCGCCAACCAAAACTAGAAAGCCCGATAAAAACGCATAAAAAGACGTCCACAACAAGCCGAGGCTAACCTCTGCTTGAGAGTATGTTTTAAATCAAATTTAAATTCTCTATAGGTAAGATTTCGGTTAAAGTGGTGTTGATAACCGTTTTTGCGATTAAATTCGCTCTGAAAATTATTAGCAGCGACACCCAGCTGCAGTGCGTACTAACTGAAGAAGGTCACCGAAACGTCGGTCTTGAACAAAAGGCTTAGTTAATTTGTGTGCAAAGAACTTAGTTGTCCAGTGGCTTACCAACCTGGTGGAACTATTCACGTGTTTATTCTATGACGTTTTGATATTTCTTTTGTAGCGAGGCTTATTGTGATTTACCCTAAAAATCACAAACAGTCTTCTAATACGACGGATACCCGCGTTTAAAACACAGCGCAAAATTGTCCTGACGAGGCTAGCCCATACTATCCAAGGCAAGCACATGTACTATCGGTAACAATGAAAGTATCCAATTGGCAAAAACAGTACTGGGCCAGTTGGACTGCTTTTGCCATTCGTGTCATTGCCACCGATAGATCTGCTTGGAGATTAGCTAGCTATCATATAGCCCAGACTATTCCTTGCTATCGTTCTGTGCACGTACAGTGGTTTCGAATTCCTTCTCTGGCCTTCGCTAAATACTAGTCCTACAAGCAAACCCGCGGGTATCAAAGCTGCAAGTATTTCAAGACCCCTTCGGCATAAACCTGCATTTCCGCGAACTCCGCAAAATATATTCTTTATTCTGAGAACTCCACCCACTGAATATTCGTTTTTCCAAGAAATGCGTAAGAACCAAAGTACGTTATGTCTTAAACAATCCAAGATTATATATAGCTGCAAGCCCAATAATGTACATTTGGCACGTTGGTGAAACACACGCGGAAACGGAGCTAATGCCACTTGTAGACGAGAGGAAGTTCATGCTTAGTAAATGCCAAGGGTAAGCTTCATCATCCAACATCAGGATCTACACGCGACCGGCCTGCAGTTTGTATTAATATCGCTAGATGGGGCTCGTGTAAGTGTTGCTCTATGTGGAACCGCAATGTTATGGTGGTAGATTTTTACGGGCGTTTAAGACGCCCAAACAAATTATTGTATCGGAAAATATAGTCTGGAATAACTCTTAAAAACTCTTAAGAAATCATCAGTATTACTCAAATATACCAGTATCCAGAAATCTTTTTGTGGAAGCTGATTTCTTCAATTTGCTATTGGGCCAAGTATTAGTTTGCGAATGTCTGTACTGTACTGTACTGCCAATGCCAGTTACATATTGCAATAGGCGTATTATAAGTTCAATTGCACCATACGATAATAATATGTTATATCAACATGAAAACTTAAATACGACGGATACGTTTTCTTGAAACAATTATATTGAAAATATAGCGATGGAAGAAAATCGTTTGTTGTTGGTAAATGAAATATAATGCAAATTTCAACCTAATCACATAATGCTACATGCAAAACTATTTCTATACAAATTTGAGAACTATTCAAATAGTGACATAGTGTATACATTATTACAATCATGCGCAATAACATGTCTTTGCATAAGGGATAAAATACAGAATGCAGCAACAATACCAATTTACATTGTAATCAACAACAGTCCAAAATGACTTTAATAATAAGTGGCACTGTTAGTGAGAAAAGTAGCTAAAAAGTTATGATCGAATTCGAAAAACCTCAAATTTCAACATTGGAAAATCAGACTTAACCTTAGTTAGATTAAATCTTTCAGTTGAGAAGGATGTCTTTAAGAATGAAGGATGAAAGTAGCACAATCTTGGTATAACTAAAGGAGCCCCTTAGATTTCTAAACCACTGTAAGCTAAATGTATTTGTAGCTGACAGTATGTAATATACTTCAGTACCATATAATGTAAAACTATGTTGGTCCTACAAAAAGTGAAAATTTGAAAGTTTTCATTGCTATTACGACAAAATATTACATACAGTTACATTACAAAAATGTTCGCATTTGAAGGTTGTTACATGTTGTAATTTTCATCCTTAATTATGAACCACAACTATGTATTTTGTGTACTAAACTTAAAGACTTTCAAATTTTGCAAATAATGGAAATATTTTCAGAAAATAAGTGGTAAATCTAAAATATTTTACACAGGAAATTTGAAAATGTTCATACATAACCTTAATTTTGATGTTATTATGTATAATCATAATGATTAAAAAAGAAACACTAACACTACATTTAGTTGCATTGATATGTTAAAGAATACAGCACAGTACTATATGTATAAACTGGTCATGTGTTGGCCTATTGGGTATTATGGCAAGAAAAATTTGAGTGAAAAAGTATTCCTCCTAAAAATGTGATTATACATGCAACATTACACAAACTGGTTACATGTGGTTTTGAGTGCTCAAGAATACTTACTTAATCCATATAATCAAATCAACATGGCTTTACATGTATGCACTCTTTGCTTGTTACATTGTGTATTGTCAGAGACAAGAATATGTGATTCTAATGCTAGAGATCACAATCAGGATCTCTGCCAGTACAATCGCCGATTCTACCGGTAAAATCATTGATTCTACAGGCACATGTACCTGCAGTTAGAGATCCCAAACACAGTCTCTATCAGTAGAGATTGTGATCGCAATCTCTACCGATTCTGCCATATTCCAATCTCCACCCTGACACATACATATATAGGTGCCACATAGGAATTACTAACATGTAATACGGTGTATTGTACTATACTGAACAGATAGAGACTATACTTGTATACAAACACAAATACATGTAAATTGTCCACTGTAAGATTTTTGGCAACACCTCTGTACCTGTGCCTTTTTGTAAATCTAAACCATATCTTCACATCTTACACAAGGCACAACAACTTCTAAATAAGAATTACATTTTTACATTATTTATCAATTTTTCTTACATTTTCTGTAGTGTAACACTCTGGATAAAGTACTCGAAGGTCAAGTGGATTTGGTACAAGCTAAAATAGAAAATTGTAAGAAAAGATTGCTGTTTTTTTTGTTAGAAAATCAATTAATAGCTACCAACAGCCTCAGTGCCAACCAATCAGGTGCCATGTAACATGACTACCACCTTATAAGGCAAAGACCTGATGTTGACCAATCAGCATACATCTACCAACAACAGCCCAAGTCTTAACTAATCAGTTGCCATGTAACATGACTACCACCTTTTAAGTTATAAGGCAAGGGCATGATGTTGACCAATCAGCATTCTTGAGATATGTGACTCCTAACACTGTGTTTTTCTTTTAATTACAAGGAATTTTGACACAATAAAGTAACAATAGTATACAAAATATGACTTAACTTTCATATGGCATAAACTATAATGCCGGGTATATTGCATATACATGTAATAGCAATATTTGAATGTGGCTCTTGTATGTATGGAGCAAAAGCAATCAATCGTAACAGCTGACACATCAGTTCTTAGGACACATTCAAATTGCCAACAGTCAATCTATAGGAATCATAAAATTAGTAGACGAAAAATAGATCTAAGTAATAAAATGTTTGGCTATTAACAAGAATATAGCTTAAGTTTCTAAAATTCAACTAAATTGCATCAGAATTATCTAACATTATTCAACGTAACATCATACTCTAAAGTATTTTTATAACATTTAGCAAATCAGTTTTTGTTATACACATTCTACTGACCAATTGAAAGTAGACCACGCAAATTGATATTATCCAACCACAAATCTTGACACATTTACACGTACTGTACTGGGAGTGAAAAATCATACAAAAAGGCAGTTAGAATTTTTTCCTTTACAAAATTGTGGGTCAATACATTCAGGTTATGGTTTTATCAATGAATGTTCTGAAACATATCAAGACTCTTCTATAAAAGATTCCCAGTGTACATTGCCTTTTAGGGTGGCTATTTTTTTATTGTGCAAAAATTGTTCTCAATTCTTTTTGTTGGAATTTACAAAATTTGGAAGGTAATATTGATGAATGACATATCAGCATCACAGGTCGTCATCGCCGATGTAGGAATCTTCGAACACATCGTTTTCCACGAGCGCCGCCGGCCCGCGCGTGTTCCGACTGGTTGATTTCAGAGTCACAGATGAGAACTTGTCCTATGGAACAACGGCAGGGAAAAGTATGTAACATACAGGCAAATAAAAACTAAAGCATTAGGCTCCGCAAAATGCAACCACATCCCTAAACATTGGCCTCCATTTTATCTCAGGGCTATTCGTACAATGGCACGGCAGCCTCGACACGGCAGGTCTTTTCAACCAAGCACACCAGGTCATCACACCCTACTGTTTTCGATAAATAGTGGAAAGAAAATTTGATTCATATCATAAATATTGTCCAAATTCAAGTTAACTATATACACTGTAGTATATGAAAAGTATAAAAACTGTGTATGATAACAAAATTACATACTGAACAAGACAACAGCACGTCCATGACCAAAGATACAAAAACCAAGTCGCAGTACCAAGGTCAACCATCAGGAGGCCCAAAATAGACCTTGACCTTCCGGTTCACAACATACCAAATATCATCGCCAACATACACTCAAACACACACAGAGTAAAATTTACTAAAAACTATACCTCCATTTCTCATGGAGGTGATGAGAAGTCTTGAAAAACATCCATGAAAAAGTGAGAAAAAAAATCAAACAACAAAAAAATTTGTAAGCCCTCTATGCATTTCCCAAGGTTCAACAATGCGCGAACAAGTATTGTACACCTCTGACCAATGAAACTTACCGATATCCTGCGTACGGAGTCCTTCGCCCTCTGCGCGGCACTCACGTTCTCGTCTCCGTTGGTGTCGGGAGTCCCGAGGTGCCCCGGGGCTGAGATGGACTTGGGGAGGGCAGTCTTCCCATCCTTCCGCAGGAACTGTCTGCTCTGACTGCGCTTAACCCTGTCCTGCGGCTGTCCAAACAAAAATAAACACAAAATAAAAGTTAGAGCCAAAAATTGGTATTTAGAATGAAAGGTTCAACATTTGCCAGCAAATCCACGCTATTTTCCTCCCCATGTCTTCCATAAGTGTTGTTTTCACAGATACTGGCAAATATACTTGTCTAGCTTATTCCTGCTGTAGTTCAACAAAAAATTTAAGATAAAAAAAGTTGGGTAACTCAACCTACCCTTTTAATTCTTCCTCCTTGCTTTTTCATGATAAGTTCGTCTACCATCCCCTGTAAGCACATACTGATAAGGATGGCCTGTGGGGAGGGGGGCACAAACAGTTAGAAACACAAAATCACAACCTCTGGAAACATATCCAAAAATTTGAAAAGTTTTACAGCAAAATGAAAGTCAGTTCTTACTCATTCTCCTACACAGAGCCTTGCCCACAGCCTACAATATACCTTGAGGAAGCTCTGCTAAACCGGGCTGAGGTTTCCACTTTTGTGGGCGTGGCCTCTAACAAGCTGTCAGCCAATCAGAGAATCACCTAAATCTTTTCTTTAGGTAAAACAGAGTCTCTGATTGGCTGAAACCTCAGCCCATGGTTAAGCTGAACCTCCCCAAGGTATATTGTACAGGACACACCTCTTGGTAGCAGAACTTTCCAAAGAAACTAAATGCAACGCTTCAACTAAATTGTCCAAATTCTGCCATTTTTTCTGAACAATATCTGGCAATTATCATTTTAGGTTATCCTTCGAGTTCAGCTTTTGTATCATTGTCACAATTTTCTTACCAATTCTAAAAACAGAGAAAACTTTACCTGGTCAGATTCAATAGTGATCCATTGCAGTTTGTCCTTTGCAACCAAGTACTCAAATGCCACCTCCAACTTGGGTTTCAAGTCCTTGCTATCTCCATGGGCATTAGCACCGTTAGTTTCAGGAATCTGTTACCAAAAAAAGAAATTCTAAATTGTAAAATCTATTTTGTAACAATATCAACATTCGTACATACTTTTGGAATGCTATGTCACTTATTTAGATAAAAAATAGGAGGGCGAGTTAAAAACTGATGAAAGTGGTTTCATAACAAGCTTATTGTTGAAATTTGGCACAAAGGCTTCTTCTTGAGACTGAAATACTTAAATTTTTTCTTCAGATGTTCAGGATAGCTCTTAAACAGGAACTGAACTTTCAAGCGTGTGGTCATCTTGAAATTAACTCAGTCGCTCATAAAATTTTGAACGAGAAATTAAGATATTTCAGTCTCAGAGAAGATATATGTGCCTTTACTTTACTCAGCTCATTCGATAAAAAGAGTTTCTTATAAAATAACACTTGACGTGAATTCCTTTCAAATCACCCTCATATGTTACAATATTGTAGAGGTCTCACACCATGAGAAAACAACAGTATGATCTCCCACCTGTGTTGTTATCCTCCAACACCTCATTCGTGTGACCTTGAAGATGCCCTCCTTGACCTGGTTGTTGGCGACCTTGATGCGGAAGTTCAACTCGCGGTTTCCCGCGCTCACGATGACGGGGCAGTTTGGCTGAGGAAAGTCTGTGACGCACGGCTTAAACTGGATGAAACCGTACGACTTCTGTGTTCTGGCAAGTTTTAGGTACTGTGGAAAAAACGGAACTGGTGGTCAACATTCTGTAATGTTTCGGAAAAATGTGACATTAATAGATCACTAATTTTTGTAACAGTTATGACAAAATGCTCTGTAAAGGGCTGGCACATTTACTGGAATGCTAAGATTCAATCGATTTTTTAAATGACAATGCATTTCATACTTTATCGAATAATCAAATATAAAGACTTCATTTCCCTCAAAGCAAAATTCCTTTTTTCAAAATCAACATGTTCAAATGTTATGCCACAAAATGTTTTTAAAATCCAATAGAATTGAGATATTGGTATAAAATGGTACAAGTCCAAAACTATTATTACTCATTTAATGTACATGGACCTGAGCATTGAAGTATCAATAAAAGCACTAAAAGAAACATATGGGGCCTTGTTTCCTTTACCTCCTTTTTGGAGCCTTTGGCCTGGAGTGCCGTGAGCTGTTTGTGGACGTCCTTCGCGGCAAACACCCAGCCTCGCTCGATATCGTTCACTGCCTGGACGTACAGCAGGTTCATCGCTATCCTGTCGTCAAGGAGATCGTTGTCCATGCTTGGCTCCCAAAAGCTATGGATTCCGTAGTAAAGAAGTTGTTAGAAATAAGATTTGTATAAAAAAAGTAAAGAAGTCATCCGCTATCTCCTATATCTGACAAAGTTTGTTTGTTCGTTCAGACCCTTGTAGCACCTAGTGGCACATAGGTAAGTTTTCTTACTGTTTCAGTAGTACCAGTAGGGTATATTTTTACAGGGAGGCATTACTAGCCCTTCCCCCTTTAATGTGCTTCAGGTCCTCCTCGAACATGGGACCCCATTTTACATCCCTTATAAAAAAAGTGCAGCCCCAACTGAGATATCCTGACCCCAGGACTTGAACCATGGGCTGCTACAAGTTGAGCTACAGGGACTGTAGCTGTGTCGCTACCAGATGTGGACCCGCTGGTAAGGGACGCAATCTCCTCTCTCAGTGACGACTCGAGACGATCAAGCTCGGCTGTCATGGCATCAATCCGCCGGGTGGTCTCCTCCTCCATGAGGGTGTAGTCGTCCCTGAACCTCACGGGCCTCCTTGTCTTACGTTTGCCGGCTCCTGAGGCCATCTTTTGAGCACAAGCGGACAGATTATGGACGAAGAAGGAAGACTTCTCTAGCAGCGCGTCTCTGTTGAGTGGCGGAAGCCGGGGGAATGCTGGGAAGCGGAAGTCCGGACGGAAATTCCCTAGAATTCCCCCGAGGGAATTCTCCCCACATACTAGTACTCATATCTGACAAAGGGAACTCACTTTTTCCTCAGGACTATTCTGTGTTTGGCCTCACTCTCGGCAGTCTTCAGTGATATGTAGGGCGACTCAAACTCCTGTAACTTCCTCACAACTGGGGATAGAACAAAGTACCGATCAAAACAACAACAATCATACATACATGTACATACTAAAGAGGAAAATCGGCAATGAATGTGCATGAAGGCAGGTCATAACAACACTTTCTCAGAAAAGAAAGTAAAGGTAGTCCCATAGCATTTTTGAGGCCATAGGGGCAGTGGGTTGTTATCTACTGTGTCTAGGGCACGGAATTGGAAGGCGGAGCCCATTGCTCTCCTTCCATCGCCTTTACCTCCCCAGCCAAAGTCAGGTACCCATTTTACACCATGGTGGAGTGAGGCGTCGTGTTAAGTGCTTTTCTCAAGGGCACAACATCAGTGGCATGTCAGAGGATTCGAACCCAGGATCTCTGGTTTCTGGGCCAAACACCCTAACCATTACACCAACACGACGCTACTAAGATATAAAACACTTACTCGAATTCCCACCATCTTTTTCCTTCTTCACCAGGAAGAGGGCGAAGTAGTAGACAAAGTCGTCTGAGAGCTCGATCTGGGAGGCAACCGTCTGAACAGAAAAAATACATGATGGTATTAGTTTATAGCAATAACTAGGAATGTAGACATTCCATATTGCACTAAAAGTAATTTGGGAGCTGTAGGCTACCTTAACAACATGTTAAGAACATCTTATAATAACCTTCATGAAATGGGATGTCTTGTTTTGGTGTGTCTGTTTGTCTGTGTTTGCGTGTTTCCACACTTATTTTCACATCCTACTCCTCGGCATGTTGCGACAATGACAGGAAATTAGGTCAATGGTCCCAGAAAGGTCCCAAAAGAGTTCATCAAAAGGTTTCCTATTTTCAATTCATTCCTATATGCATGTTTGGTGCCTTATAAGAGTCAATGGGAAAATAGATGGAAAGAATCCGCGAGGTATTCACAATAATGAATAAACCAACTTGAAAGTCATAAAAGCCCTAAATATTTGACAAAGAGATCTTTGATTCCTTGTTATTTTTAAAGGGAAGAATAAAGAGAACTCCTTACCTCCAAGACATCGTCTGTCTGGTCTGTAGACATGATGCTTACTGAAATCTTGTGGCCGTTCATTAAGAAAACATCCAGCTCTACTGACTCTGGCTCCGCCTTCTGGGTTTCCTACATGTCAATCAACAGATGTTACCTTTAGTACACTACTGTTCACAAATAGACCAATCCTGACTGTCCATCACAATCAGCAGTTTGACCAATGATAGCATTGCAACTAGTGGTTCGACCAATGAGAGAGTGGCTGCATGCCCCTCATTCAGATGGATTTTACATATATAAATTTACAACAACAACATTAACAACAAATTCATACATACACCTCATAACTTTTCATTGATGTTGTTATGTGACAATTTTGTTCTTTATTAAGCTACTTGTGCAGGTTAGAAACATTGACAAATATAATTATGCAACAGTATTTGTGAAATTTCCTGATTCAGAATTTTTCAACATACCAATAAACTGCTAACAATCAAAAGTACTTATTATAAGAAAGGCTTACCTGTTGAGCTTGATTCAAGAAGCTGTTAAAGACGTCGCTGCCGATGATCTCTGGGTCTTGACTCACTGGACAGAAAGAAGAAAAAAAATACAACTGTGATCCTGATCTTCTCCTCGACTTTAGATATATAGTGGCACCCATGCCCAAATATGGCACACATATCCAAATATGGCACCCATATCTGATACAGTAGATTCCGCATATCTGTATAGCCCATTTGTCAGCGCAAATTATACGACTCCCCGAACTATACGACTGTCCGAACTAGCGATATTGACGTCCCGAAGGAGGGGAGGGGGGGGGGCGAATTGGATTTGGGCAAGACACACAATTACACTAACGATATCGCAACTTTATTTTGCAAAATTTTAATCAAAGTACAATCCGACCTTTTCGTCGATCTTAACGTCACCATATTGGATTAAATACGCGATCCATTTTGTTCAGATAAGCCTGAACTGCGTGGGAAACTCCTGCCAAATAAAAAACTCCCGCCGCATGTTGATCACGTGAAATCTTACAGTCAACCAATCAGAGCACAGGTTTTTATGACGTAAACCAATCAGCGCGTAGAAAAATGCATATCAATGAGTAAACAAAGATGGCCGCCCAGCGTCACCAGACCTTCGTCGCTTTATTTTTTTCTGAAATCGCGACGTAAAATACGATTCATCTACGCTACATAAGCAGGATTTTCACGGGGAAAGAATGTAAGGAATAGGTTCTGCGTCGAATACGGCCACAAATAACTGTAATTCGCGGCAAAATACAGCGTAGAGGCTCAAATGCTCCGACAACAATCGTGTTTTTCTGTTCGTATTTTTGTTAACTTTCGTCGCTTGAGTCTTGAAAAACAGGTTTTTAATGAGATCACCGTATGTCAAAGGCACCGATATCGATTGTTTGTAAGCATGACAATAGCGAGTAACAAAAGAATGTGATTGTTGAACGGTAGACGGCGTCCCCACTCCCGAAACAACAATTCAAATCCAAAATTTAGCCTGTAGTTGTGGGTCATTTTACGATAAAATCGGACAAGATTCTATACAATACCCCGAACTTTACGATTATGGGCTATACAGATATGCATTGTTTTTACAATTGAGTGAATGGTAAATGGTTTGGTGTTTTGGAATTCTATACAGAAAGACGAAATATACAGAAAAAAGGTATACAAATAATTGGCATATACTGTATTTGCAAGCAAATGCAGCATATTTCACTTGTCCACCTTTCCAAAACAATGTATTTTCTCCAAATACCTGTGGTATGGAGTGAAATATAATAATTGGCTTACCTATCTGTATGTACCTCTCCAACTGTTCTCTCCTCTCTTCTATCTGCTGGGGGGTCAGGGTGAAAAGGGCGAGCTTCTTGGGAGGGAAGGGGGGCAGGTTTGCCTGTCCAAACTCTTTCTTCATCTGAAAAATATTAAAGAAATTCATGCAAAATACTATGACTGTTAAAGTAATATTTGCAGTCAAATACATAATGTTTACCTTCACATGGTCTGGCCTAACAAACTACAGCTCTCTTTATTCTTTCTCAACACATTTTGTATACACAGTGACCAGCCCCTCTTTCTCTGTCCTGCCACTTGCTACATCATATGTGTAACTGAACACCACAGGGTGTCTGGTACTTTACAACAACAATGGTGACAGCCATCTGGCTCAGGTCATTGATCTTATTTGTTTGGAAACAGAAAGAGAAGAAGAAGAGGAAGAAATGGAGCGAAAACAATATGTTTCCTTCCATGAGGCTAGAGCAACATCACTTAATCATTTCATAAAAAGACAAGAATCCTTGATATAATATTACAACAACCATGGTGAAAGCCATCTGGTTCAGGTCATTGACCAGGTCCTTATTTGTTTGGGAACAGAAAAAGATGAGGAAGAAATGGAGCAAAAACATTATGTTTCCCTTCCATGAGGCTAGAGCAACATCACTTAGTTATTTCAAAAAAAGACAAGAATCCTTGATATAATAGCATGAAACTTGAAAGTTCATCTGAGTTGATCAAGTACATAATGAGAATTTACTGTTCACCAAACGTGTCTACAGCACTTGGGTCAAATAGCTGATGAAGACCGAGTGATTCGGTTGAAAATTCCGGTGAGTGTAATTTTTAGAGTTGGAGAACAGTTATTTCTTATAATTATAAAACCTTGATATAATTGTCCTCACCCACCTGTTCATTGAAGTGGTGCAGTTGACTGTAGCGGACGGAACAGTGGGCCACACCGTTCACATGGATGTTGAAGGCCTGAGGGAAAAAGGAAGTTAGTATATATAACTTATAAGCTAGATAGTTCACAGTTTGAAATGTGCACTTGTAGCAGGAATGATAATGGGGATACATTGTAGGTTACTATTGAAAGGGGCCTTCAACTTTAAGTACATATTATACATAATACATCACACTGCGCATGCACACTTCAAAGCATGAACAAGCTTATTGGCATTGTGTATCCTAGGAGGAAAATGGGAAAAAAACTTGCTTTGACTTTGAGCCCTGCCTTAGTACAAGAGTGCGTTTTGATATTGAAATAAACTAACTTTGACAAATTGTACTTTCTGGCATGTTGCAATGTACTACTGTGAATTTTGTTGGGGTGTTTATTTTTGGAAGGAGGGGAAATGAAGACTACTCAGTGTTTCTAATTTAATGTTAACAGTTGAAAAAATTCTGTAGTAGTACAGTAGAAATATACGTACATGTACATTGGAATGGAAACGCGTATTCGCTGAATTATAAATTCACATTAGAAAGGTTATTGAAAAAAGCTAAAAAATGAAACCTCCGCAAACACTACAAGATTTACATGTACATTGAACAAACAGTAACATTACAGATTTATGACATGTTATATTGAACAAACAGTCAAATTAGTTTTACAGCATGCCAGCTACACATTATCACCACATAGAGTTCAGGCCTGCACAGTGTCAACATAGACAGTTTACTTATACAGGGACTGGCACCAACCAAATGTGCTAGTGTGTCACAGTATAATGTTTCAAGAATTAAAGAAATTTCTTACTTTTTAATGGCAGATGTAGAGACAATTTCATATATCTATTTCTCAGTTATATGTATACTAATTCAGTTCAGTTATACAAGTTATACACCCTTAATGTGACAAGGTGTTCAAAAGAACACTAAAGGATAATCAATATGGCAGCACTATACAAATGTATGTACCTTTACCTGGGGGGCAAATATCTGGGGACAAAGGTCGAGATGACACAATGTACCAAGCAAAGTTTCAAATTTGTCTTAGATGTACACAACAGTATTCTTCCAATGTTCAAAATTGCCCACGTTTACAAAATGAAAAATATAATAGACTTTTGAAAAGCTCCAAAAGAAAGCTGTATCTGTACATGCCTAGTTCTACCTACAAATTATTGAAGGTTGCTTGATTGTGCTTGCTTATTTTTCTTTCTTTTTTTTAGTTGGTACATGTTGGAAGTAAAGACTTCTTGTTATTCAAGTTTAAATGGAGGTTAATGTTTCACAACTTACATGTGTTTGACACCAACAAAGGTAATAAAGGTCAGAATTTGCAATAAAATGTAGATCCATATGGTATGATTGCAATATTGAACATCAATGTAAATGAAGTGGATCTGGCCAAGTATTTTATTGACTATCACTTGATCATAATCATTTACTGGTCTCAATGCTGAATCACAGACCTACACTAGAAAAGGGAATGGAGAAAACATACTGTGAATTCATTTATTTTTCAAAGGACTTGAATATTATGGTAGATGGGGAAAGTGCTGTGTTAACCGTTCACGATTGAAACAATTCTTTAGCACAGTAGTAATACATGAATTCACCCTAGAAAGGATACAGCAAATAGTTCAAGATATATAGTTATTGTAGAAGTCATAACAGCTGTGCACTTCCTAATATAGTCATTCTCAAACAAAACCTCTGATTGTGTTGTAGAAAATCAATGTTATGTCAGACTGAGTCAGACTGAAATTTTAACAAAAAGCAAAATGACACATATTTTGCCACTAGCAAATATTAGAGCTCCAGGAAAAAATCTAAATTTTAAGAGACACAACAATTAAACATATACATATGGCATTTTTTATAAAATAAAATAAACGGCACCGTACAACACAAACATGTATGTTGCTTGTTTCTGTATCTGTATATCGGTATTGGGTATAACTGCCCTTCGGCATAACACACCAGCTTTGCAGGCACGCAGTACGACAGCAGCTGGTTATATCACACTGAACGACCTGTCACACATAACCATAGCTGCAAGCGTTCCTTATGTTAAAGCATAATTATCTAGTGAGGATTCCCCTACTGTACTTGGTAGCAACAAACTCCACTCTGTGATAGTTCTAGGGAAAAGTGAATTTTTAAACACCTCAATCCTGGTATCTAAACTTGAAAACTTCTCCTAATGATAATGGTCCTAATCCTATCCCAGCTGTAGTCAATCACTGAAATGAACCAGATACCAACTGGCTCTCCATTCTACCAACAAGTCCTGAGGGAGTTGTCCTATCATGATTGCTCTATTCTCATTACTGCTCTAGAATTAGAAACTGTAATTTACAGTACTAGTTATAAAATATACTTATTAGCCTTATCGAATTTGTTTTATACTGTGCATCGATAGATGATATTTATCCCTAATTAGGAGTGAAAATACTGGGTGCACATGCACTTTTGTGCACCCCAAATTTTAAGCTGTGCATCTGATTTTTGGCTTGTTTACCTACTAGTAGATACTTGGTTTGGCTAAGTAATATACAGGATAAAGAATTAAAGGTACTATTGCAAACTATTACAATACCGTATCCAGCATATTATTGACATTTTAGAATACAAAAAAGGAAACACCTATAGAATTTGGGTTCATTGCTCTTTTTTAAGGTCCAAGCTGGGTTGGCCGGATTTCCTGACATTCCACTTTCTTTTACGCTTCCAGGCTAAGGGTAACACTAACAGTGAACAGTGCGCACTGTCTAGACAATACTGTCCCTAAAAGTAGGTTGATTTCTGTGAACTCAAGGACAATATCATGTCCTTGATTACAACTTACTTTAACGTACAGGATTCTTTACAATCTACTATTTCACAGACATATATATCGTGCTGTCTCCAAATTAGCTTAAGCTTGGATATAGATATAAATATAAATGTCTCGGAAATGAGATCAAATACCCAATCACACGAAATAAAAAGAAGAAAGGCAATAAGTCATGATTAACCCTAGCCTCAAGTAAACCTTAAATCATAATTGATTAAGTACTTTTTTTTCTTGAGTTATTTCATTTGGGTCCTTCTACTAGCAAAGAGTGCAAGAAAAACAATAATATGTAAGTCTACAACATGCTAACAATAACTGATTAGTGTATTGGGGACAAAAATTTACGCAAAACAAAATCCTGGGCTATCCTACGATTTACTAGAGTTACCGGAAACCAGTTCGTAGCTAGTTTTGACCAAATATGTTGACTGAATTCATCAATAATTTGCTAGAGTATTGCTAACTAGAAAACATGGATTTAGGACAAGATAAATCTGACGATCCTTAAAATCTGAGGAAAGTACTTAAAATTGTAAGAAATCAACAACCGCTACAAAATACACAACAAAAAACAACACAACAAAAATTCCAAACTTGGTTTTTCCAACGACAACTTACCGTGTAAGCGCCCCCTTCGTCGCTGCATTCCGCCGTATCCGGGATTGAAAAATGCATCTTGACCTTCTTGATGAAGCCCCCAGGTTGTCCCAAACGTCTTAAGTTCTTTAATCTGTCCTTGGTTTGAGAAAAGTTGACGTGAAACGAAGTTTTCTTTGCAAAAAAATGAGATCCGCAAATCTGGTTCACTGAAGATCCGCCATGTTGTAACTTTTGGGTCACGTGATACTATCCACCCCTTCCGCATCACGCGCCAAACATGCTAAGTAGATAATCATTATTTGATAGGTAAAAAATATTATAAAATATCCTTAAAACTACATATTAAGTCCCATAAAGTAAAATTTCAAAACATAGAATTAATATCTATTTTTAGATATATATTTTGCCAATTCAAAATATCTTGATGGGATAAATAAAGCTTAAAAAATATATTAATATACATTTCCCCCCTTAAGTCGTATGTATTCTTCTTACCGAGGGCTTGTTGTGATCAGAGTTAGGGTACTCTAGGGTTTTTAGGATATTAGCTGTTAGTATTTTTCACAAATATTAGATAAAGTGGATATTATAGTGAGATCTTTAGATACCAAAATTCTATTGATATGAATTTGGAATATTTTCACCATTTACGTAGGTTGACCCGCCCTAAGATAGATTTCAAATTGAACATCTGTGTTCTCATTTTGCTTCTTGGTACCCTCCGTTTCACCATGATGCAATGCTTCAGCATGGCGGAAAGATGATATGATGAAAGGTGTGGTGTCTGACTTAATCTATCTTTTGTTGCCTGAATGTTGCTTAAGTGATGTCGGTACATTAAGACAACGTTTAAGAACATTTTTTAGGGTCAGAAAAATCTTAAGTTGACGTTTCAAAGGATGTCACGATACTGGAATCAAACGCCGTATTGTCTGACAGCATGTACCCCCCTCCCACCTTTTTTTTGCGCATCAGTATTTATTTTATAAGTGACATAAACTTTATAAGATATAGTACATGCACATGTTGCTGAAAAGTTTATATTTTTGAATGTCTTTTTACACAGTTTTGCTCGGAGTTAGGTCATCCCATGAAGCAGAATGGATGAACAAGTAAGTCAAATCATATTCAATCATATATAGAAATACACAAATATGCTGTGAAAATATGTGTTGATGATGTGCTCAGCATCATTTATTTCTTTGTAATGGCCATAATTGCCCACTTTGTCTTTTTAGAATTGCACATGTTCAACATGTTGTTTTGCAAAACCGGTCAACTGCCTTTTACAGTTTTAGGCGTAACACACCAGTTTTGTACAGTACCGTAAGTGAAAGCTGTGTAAGATCGGACTGTAATGTTTGGTCCACTCACGCCTTGATGGACCGTACTCTTTTCAATAAGTATGGTGTGGCTCTACTCAAATACAGACATTACTCATTTTCAGTGGAGTGAGGAAATAGGTGTTAAGTGCTTTTTCTAAGGGCATTGGGGTCTGCTCTGGATTCAAACCCAGAACCTTTAGATTCTAAGTCAACAATCGTAACCATAAGACCACCTTACCACCTTTAGGATACATTCAAAAATATGTGATGCATTTAAATGTATGATGTGACATCTTTACCAGAATAACCCAGGAGCCGAGGCTACGGAAGCCGAACAGAAGCAACTCAGCAGAAAGGAACGAAAGAAGGAGAAAAGAGCCAAGAAACAGAAGGGGAAAGATGGAGAGGGTGAAGTAGAGAGGTCGTCTGAGGCCACACCTCAGGGTCATGGAGGTCAAGGGTCAGGTGCAGGAGGTCAAGATGTAACAAAACCACAGAAGAGCAAAGCTGAACTGAAAGCAGAGAGAAGAGCTAAACAGGCAAGTTTACCATTAGCAGTCTAGGTGCCATACATGCACACCTCCTAGCAGCATCTTAGGGAAGTGCAGCTTGATACTTAGACTTAGGTTTCATCACTTCTAGGAGGCAGAAAGCAACAGTACCAAAAATTTCATCATGAAATTGAAAACATGTTTGAAAGTCGAGAAAGTAGGATTTGGTATGTCAGGATCTCATGTGCAACAACACCCTCTAGCAATAGCAAAAGGAACTGCAGCCTGATGCAAAGCAAAATTGTTTTTATTTCCAGGGGGCAGAGACTCCCAGAGAGAGCAGCCAAACTGAACATAAAAGTCAGAAAGTAACAATTTCAAGTTAACATTCCCCATTTAGAATCTCATGTGTACCAACACCTCCTGGCAATAATGAAAGGAACTGCAGCCTGGTGCTAAGCAAACTTGTTGTTATTTCCAGGAGGCAGACAGAGCAGCCAAGATGGGTAAAAAAGGGGGAGAGGGGGGAGGTAAGGATGCTGGGACGGTCCAGAAACCTCGGACAGGCAGCGACAGCAACATACCGTCCTCGCCGTCCATGCAAGTGACCAAGAAGGAGGCGCCGAGAGTGCGGGCAAACGTGCTGGTGGACGATCCCAATGTTCAGAAGAAGGTGGCCAAAAGACTGGAGACACAAAGGGTAAAGTTGCACCATTTATGAGAATCTTGTTTCACTGTAACTTTATGTTCACTGTTTTCACGGTCACCTCTGTACCATGAACTTACCATGAACTTACCATCACCGTGAAACAACCTGTTGTTATTATTTATGATTCCTTCACAAATCCGTTCTGTAAATCACTTGCTGCCACCATGAAGTTTAAGTTCAGTAAAAATGTCTATATATGAAATTTTGCTACCGTGAAGATAAAGTGAATTACTGTAAGCCGATTCATGGTTTAAACTGAGAATCATGAAGTCAAAGTGATAGATAGTGATAGATAGTGATAGTAATCTCAAACCAATTTAGCTCAAATGAACACAATGAACAGATTAGCATATCTTCCACTGGTCATGACAGAGAAGACAGACGCTTTGTACAGTATCTACATGTTCGTTTGAGATAAACTGGTTTGAGATCACTTTCTTTCACTTTTTTAATTTTTCTGCTTACTGTGAATGTAGACGTACTGACCCTGACCTCTCGATGTAGATACAATTATAGATGTGTTTTTTAAAATCATTTATATACAATAATTTTTGATATGTACATGTATTGTTATTACTTCTGGCTCGTTATACTGACCATCTAAAATTCCATTGTTTGTAATGTCTTATCTTTGTCAGCAGGGCTAGCCCTTTGTAATAGCCATAGGCTAGTTGGGCAGCCCTGGCTGTGTGTCTTGAACAACCAAACCAATAGATAAAAAAAGAAAAGTTGGTGTCATACCTGTGTAGTTTTAGAGAATAACAGTTGTTTTGTCCATGCAGGTGCCACAGAGGCCAGTGACTCAGAAAAAAGTTGGGCTGTTCTCACATCTTCATCAGTATGAGAGAGAGACCTCCCTCACCAAGAACATTAGGTAGGATGAATGCTACATGTTTTTGTGCTACATTTTTGTTCCAATAGATAAGTTTATCATTTGGGAAGGCATCAGGAAGCATGTTAACAGGTTACATACCTTGTGCAGTCATTTCAAATCCAAGCATGTGGCTTCAAAAGGCGCCTAACACGATTTTCCTAGCAGGTGTAGAAATGGGTACCTGGTTGGGGAAGTAAAAAGCAGTGGGAGGAGAGGGATGGGCTCTGCCTTCCAGTACCGTACTTGAAAGTTGAAGCACAGTGGATAACAACTCACCCCCTACGGCCTTAAAACGGCCTTCAAAAAGCATCTTCCAGTTGTAGTATCGGTACCCCCTTAGTGATGTTTCCTATTGTTTAAGTTATCTTACAGTTCAGGTGTCTTTACCCCCTTAGTAATGAGTGCAGTTCAAATGTTTAATGGACAAGATACAATGATAGTTGATAGACAACTCTCAGACAAAACATGCTCACTCTGTTAGTCTGTATTACTTAGTACTGTATGGCTAATCTAGTGGAAAATTTAATCATGTTTCCTATTGTTGGGAGGTGAGTGGATCAAATACATGTAGATCTGTCTGGATATGAACCTTCTACTGGATATGAAACTTGTACTGTTCAGTACAAACCTGGTGTGTTACGCCATGAGGTCAATTACCTGGTATGCAAACAAACAAACAAATAAACAAACAAGATGTATTGCTGATTTTGCTCTGCTTTCCACAGTTTTTCACCAGGAGGAATCCACAGTGCGATCTTGAAGCTAGGACTCCAGTATGCCAATGGCATTATCTGTGGTTCCAACTCCCGATGTCTTGCACTGCTGGTAGCATTCAAAAAGGTAAACGCTTCTCGATTTCATCTTCTTAAAGTAGTTTTTATGCAATATTACTCTTTCAAATCCATAAGCATATTACAGTCTTGACAAGAAAGAAAGATGTCTACAGGAATTCTTTAAATGTTCACGGCCATTATATTTTCACCGTTTTTACGGTGATGTCTCCACTGCAAATTCATTACAGCAAGAATATGCATTATTTACCTGTGTATTACTAATACTAGACTAAGTGTGCTACTGAGTTATTTTAACTGCAAACTCAAAACACTATAAAAACTCATTTTCCCTTCTACATTTGCGAAAACAAATCTGCAAAAAGAAATGAATTTGCAGTATACATTTCATGTATACTTCAGTAATATGTTTTTGGTGCATTGTAATGTTGATAAAGGTGGTCAATCTAATGGATTACATGTACTTTTTCAGCAATAGAAAGTAGTTGTGGAATGTCTTAATAATAAAGAACTTTTCTTACAGGTGATAGCAGACTATACCACACCTACCGATAAGGACCTCTCAAGAGACTTAGATGCTAAGATCAAGCCTTACATCAGGTAAGAAGATTTTTTACCTGTGTAATATTTATATGAATATGTATCTAGACATGAAGTTTAGAAAGCCATATATGCTCTTGAACAAAATACTTTTCAAGCTAATACTTAACACTGGATGGGAACATACATTATTTTAAGTATAGAGGGATTTTTTAATGCACATTTGAATTCATTGCCTTCCCTCTTTCCTTCTACAGCTTTCTCACACAGTGTCGCCCCCTGTCTGTTAGCATGGGAAATGCAATCAAGTACATCAAATGGCAGATAAACCATTCACCAAATGACATCCCAGAAGCTGAGGTAAGTTTTGTGATATGAAAGGAATACTGATGCATTAGAATTAATTGTTCAACTATAGATGTTTGTATTCATTGAAATTTAGCTGTCTCTTAGGTTATACTGATTTGATTATATGGATGACATCTATGCGCGCATGAATTTTCATACCTTTCCACAAAAAAGTTTGCAACCATACTGTCAATCTTTCAAAACAGCTGCAAAATGAGCAAACAAATGCCATAAGTTGAAAAAAAAATATCGGAAAATGTATACTTATGTCGTAGGATTCCAAAGTCAAGTCCAAAGTCAAAGAAGAAGATGAGAAAGAGCAAAAATATAGATATTATTATTTGGTAGATTTGACCACGTAGATTTCATGATAAAGACAACATTTTTTTCTTCACATGCTCTCATCAATTTTGCAGTGCTCAGAGAATGCCATCCATATGATCAAATCAGTATTGCCAAAGCTTGAATTAAAACTAATTTGAATGTCTTTGTCTTTCTTTTATAGGCCAAGAAGCAGTTACAAGAAAGCATTGACCTGTTTATAAAGGAAAAGATCCTACTAGCAGGAGAGGCCATCTCCAAAACCTACACCCTGTCCAAAATACATGATGGGGATGTCATTCTAGTCTATGGCTAGTAAGTATGCTGTGTTGATGACTTGACTTGACTTGACTTGACTTAACTACTGTGAAAGAGGTTAATGTTACTCCTGATTTCTTTAACTCTGTCATGTTTGGCAAGGTGACAGACGGTCACCGAAATGTTTGCTAGGTACAAAGACTTGTTTGTGTACAAAGAACTTTGTTATCCAGTGTTTTACTAATCTGACGAATATATTCCTTATATTTCTCTAGTTCTTCCCTGATCAAGAAGGTCCTGTGCGATGCCCATGACAGTGGGAAGAAGTTCAGTGTTGTTGTTGTTGACGGGCGGCCCAAGTTCGAGGGCAAGGAGACGTTGAGAAGACTGGTGCGACACGGCATCAAGTGTACCTATGTACTCATCAACGCTGTTTCCTACATCATGCAGGAGGTACAGTCTTCGTTTTAACCCTAACACTAATGCCATGTTATTTAGATTATTTGGATGCCACCCGCTCATGCATCAATTTTCGTCTGCTTCCAAAAAAGTTTTTCACCGTACAGTTAACTCCACAAAGCAGCTGCAAATTGAGCAAATATATACTGTACATTGCAAAAAGATTTCAAAAATGGATACTAATCTCATAGAATACCTAAGTCAATTCCACAATCAAAGAAGAAGATGTGAAAGAACAAAAATGAAGAATCTTTTGTTCGGTATACCATACTCTGTTTGTTTGCCAAACTTTTTTTTCGCGCGCTCGCATCAGTTTTGGGGGTCCCGGTGGATGTCATCCATTGATTTGTTGGTCACAAAAATCGTTCTAGAAATATTATAGGTCTTCTATACATGATATTCTGCTTGAATTTTAGCCTTAATTCTCATGTAAGTAATAAGATTCAAATTTCATGCTTTTTACCTGTGCTACTGTGTTACAAATGTTGTAAGATTTTTATCTGTTTTACATAACTAGGTATCAAAAGTGCTCCTCGGAGCTCACGCCTTACTTGCCAACGGCTTTGTCATGGGAAGGGTGGGGACCTCCTTGGTTGCCATGACAGCGAAGGCGTGTAACGTTCCTGTGCTGGTGTGCTGCGAAACATACAAGTTCTGCGAGCGCGTACAGACAGATTCCTTCGTGTTCAACGAGTTAGGTGAGTAATTATATCAAAGTTAATAAACTGCAGACAAATTCGATCTATGCAAAATATGAAGTCCTCTTGATCTGTAGTGTGATTTTCTTTGCATATAAACTTATTTGTATACAAAGTATGGATGGATTACAATAGACAGAATCTGCATGCCTGTCCACAATTAGCAGTTCAACCAATGAGAGAAGGGCAATTAGTGGTTCGACTAATGAGAGAGTTGCTGCATGTCTGTCAAATAGTTGCATTTTATGTCTTTGATTATTTTGCATTTCTACATTTTGCTGAATTGGCCTAGCTTATAATAATTAACCCTCTGTTTCCTAATGGGTGCTATATGCTGAATAGTAACAATTATGATCCTATTGTTGTAAAATTACTGCTGAAATAATATGCACAATTATTAGTCATAAGATCATAAGAAGTCTTCCTTTTAATGACTTTCCAACGTCTCAAATCAGGTGACCCAGCCGACCTGGTACCCTTAAGAAGACAGTGCCATCTTGAGAACTGGCGCCAACTGGACTCCCTCCACCTGCTAAACCTGGTGTACGACATCACGCCCGCAAACTTCATCGCCATGGTGATCACGGAAGTGGGGATGATCCCGTGCACGTCTGTTCCCGTCATCCTCCGCGTGAAGAGTACGGAAGTATCCGACGACCAATGATAGCCTTGTAATGTCAGTAACAGACATTTGGGGCTACTTTAATTTTATATTTGATGTCTTGATACAGCGACATATATTGTGTGTTATCGGTGCTCTTCTGGAGTTTAGTGCTTGTTTAATAGAATATGATGTAGAAAACCAGAAAAGGTCTGAAAATCTTAAGAGAAAATGATCTTTTAGCTCTAAAATTGCTACATAAAAATTTGTGTTACTCAGTACTCAGTATTCTAATAATTCGTTATTAAATCGCACATTAATGATAGAAAGCAAATAAAACAGGTTTTTGGTGTAAAATCTGCCTAAGCTGTCATTATTTGTTGATTTGATGGTATGTTGGTCACAGTGAGTCTGTCATTTTTTCATTTTTTTCAATTTTCATGTAATAGAAAATATAACAATACACTATTCAGATTTCCAGGCAGAATTACTTATTTTCAACAGTCAACGATAGGGACAAATACATAGATGTCTATGCTTGATGCTAGTATGGCTGCTAGTTATTGGCATGTTTCATTATCATGGTGAAGTAGCAGTTTGAGTTAAGCTGGATTGAAATCTGAATCAAAAGTTGAATCTAGGATATTTGGAGTTTCTCACCTGCTGACATTTCGGTGTCTATCAGACACCTTCTTCAGATAGAGCTTCTGACTGGAGTACTGCTTCTCACCGTGGCGAGAACGTAATCCCAAACTCCAAATATCCTATGTTCTACCAACCCAATGAAATTATTTTCGGGAAAAAGTTTAATCTGTTATGTAAGATGCATTCATTATTATGTTTCGCCAACGAAACATATTGTTTTTGTCAGGTTTCTTCTTCTTCTCCTTCTTCTTCTCCTTCTTCTTCTTCTTCTCCTTCTTCTCCTGTCAAACCTTCAAATCGCTTCTTGTCGGTCGTCCGTCGACCAAATTAGCTGAAATTTGGTATGCAGGTAGAGTACGTGTATACCCCCAGATCCTTTTAAAATTTTTGTGATATAAGTTTTTAAAATGATTTTATGGAGGTTTTTTGGTCATTTTCAGACAAAAGTCGCACATGATGGCCTCCAGTGTCGTGGTGTTGAAACCTGAGGACCTGAAATTTGGTTTAGTTGTGCATTGGATATTTACCCAAAGGACCCCATTATTTTTTTTGGCATACACTACTTCAAAATGATTTATTTTGCAATTTTTTTATGCAATTTTTGGTTATTTTCTGTCAGGGCCAGCAAGAACTAGGTCATGCTGTAACATAAGACTTCCCATGTCTGGGACTTAAAACCAAGCAGATGTCAGGGGTACCTCTACTAATGGTATTACAGAAAGTTATATGTACCTTATGTTACATGGTACCGATGTTATATTGGAGATGTAGGTACCTATAGGAAAGGTGACACCTGACAATTACTTATGCTAATGAGGACCTAATTCGCATAATGTATGCATAAAGTTGTATGTCCCTTACCGTTAATGCTGCGGATGTCATCTTTGAGATGTAGGTACCTTTAGGAAAGGCGAACACACCTGGCCATAAATTATGCTAATGAGGACCTAATTTGCATAATTGATGCATGAAGTTGTCTGTCCCTTACCGTAAAAGCTGCGGATGTCATCTTTGAGATGTAGGTACCTTTAGGAAAGGCGAACACACCGGGCCATAAATTATGCTAATGAGGACCACATTTGCATGATTTATGCGTAAACTTGTAATTCCCTTACCGGAAAAGCTGCAGATGTCAGATTTGACATGTACGTACCGTTAGCAAAGGTGATCACACCTGGCCATGAATTATGCTAATGAGGACCTCATTTGCATAATTCTTGCATTAACTTGTATTTCCCTTACCGTGGCAGCTGCGGATGGCATCCTTAAGATGTAGGTACCATTAGGAAAGGTGAATGCACCTGGCCAAAAATTATGCTAATGAGGACCTCACTTGCATAATTTATGCATCATGTTGTATTCCCCTTACTGTAAAAGCTGCGGATGTCATCTTGAACATGTAGGTACATGTAGGAAAGGTGAAAGCACCTGGACATAACTTATGGTCATGAGGACCTCATTTGCATAAATTATGCAGAAACTTGGATTTGCCCAGGAGTTATTTTGGGACAGCCCACTTCTTGCATGAGGAGTATGGGCGAAACATCCTGAATTTGCTCTTAAAGCAAATGACGGCCAGTCTAGTTCAACACTGTGTTATTAGTAATTACTCCTTTTATGAACTGTTGGCCATTTAGGAATAGGATTATCACAGAATTGAGAGATGTCCCTTTAGCCTCACAGTTGAGCTCATGGTTCCAGTGAGTTAGTAACTTGGACATCCCGGTTCAATCCTGGGTCAGGACATTCTAGTTGGGGCTACACTTGTCTTTCAAAAGGGACGTAAAATGGGTGTCCCCTGTTCGAGAAGGTGCATCAAACACGTTAAATGTGGAGGGCTAGCAACCCCTCCCTATAAAAATATACCCTACTACAAACACAGCCAAGAAACTTGCGTGCTGATCTATACGTGCCACTATGCACAACAAGGTTCTGAACTAATCACAGAATTGAGGTACAGGTCTGTCTGTGTCTTGTAATGAATGACCATGCACATACATGTAGATTACTACGCACAATGTGCATTTATTTGCAGTACCTCCTATAAATGCCATAAATGCTTATGTGTCTAAATTTCAATATCTTAAAAGCTATTGGCAACAGCAATGGTATGATCGATTGGTTAGAAGAATTGAGAATGCATGCAGAAAGGTGCAAACTTAATTGTATCAGAGCTAAGCATCAAAGCATAAGCTAAAGCAATGGGAGTTCCATATGTGTCAAGTTTTGCTTGGTCGTGTTCAGGGTCAGGACGCTAGTCCACGCAGTTGGGGTCGGTCTTCCAATGAGGTACAAAGGATGCCACAGAACCGCGGAGACGGCCATTCGGATCCTGGAAGTCATCCTAGAATATGCAAGAAACAAAAGTACAATAAAGTGGGAATCAAATTTATGTTTAGATTTGCTTGTAGCAACATGGAGGTAGCATTTTTTTTCGAAATTCAAGTCTAAATTTCTTGTCAAGCAAGATTATTTTTCTCGTCATGTGTAAGAAAAAAACTTCTAAGAAAATTTTGTTTAACTCATGGACAAAAGCTTTTCTTCAACACAGAAAGTTCTCTTGGTACTTTTCTTTTAAGAAACAAGGAAAAGAAGAAAAGGCATTTTTGGGAATTGCTAGAACAGTAATGTTTACCTCTTGGTTGAGTGTGTAGGTGCCACACAGTCCTGCGGTCCTGGCCATGTAAGACTCGGGTGCGGAGACGTACACACGGGTCAGGGAGTCCCACAGGACAGTGAAACCATTGTCCAGGAAGATCTGTTAAAGACAAGGGGATAGAAAATAAGAAGGGAAAGGGAGGCAACTCCTGTGATGTCTGGGTTCTGAGATAAGAAATTAAACAAGAAATTGAAGATCTTAAACCTAAGTGAAACATTTAGAGCTTTTGTGAATTTCATAATGCCGTAGCCCTGGCCTTAGTATAGGCTAGAAGAGTTGATGCTCTACAGGTCCCAAGCCACAAGGGTTTTCCAAATTAAGGTCATTGACCTCACCGGGAAGACCAGCTGTCTATGGACTATACCACACTACTCTCAGGAAGGGGGTGTCAGCCTAAAATACTGCTAGGGGGCCCAATAACCTCAATTACTACCCACATACCAAATTCATGCAATTCCTGGTCATGTCCTTGGTTCTGAAAGGTCTATCTGATCCTGTCCTTGGTACTAACAGACTATCTGGTCCTGACATTGGTACTAAAGGTTTATCTGGTCCTGTGCTTGGTACTGAATGTTTATCTAGTCCTGTTCTTGGTACTAAAGGTTTATCTAGTCCTGTCCTTGGTACTAAAAGGTGTATCTGATCCTGTCCTTGGTACTAACAGACTATCTGGTCCTGACCTTGGTACCAAAAGGTCTATCTGGTCCTGTCGTTGATACTTTAAGGTTTATCTGGTCCTCCCCTTCGTATTAAAGGTTTATCTTGTCCTGTTCTTGGTACTATAAGGCATATCTGGTCCTGTCCTTGGTACTAAAAGGTTTGTCTACTGTTCTTGGTACTATAAGGCATATCTGGTCCTGTCCTTGGTACTAAAAGGTATATCTGGTCCTGTCCTTGGTACTAACAGACTATCTGGTCCTGACCTTGGTACTAAAGGTTAATCTAGTCCTGTGCTTGGTACTAAAAGGTCTTTCTGGCCCTGTCCTTGGTACTTAAAGATCTATGTGGTCTTCCCCTTGGCATTGAAAGGTGTTTTTAATCCTGTCCTTGATACTAAAATGTTTATTTTGTGATGTTCTTGGTACCTCCTTGTACACGTCTACGTCTGAGGTGTGGGCAGTTTTTATATGTTACGTGGTTCACACTCAAACAAAACATTAGAAGTTGCGACTAACCCTCTGGAATTGTGAGTTGGTGATCTTCTCCATGTAGAAGCCGTTGCCGGTGTGTGGCAGGGTGATGGCTGCACCGTTCAGAGTCACGACGTAGTTTCGGCCCAGACGCAGCTCGTTCCCGTTCACGCGCACGGTAACACTCCTGGTGCAGGCCTCTTCCATGTCACCTAAAAAGGAAACACAATAATCATAAGAATTTCCTTCCAAAATATGAATACTTCACATCTGCCTCTATTTTGAAAGCTCCCTATAGCTCAACTGGTAGCAGCCACACAGTTGAGCTCCCTGTTGCAATTTGATGGTAACTGGGAGATGGTTTTAATCCTAGGAAGTCCTGAAAATGCAAATATTTGATGGGCATGCAGCAGCAATCTTATTGATCTAACAGATATTCACCAAGCTATCATTGGTTGAACAGCTATGTGTGATGGTCAGAATCGGTCTATGATTGTAACAAGCATCAAACCAACACTGTAACAGTTGTAGAGCCTCTATGGCTAGTGTGTTTGGAAACAATGCCATGGCTCAATATTCAAAATGTTCAATATAGAATCAAAAGTCAATTCTTTTCATCTTTGAGAATATGGCGTACCGAGGATCGCACATCCCATCTTGTTGTCTGTCGCCACACTGAAATCTTCTCCCAACTTCAGACTCTGCACCAGGGTGTAGGAACAGTTCCCACTGAAGCTGTAGTACCTGCCAAGACAACAGAAATTCAACTTGGCATTTGCCCCTTAACCTTCTTCCTGCTGCCTAACCCAGTAGACAAAAGGGAATTGGTATCCAAATGGGACTGAGAAATGTAGAAAGGATGAAAATTATGTTTCAAAGGTAGTCTCATAGCCTTTTTTTATGCCGTAGGGGTAGTGGGCTGTTATCTACTGTGTCTATGGCATGGTATTGAAAGGTGGAGCCCAAACCTCTCCTTCCGCCACCTTTTACCTCCCAAACCAAACTCCAGTACCTACTTCTACACCTGGGTGCACGTGGAGCGAAGAAAGTCGTGCAAAGTACCTTTTTGCTAAGTACACAATATCTAGCTGGAAATGCCAGGAATCGAACCCATAACCTCTCGATCTTGTGTCTGCTAGCCTAGCCACTAGGCCATTCGAAGCCGCAAACAAAATAAATTGGGCGTAAAACACTTACTTTCCGTCGAATGTCCTGTAGTGAGGGTCGCCCACAGAGTGGCAGGTGGCCTGGTCCAGGGACACGGTGTTCATGGACTCACTCAGGATGTCGTTAGGGGTGAGGAGGGGGGCGTCACTCTGGACTCCGTCAGGCAGGGGGAGGAAGATCTCCCCGTTAGGCTCGATCGGGTCGACCACGTGCACGACCTCGTCTCCAGCCTGGAAGGCACTGTTGTCTGTAGGTAAACAGATAGGGCAATGTTATGACGATGATGGTTCCTGTTATGCTACGGTCACATTTGCACCGGTGGTCCGTAGGTTGGAGCATCGTCCGGGCCCGGAAATCACAAATGTGTCCCGGTGGACTGTCGGATACCGAGGGTACCTCTCGGTGTTCTAACAATTAGTGTACGGTGTCTATTCGTTACGGGGTCCCAGATTGATTTTAACTTTGAGAGCTCAAGGGACCACGTAGGGGTCACGACCGAAAGTGCAAAAATACATCCCTTAAACTAGCCGGCGGGCTCCTTTTTTTCGAACGTGAGAAATTGACAAAAATGAGTCATAATTGCTAGGTGCAACCTGATCCTTATGTAGAGATCTATCCACATGTTTTCTGTCAGAGCTACATCCATAATCATAAATTATTCTGTCTTTTGATAACTCCTTTAGGTGACAAGTTGTTTTACTGGATATTGTCGTAATTAGATCGATAATTCAACCAATCAAAGAATAAGTAGTGATATTGATTGGCTAGGTGCACGTGGTCTATATGTTGAGATCTATCCAAATATTCTCTGTCAGAGCTACATATATATTTATCAGTTATTCTGTTTTTTTTATTAGGTTACAGTTTGTTCTACCGGATATTGTCGTAATTAGATCGCTTAAACAACCAATCAAAGAATAAGCAGTGATATTGAGACGTACCCATGTCACAGAAGCGCCACTCTCCAGTGTTGCCCTCCGCAGTTGTGTACCCGACATACCTGGCCGACAGCGGGTTAGGGTCCGTCCATTCCATGAAGGCGGGGCCCATGTAGGTCCCTGACAAAATGTGAATTGTAGTTTAAAGTCTTTCGCATCAGTGATTTTATTTATTCTTTACTATAAATTTAGGTATCTTGCAAAAGATATGAAAAATCTAAGGTTTGGGTTATCTTCTTTGCATGATTCATATTGAATAGAATCAGACGTTGGCAAACATCAGTTCAAGGTTTTGAACAAAACAATACTTTGAAACCACAGAAAACTGAGATCTATTCAACTCACATGTACATGTTGACACTCCCTACGACTGTCTGCAAACTGACATTTGTCTATTTGCTGGCAGATGATTTTATGTCTTTAAACATGACAGTAATAGTTTGGGCTTTCAAACATACAGTACATGGCTATGCTATTTTCTGTAAAGGAGAATGAATATAGGGATATTGTCACTGAATCTTGAAATTTTACCAACTTTGACCTTTAATTACTGTCACTTTAACCATTTACCCCATTCTTTCTGTGAGATGTGCCTATATATATCATTCTTTTAATAACTGCAGAAAGAGATAATGTGCAGACAAACAGATGGACAGACCATAAACAACACGGACGCGAAGGTGCTAACAACCATACTTATGGTACCCTGTCTTTAGAGGACATTAAGACGTACCAATAGCGATCCTTCCATTCTCGATGGAGACCCAGAACTTGCGGAAACTTCGCGCGGAGACCACGCCCCACTCGTCCAGAACCACCAGGTCCTCGCCGTCAGCCTTCCTCCGGATGGAGTTCCTCGAGTTGCCATGGCTACCGAGGACAATCTCGTAAACATCGTCCATGTCCTAGGTCAGGAGAGTAAGGCATTTTTCATTAGCAAGTCACATAGACGTTGTTCATTCAGGCCCTTGTAGTGCCTAGTGGCACATAAGGCAGCAAGTTTCCTCACTGTTTCTGTATTAGGGTATATTGTGAATAGAACACACGTTCCCAGAGTTATTGGCTCAGAAAGCTGAGGAAGGCTGGGAGAACCAATAATTCCGATGAGTCCATTTCCTAGTTGGGAACAATTTACTTCAAACTGTATTTTACCAACTCGGATGAATTATCCTGCTATAAGTACTGACCCTGTTGGCTGGTGAGAGAGACAGATGAGCGTCACCCCTGGCCTTGACCTCGAACGTGAAGGTGTTGGTGCTCAGCCGCCCCACATCCCAGCGGTACTGCTTAGTGGTCCCGGTAAACCTGCTCTTACACAGGGGCTCAACTGGAAGTGGGGAAAATACATTGTAGTTGTCCCACATCCATCTCAAAAAGGAGTCGTGAAGCTGGAGATCCCGTGTTTTAAGAGAGCCACTCCTCCAGTAGGTTATGACGAGAAAGAGCTTACCACACTTGTCAAAACGGGAAGGGGTCCATCCTGTTGTGACTCTTAAAATTGATAGTCATCTGGTATGTCAATCTTTCCACAAATGTGGTAAATCTCAATCAATCAATCAATAGATAAGTCTTTCTGAACGTGATACAACTGTTACTGCGGAAAATGGTAGTCAACTCAATACAGTAACATGTACAAGAGCAACATACGGTTGTAGCAGGCCAGTTCACCGTCCACAATAGCCCAGTGCTCGTCCTGTGCACAGGCCACCTCGACACACTGAACCTCATTCCCGGTGTGACACTTGCACATCCTATTGTCTCCTTCTCCCCATTCTTCAGCGAGCTAAACGTCAGAAATAACATTACATTTTCAGATTCATGGTCATCTTAAAAAATCCCCCTCCCCCCTATAGACCAATCCCAAAGCCCCCAAACCCACCTCTGGCAAAACATTCAAAATTATTGCAAAAGAAAAACATTTTAAAAAATACAAATATTTTCATGCTCTCTCCGACAAACTTTCTGGAATTCTTGGACAACACCAAACATATTTCAATGTTACGTGGTAGTTCTCTTTTCTCTTCTTATGTCAACTCTGAAATTATGCTCAACACAGAAAACTGCGTTATTACAACCAGACGCTTTTAGTTATAAGTTTCCCTCTTCTGTTTTCCTGTACGCATGGACTTACTACATTTCTTATTATCAAATTGTTTGATTGTGTTGTTAAGTATCTAATTTTTCGCGCTTTGCAACTATATTTTACTAGTCTAAGAGTCGGTCGAGTAACCAGAAACGCAACATTTCTTTTCCTTAAGGCCTTATTACTTACTGCATAATAGTTTCCGTTATGGACACAGCCGCACTGGTCCTTGGGAACGCAAGCGTCACCGCTCATGACGTAACCCTCGTCACACTCACACCCCTCCAGACACGGACTGTTACACCGCGCAGGCGCGTTCAAGTCCGTGCACATGGCGGGGCAGGCCGAGGTACAGGCGCTGTGGTGGCTGTTAGGTGGGCACATCAGTGCTGGAAAAGAGGGCACAGAACGGTCAGACATTCAGAACCTTCCCACGACTTTGCTACAGACCATTCTCTAGATTTTGGTGTGTCAAGTGATCAGCTTTTTTTCTTCATTGAACAAATACCTCTAAATCAATGCAATAGATTCAAACTGGTGCCTGCTGAAATAGCCTTTTGGCACCGGATTTGTATTGGTTACGGGGTTGGGTAGTAGGGAAATGGTTACGTAACTTTACCTGCACATGAGAAAATTCTATAACATTATTTTAGTGCTTTCAACAACGGGACTTTCATACATTTGAAATTTAAAAAAAAAATATGTAGTTGATGGCAGGTGAAAATTTAACAGATGATCTTTTTGCTAAGGGTCTATTTTGCATAATGCGAAAATGTCAATTCCTAGTTCTAACTATTGAGAAAAGATCTTACGACACGTATGCTCAGTTCTCCATCCTGCGATAGGGATGCCAGCTTGTGCGCATGCCTCAGCATAGGCCTCCAGGTTCTCACACATCAGGGCCTGGCTGCCGTCAAACATCAGCATGTCGTATCTACAGGGAAAATAGAACAGACAAGGTGTTTCTGATTACTTTAATGCTCGGCTTAAGTTGTAGTAATAGTCTGTATGTTAAAGACTTCTACCGTTAAGATCAGTAGTTGCTCTTCCGCCGATTTTGTTTTAGACTTTGAAAGAAAATAACTCGATAATGGGTTGATGGATTGACGATATTTTTGGTATGTTACCTTTCTCTCATTTGGTTATCTTAAGAACAGATTCTTCCTAACCCTTCTAACCCCCAGTGAATGTTTAAAGGATTATATTCTTGAGGTAAAATATAAAAATGAGTTGATAAGACCTCAGTTTTTTTGTAATGGGACTGACCGGCATGCATCAAAGTAGTTGGCTGGGTCCACGACAGAGAAGCAGGCGCCGAAGATGCCCCTGCCGTCCCTGAGCTGTCCACAGTTGGTCACACTCTCCACCTCCTGCACCAGCGCCTGGTTATCACTCATCGGGTCTTCCGGCAGCTCAGGGGCCAATGGGCAGCTACATGTAGGAGAAACATTTTCTTAGTTACCGCATCATCATGATTCTCTGTACCCATATGACGTCCCTTGTAATGTTTTCACTATAAGGACACTGTGATGGAAATTCAACATTTCGACCTGTTTTTAAATTTCTAGCTCATACATAGTAGTAGCCTTCTGACAATAGTCTAGGGAGGAAGATCATAAGCTTTTTTCCCTTCTATGGTTTTGTCCATGCACTTTATTTCAAACTATCTACAGAATATACAGCTTTTATATACATACATACGTAATTAAGTGTATCAAATCTTCCCATTTACGTTCTGCTTTTGTGCGTGACAAATTGTGTTCTATGGTTAGTACATTTTAGCTTTGAGTATCACGAGGTTATCGGTTTGATTCCTGTCTAGCCTTCGTGTCCTTGTGAGAGTCACTATACATGACTTTCCTTACTTAGTGGGTAGTTATATTCAGTGTTGGAGGTACATAAAGTGCACGTGATGGAAGGAGAATGATGGACACTGCCTTCCAATGCCAAAATCATTAAGACACTACCTTTGGCGTAAAAAAAACACGATGGGACCTTTTTCTTTTACCTTACCTCGATATACTGTAAATGCATTTCAGTTCGCGTAGTTTTTATTTCACGCTAAAGGGAAAATGTAGTGTTCCCGGTGGTTTTAAGTTCGCGGCAGTTCTATAGTCACATACTCCTATAGTATTGGTCCAAAATGTTTGCGTTGGTTTTAAATTCGCGGGAAATGTCGCCGCGATAACCGCAAACATAAAACCAACGCGAACATTTCTGCATTTACAGTATTACATGCTCTTCACAATGCTGTATGTCAATGATCATTATAATTGTGATTGACTCACCTAGGATCATCAGTGGTCCTCCAGCTCTCCCCAAACTCCACCACTCCTGTTGTGGCCATCCCGAGGGGCGAGACTCTGTCGTCATCTTGCTGGCCGTTAAAGTTGCCGCAGACGCCCCGAGTTTGGCCACTGAATATCGACGGGATCTGCAAGGATCAAAAGAAGCAGACATTACATGTATAATCACAATAATGTGGTATTTGCTCGTATATTAGTAAACCCTACATCATTAAAAGCCACTTGTACAGTGAATTGGCAGAACAGAGTTTACATACATCGATCTTCCAAATGCATGTACTTGTATGGACTTAGATTTGGACAGCTTAAACAAAAATTATTATGACATTTTAATTAACTTCATGAAAAATGGAGATATAGTTTTGAGTGTGTCTGTTTGTCTGTCTGTCTGTCTGTCTGTCTGTCTGTCGCGATAACCGCAAACATATTTTTATAAACTTTTGTAAACATTTGTAAACTTTTGTTAACTTTCGTAAACATTTGTTAACTTTTGTAAACTTTTGTAAACTTTGTAAACTTTTGTAAACTTTTGTAAACTTTTGTAAACTTTTGTAAACTTTGTAAACTTTTGTAAACATTTGTAAACTTTTGAAAACTTTTGTAATCTTTTGTAAACTCTTTTGTAAACTTTGTAAACTTTTGTAAATATTTGTAAACTTTGTAAACTTTTGTAAACTTTTGTAAACTTTTGTTAACTTTGTAAACTTTTGTAAACTTTTGTAAACTTTTGTAAACTTTGTAAACTTTTGTAAACTTTTGCAAACTTTTGTAAACTTTGTAAACTTTGTAAACTTTTGTAAACTTTTGTAAACATTTGTAAACTTTTGTAAACTTTTGTAAATTTGTGTAAACTTTTGTAAACTTTTGTAAACTTTGTAAACTTTTGTAAACTTTTGTAAACTTTTGTAAACATTTGTAAACTTTTAACTTTTGTAAACTTTGTAAACTTGTGTAAACTTTTGTAAACTTTTGTAAACTTTGTAAACTTTTGTAAACTTTTGTAAACTTGTGTAAACTTTTGTAAACTTTTGTAAACTTTGTAAACTTTTGCAAACTTTTGTAAACTTTTGTAAACATTTGTAAACTTTTGTAAACATTTGTAAACTTTTTTTGGTATTGGTCTTTGGATGCTTTGGCAGAGACACTAAATAAATCACAAGGAGAGTATCTACTGCAGCACAGAGTGAGTGAGCTTGGTACAAAATGTTCCTCTGCCCTGTTGTGACTTGACGAGTTATCATATGATTTGGATGTGTATGTCTGTACTTTACCTTGACGTCCACCAGGGCGTTGCCGTTGTAGATGACCTTGAGGCAGAAGTCCGTGTAGAGAACCACGTTGTTGCCGCTCAGCTTGACCACAGCTCGTCCCAGGCACACGGGGAGGGTGCGCTGGATACCGTCAACCTAGTGACGGTCAAGGTTTGAAAAATGTTAGAGAAAAAGATTCGTGGAAAGCAGCATCAGAGGGTATTCCAGGCCTTCCAAAAAGACACTTTCTCAAGTCGATATAAAACGAATTTTACTTGAGGTTTTAGTCAACTTGAGTATTGTATTAAAAGAATTGAAAGTATCATAAGAACAAAATCATAAAAGCAAAGACAAAACGAAACAGCACAAACATAAAGAAAAACGTATCAAACCGCCCACAGAAATGTTTACTTATTAGTATGTGATATAATCCAACACAACAGAATAGCTCTTCAACGGTCTAGTGGTTCCATTTTGACTTCATATATAAAAAAAAGAAGCATGTATCGCACGTGCACTGACAATATGAGGTTTATTCATCTTATACACCTTGACCTACCTTGACCTTCTTGCCCTTCTCCAGAGAAACCTTGTGCCCGTACACCTCCACGTCCACCCTGCTGACGAAGGACACCCTGTTGTTGTGGCGGTGCTCATTCTTGGCCGACACGCGGAAGTGCGTTCCCGCGGTGCTCTCCGCCAGCACGTAGGTACAAATGCCCATGAAGTCCGTCCTTCTCCCGTCGAACGAGATGTAGTGGGGGTCACCCCACGCTCGGCACTCTCCCACTCCTGTGGAGGAACGTTTGAGAAGTTTAGTACGTCTGTGGAAACTTTCTCTGAACAGGCTCAGACGAATTCGTTTGTGCTCAGACCCAGTTGAGTTCGCTTAGATTAAGTCAGACAGTCCTCGTATCAGGTACAGAATAGACAGTTTCTATTCATAATTTTTATGGAGCTGTCTGTCTGGTCAACTGTTATTACCCGGGTAAATCAAGGCAAATTTTCATTATGATCTGGTTTGTTGGTTCCTCTTTTGGTATTTTTCAAAAAGATTCTTTAAAAAGTTACTTACCAATGAAATCATAAAAAAATCATCATCAGGTCTTTTAGATCGGTTGACGACATTTTACGTTTGCCAAAGAAGTACATTTTTCTTGTAAACTCGGAAGAGACTCGTTAACAAACTTCAGACCACGAAATATTTCATGTACTTATGTGCTCAAACATTATTTATCTATCTATAGGAACGACAAACTTACATTCGCCGGGAATGGCTAGTGCCCTCCTGAATTGTGTACAGTTTGTTACAATGGGTATACATAAATGTATGTTGATACTGCAGTGTTCATACCTTCAGTAGGACAGAGTGGCTCGTCCATACAGAGGTCGTGCATGGCCACCTCCAGTGGGTCAGTCATCAGTGCCGCGTCATCGGCACTCGGCACGTGCACAATGTCTGTGGGAGCTGTGGAAAATACGTATATTCTAAATCATTTCAAATAGTACGCATTGCGTTTAATGCTTTAAAACATTTTATGATAACATATTAATCATACTTCCAAATCCTCTATTTGAAGCTGGATGATAGTATATATCAATTCACCCATCATGAGGGGAGTGAAGAATTGTTTTTGGATTGTCAATGTTTCTCTGTGTGTATTTAATTTTCGTTTGATTCCCATGGTCAGTATACACAATTTCATTGACAATGTAGTGTTGCGATACATATTCAGTGCTGATATCTTGCCTGTTTGACTGGAGAGCTTAATTGATAATTGCAAAGCAATACGTGTAAGGGTTGCATGTATTGTGCAGACTAAGAATTTAGAATACGTCTCTTATATAATTTGAAAATAAAACAACTGACCGTTGAGTTGGCAGATGTAGTGCTGCTGTGCTGTACAGCTCAAGTCGTTCCAGTCATAACCGTACACCTTCCTGAGTTCAGCACAGTCCTCGTCACCTGCACTGTTCGGCTCTCTCTGAGCAACAAAACATGATATACATTTAAAACGTTCAATAGCAAAGGTTAAGATAACAGATTAGCTTCTACACCTTTTAGGAAATGTGACCAGAGACTTATGCTAGAACGGTGTTTGTACTACAGAACTTCAATGGGTAGTATTAAAAGGGAATCAGGACGACTCAACCCTTTACCAACTCGGACCAGCCAACTAGGCCGAACACATTGGTCTACTTGTCCCCACACAGATAATCAACTCAGCCAGAGTCAGGGTATTGTTGGGCCCACTTGGTCTGATTAGCCATATGGACCGAGTTGGTAAAGACCGAATTCGAAGCGTCCGACATCCTTGCGAAAGAACGGTGCGTCGCTGCAGTAAGCTTGGCTGCCTTTTTAGCTTGCAGAAATGGCTAGACCGCCACCAAATGGGACAAAATAGCTATTAGAACGTTAAAGTGAATGTTTTCACCTTTTTCTCTATATATATATGCTGAGATACCTCCAGTTTCTATTGTGAATGGTGTCAAAATAATTTCTGTCTTCAAGTTGTTTCTATGATGTTCTTACCGAGTGCCACACGTTGAAGTCTCCCAAAGCAGCTCCATCAGGCCACACCCACGTTCCCTCCGCCTGTAGATCATTCAGGCCGAACCAATGGGATTCATCCACGGTGTCCCGGATGTGGGATACCAAGTAGTTATGGGTAAACTGAAACGAGGCAACAGCGCAACGATTGGTGAATACCATATTTTGACGAGAGGAGAGGACTCACCGAATCTTCCACCAATCCTCAGCTTTTCTTCAGGATCAAAAATATACTTGAGGATTCGATTGCTCACAACTCGTGTCCCTCTAGATCCTGACGTGAAACAACAGGTCAAAGGTAATGGAAAGTCGGTATCGGCGCCCGTCCCGTACAATGAAAGTTGATGAGCCATGGTGGAGACGGTTACGAGCAATTCAGAGCAATGTGGTTCTCAGTTATCTTGAAGAGGACCAGAGGTCTGGTCGAAAATTTGTTCAGTCTACCCTTGTTGTATTGGAAAAAAGTTACATCTTCCTCCATAGTGTTAAAAACATGGATGAACTTTGATGCTAACCTGATCCTGGATGACAGCCAGAGTGGCCCCCTGATCCAGACAGTTCTTCTCGGCATCATGGTACGCCATCTTGTTGGCGGAGAACATGTAGCACTGTCCGTTGAACTCGTGATAACCATCCGGGCACTTGCGTGCATCAAGTGCTGCACCTGATTTTGAGGAAGAAATGACATATTCATTACAGAAATCTATGAAATCTATGTTTTTATATTTAAAAAAAAGTTTTTTGACAAAATATCACATTAAGATAAGCCCAACGTCTATCTGAATAACTTAAATCAATATAATCATCTATTATTTATGGTCAGTCATTTATTTGCCTGGCATCCAGACGTCCGCTTTTCAACGGGTCAAAGTTGATTGGAAGTCGGTATCGGCCCCTGTCCCTTTTTGAATGAAGGTTACGTTGGTAGGCCACGGTGTAAAAGTGTTTTCTACCCACCAACAGTGATCTCACAGATGTAGTTGATAGTGTCCGTGCACTGCTGATCATTCCACGTGTCCCCGATGATCTCTGTACAATCTTCGTCCCCGTGGTTGTTGGGTTCTCCTGCTCCCCAATATCTGGACGAAATAGTGAACAGTGCCAGAACTTAATTTTTTTGCGACACCTCAGGGGCGAACCAAATGGTTATAAGAACTTGTGATCGATTTCATTTTTTGCTAATCCTGGTAAAACAGAAGATGTAATCAGGGCTACAATGTATATTGAGGCAAGAATACCATCAGGTGGTGAAAATATTGAATGGATTTCACTCACGTCACCATCACGGGGCTGCCGTCGCTCCATTCCCAAGATCCCTCCTTGCCGTTGTCATGGAAACCGATCCAGTACAATCCAGCAGGCTTCTGGGCAAGGACCCAAGTCTGAGAACACAGAAAATCGTCATTCCACATGTCACAATTTCATAATTCTAATATAATCAAGAAAGAATACGAGTGCATTTTCGTTCCTATCCTTGTGGTTTCTGAAGAACCGAAATTAACAGTTCCATTTGTAAATGATCCTTACACAAGAACCATAGAAGATAGTTGAACGATTGTATCAGACCATCGAGACATCATGGAGAAAGTTAACGTTGAAGATCATTCAAAAAATTAAACCTTGGGGTCATTTTGAATAACGTACTGGTCGTTAAGAGGTACTAGCTCCGTCAAACAAACCAACAGAAAACAACATACCTCCCTGTAAATTAGTAGCCACCTCCATTGACCTCATGGCCTGGGCTGTCCGTCATGTCTGATTAACGACTACATCTACCACCTCTGAACTCTACTTCGTACCACTCCAGCAAGTATGGCCTTTCCAATGACACCATGTTCCCATTGACTTCCTGACAATGTATTCAAATAGCAAAGACTCTGTAAACGAAGTCAAGTATGAAGAGACATGTCTTACCCATTCCTCCTGTGAGTTGATGCTGGCGAGATCGCCTCCCCTCTGCAGACAGTCTTGCTGTGCGTCGTGCCAGGTGGACGATTCCACCACGTACTTATAGCAGGAGCCAGCATGGGTCAGCCAGCCATCAGGACACTTCGTCATGGGCTCCGGTAACACTGCGATTCAGCAGAACAACACTCAAGGTCAATGACAACATTAATCCTATGATCTTATAGGTCTTTTGATGGCTTGAAATTATCTGTAGACTTAAGTAATCAGCGGCGTTGCTATACTCTTTCCATGGGCTCAAGAAGACACACACACTTCACAATTTGCCCAACATCCAGACGTGTTTGTCTGTTTTCCAACGGGTCAAAGTTGATTGGAAGTTGGTATCGACCCCCATCCCGACAAGGTTGTGACGGGGACCGGACGTGAGCTGTACACTGCTGAATACCAGTCAACCATTTGTACCAGGAACCCCAGAAGCAAGACACTGCGATACTGCAATATTTGTTGTCATTTCTTCCGCTTTGTAACATTCAATGTGCCTCTAAGTTAATCATCATTTGCCAATACGCGTTGTTTGTGAGATCATTGAAGATGTTACCATAAGATGATGGGAGAAGATAGTAAATAAGATTATTTGGACCTACGTGCATGACATCCCAGTCTGCCGTCCTTGACGTACCAGGCTGACCCGGGAGCACACTCCACCACGGCGCACTGGATCTCGTTATTCTCCCCACAGATACACCGCCGGTTACCCTCCTCTCCCCATTCTTCCCCAAGCTACGAGGGCGAGTCAAAAAGAAGTATCATCAGTGTCACAGCAGGTTCAATTGTCGAATGAAAGCTCTTCTGTGTTGGTAGGATCCATAGATTTAAAAAAATTGTTTCAATAGAAAGGAAAGGCAGTGCAGTGAATCAGACATCTGATATAGTCGGTGGGATCGACTGAAAATTTATGGTGTTTTCTTTGTGTTGGAACAAAGCTCAAATTGTACAACTTCGTATTCATTTGTGCATTTTGGACGAAATGAGTAGCACAAATGTAAAGGTAACCTCTTCTTGAGACTTTAATATCTCAATTTGTTAAAGTTTAGGTAACTTATATGTACTTAGCGAAGGTCCGTCGGGGAGATCCTTGTAGTAACAGTTTTATGGAAAAAAATTTATAGGAACATCTTTAATGAGGGCAAACTTGTCTTTAGCTTTTCAAGCTTAAGTGTGAGTCAGACGCATTGGAAAAAGAGATTTTTGGTTTGCCTATATTCTGTGTAAAGTTGGTTTGTCTATTTGAAACCGTAACACTGAGATAAAACGCACCTGGTAGTAGTTTCCATATATGGTACAGCCGCATTGCTCCATGGGAACGCAGTCCTCTCCGCTCAACACGAATCCTTCGTCGCACTCGCAGCCTTCCACGCATGCGTGCGGACAGAGGCGAGGGGCGTCCATGTTGGAGCACGTGGCGGGGCAGGCGGAGGAGCAAGGTGTGTAGTGGCTGTTCACCGGGCACAACAACGCTGGCATGGCGGGAACAGGACAGAAATGTTAACATTAACTTAAGTTTGATCCTTAATGGTAATAATAATGATAATATTGATAATATCATGTATTGTTGATCCTTACTTTAGGTTATACTGTTAAGGTCCGGTCATATTCGTTGTACAATTTTTGTTTGTCTTAGGATTTTTTGTACGACGTATTCGCGACTGTCCCATGAACGCATCGTACTAATTTTGCGTCGTAAGGTTGTCGTACGGCGAGATTGACTACGTATCAAGCCCCGTGTTCTCGAGAGACTAGGTCACTCCGTGAACAAGACGTACAGAAGAAAATTATTGTAACTGTATCAAGCCCTAAAGCGCTGCATAAATTGTGAAATTGGAGGGAGATTCACGAGGCAAAATTTGCAAGTTAGTTGTTGTTTATTTGCTTGTTTGTATGTATGTTTGTTTGTTTTTTTGTTTGTTATACAAAATATGTAGCAGTCTTACGACAGAACGACTCGTTCCTCCAGGTGGCCACCATGATGCCGTTCTCCGCGCATGCGTCGGCGTAGGCCTGCAGGTTCTGACACAGCATGTCCCTCTCGCCGTCGAACGCGGCCATGTCGTACACGCACGAGTCGAAGAACCCAGTCGGCTCAACAGTTCGCGCGCACCGCCCGAAGCTGCCGGCCGTGTCGGTCAGTCTGCCGCAGTTGGTCACGCTCTCCACTTCCTGCAGCAGGGCCTGGTCAGCTTGGGCCAGGTCAAACTCTGCTGCAACTTCGTCTGGAAGGCAGCTATCAGAAAACAAATGGCAATGCCATATTATTTATGAAAAAAAGATTGCATAATGACGTTTAACTGTGTATTGTTTTTTGCAATTCTTAATAAAGAAAGAATAATAACAACGATGTACGTAAGTATGGGTGAATGATCAAGACAACGACATCACTTGTTACTGAGATAAACCCATAGATATAAAACACTAAACTGCATAAATCTATAATCAAGGAAGCTATTATGCCAAGACGCATATTAGCACTTTATGAATATCTTATACTTTTTTTACAAAACAGTTTCATACAACGAGATATGATATAGTGACCGAAAATAGAAGTTGAAAATTATCACGTGTAAAATTATCTAACTCCAGTTCAAACCACCAGTTACATGTTATCATGGAAGCTCATCAGAGCACTCACAAAACCGAGACAGTGGGCGTTATAAACTTCCTGGCACGTTTGACCAATTGCTGACGTCACGTATCCGTAAAGACACGTGTCAATAAAGTCACGTGTCTGTAACTCTCGCGAGTTTACATTCGGAACTGATTGGTCATTATTGATCTTGAAGAAGGCGACAGTGGCCTTTGAAAATTTGATCCGTGAATATCTAAGTGTTGGAAGAAAGCTTAGCATTGTACTTCCCCAATTACATGTATTAAAGAAAAAGATGATTACTTACTAAGGGTCGTCTTCTGTGACCCAGCTCTCGGCGAACTCCCGAGTGTTGGCGGTCAGGCTGCCGTCCTTCTTGATCCTGTCGTTGTCTCTCTCACCGTTAAAGTCGCCACACAAGCCGCTCACCTGGCTCATCTTTAAGTTCAAGTTCAGAATCAGATTACGATCAATATTATGTCAAACATTTGCAGTGTTGCTAGTAATCCTTTGCTGTACGTCTTGTATCATTGTAATCAAATGGTCTAGATATTTTCCCGACACAAACATTTTTGATCATTATAAAAGGTAATGCTCTATATCCAATGCAACTGTATATATCACATTCTATAAGACTGTTAGCTCAATTTTACACGACACATTCGTCATCATCTGTCCTTAGTAACTTCAGTCTTAACGCAGCGCAGAGACAGAATTGCACTTCACATCTGTGGTACAGTATAATTTTTTTTTCGTGGCTAAACCGTGAAAGACCCACCTACGGATACCGTACATATCTCGTCATTTTGTTGTTTAACTCTTTTTATGACACATCCACAGCTTGTAAACCTTAAGTCTTACAACGAACGTAACGTTATACTTACAAGGCTAAGGGTAAAGTGACAGTGGTAGAGAATGGGAGCGGGCATAGCACTTACCATGGCGTTGCGGAGACCCACGTCGACCTTCTTGTCTCCGTCATACTTGACCTCCAAACAGAAGTTCGTCTGCAGAACTGTCCATCTATAGTATTGACATGACATAATTTCTAATATGTAGTAAACATGGCATGCTTTTATGATAGTCTATTGATGAGACCGCATTTTGGTGAGAGGAAATGGGAGCCCCGTCAGACAACTTGGATGGCTCCCAGGCTATTGTCGTATACCTATCGTGCAAATGTCGTAAACGTATCGTGCAAACGCCGTAAACCTAACGTGCAACTGTTGCCAGACCCTACCTGCCACTCTTCTTGATGGTGACGCCCTCCGGCAGACACACAGGGGCATGTCTCCTCACACCGTCAACCTGAAAATATCACTCCGCAGTAAGGCACAAAATAGTCCAAAGTAGTGGGATGTACTCCCACAAGATATACAATCATACAGATGTCAGATTTTGAATTAGAGCTAGCTAGATTTAGACTACATATATTTGCATACAATACTAGGTGAAAGAATCCTACATCATGTTTAGATCTAGATGGCTTTGTAAAATTCTGTTTCATGTAGCAAGACAACGTCAACATGTGTGACATTTTGTGCTTTGGAAATTACTTTATGAGCAAGTTTGTTTTTCTTTTTTTCCAAATCTGTAATGCACAATTTTGTAAAAGGACATCAGAAATTCGATACAAACAAGGGGGTGTATACAACAGGCCAGAGCCTGGTCTGAGCACATAGACATGTAGGTACGAAGCAAGATTACGGAAACAAACTCTCTTAAACAATAAACGTTTTGCTCACGTCAATTAAGACTAGCATAATTATCTTGCTTTATTTACATGTACGATTTATCTGTTTTCTTAAGATATCACAAAGAAACAAAAACGCTCTATATCATATATGCAAACAGTGACACTTACATAGATTTTGTGCCCCTTCTCCAGTGTGATGCGATGACCGTAAACATCGACATAGACTTTCTCCACGAACGTCACTCTGTTGTTGTTGCCGCGGTGCTCGTTCTTAGCCGCCACGTGGAACGCCGACGGGCCCTGAAACAAAGTGTGCATTACTTTTTAGCATCATGTTATTGATATTTCGTAATGATTCGCATGGAGATCTAGAGACAATGTTGCCAGGAAGTCGTCAAAATTATTACTTGAAAGTATAGCATACAGTCGACGTTTCGATGAATGTCATCTTCTTCAGCGCATTGATGACAGGTTCACAATACACTATACTGCAGCTAGGTGTCGCTGATAACAATGCGGTACCTAACGTACAGCGTTATTTCATACATAGACATTGCTAATTATAAGCAACAATATAATGGCCGCGTTGTTAGCAGTGACACCTAGCTGCAGCGCAAAATATTGCACTGATGAAGGTGACAGACGGCCATCGAAACGCAGGCTGTATGTTAATCCTTGGTTGTGAAAATAAAGAAATTTGTTATTTGATCATTCACAAACCTGACGAAATTATTCACGAATTACTTGAAAATGTTAAAAGAGATATGAAATAGTCTTAATCTTCTAAAATAACCCTTATTTTCGGCCTTACCTGCGTGTACTGTGCAAGTGTATAGGTGCAGGCACCCATGAAGTTGAACCTCAAGTTGTCGAAGGTGGTGTAGTGAGGATCACCCCAAGCCTTACACGTGCCCTCTGAAGTCAATGATTCAAAAGAAACTATTGAAAATGCTTTACCATTCTTATCAACCTGAAATTTAACATTTACAATCTTGGTAATACTACATGATACGGATTTGATTGATGTGAATTCTTTGATCATCTGATGGCATCTTAATAAATAGCTATAACAAATGATCGATAGTTTTTTGTAATATTAAAAAGAGAAGCCTGTTCCAAGGTCTGCAGGTTGGGTTTCTTCGGCACTGTAAGCTTCTATCCCCGCCTATCTAATTAAACACATGTACACCCCGATGACTTCTGTCTGCCTGAATCAGATAACATTTTTACGGGCCTTCCTCGAGGGAACTGAACCAAAACTTCCTCGGGCAATGTTGGCCTTGACGCCGAAGAGCGGGCCTGTGTTGATTAGGCCCTTGTAACAGTCTGGATTCTACGAGTGGATACATACCGCTGCGTGGACAGGCAAAGTCACACTGGGCCTCTTGGGCGGCCACAGGACTGTCCTCCATCACGGGGGTGACATCTAACAAAATTGAGAATAAAAACATCAAGCAAACTTATTTATATGGATGAAAATTTATTGCACACAAAAAATGTCTTTCACCTGACAACGCTTCAAGATTAATTGACATTTCGATTGACCTTTATCAGGGCAATGCTAAATGTTCCTGCTTCACACTGCAGCTGGGCGTTGCTGTTATAGTAGGGAGGATGCTGTCCCAAACGTAACTGCGATTGTATCCCCCCGGCCCCCTCTTGTCACAGTTCATGACTGGGGTAGATTTCTCATCGTCGGCAGGTGAAAACATTTAGATGTGTGCAAAGAATCTTCAGTTGTTGATTTACGAACCAGACGCAATTCGACATAACCACATGGGGAATGTGAAAACTACTTTTGTTATGTTAAACACAAATTTCACGGATAGAATATATTGAAATGAAATAAAATGATAACACGAAAGCCCACCTGGCTGACAAGACCAGTGTCCATTCTTCAGACTCCATGTCTGACCCTCCGGACATGCGATCTTCGCACACATCACTTCATCCCCTACCAAACATGTACACTCCTCGTCTCCCAACACGAACTTTTCATCCAGCTGAAATTATCATGAGTCACAGTTAATATCAATACTATTTAGATTCAATGAAATATGGCATCAAACTTGTATTGACACTAGAACAATGTCCAATCCCGGACATGATCGTGTATAGAAACCTCAAAGTTTTCATACAGATACAGAACTAAATTGTTCTCGAATTTACCGTTTATCATCATTTTCCAGATACCATGTCAACACAAGTTTCGAAAAAAGTGTTTAAAAAGGACAATTATAATGTATCCGGGTAGATATTACAGTCTGGCGGAATAGCCAATTATGCCGGTAGATATCTGAATCAGAGTCTCTTTCGGAAGACATCACAATCGGGATGATAGGAATGTGTTAGGTTGGTCTTCCACTTGTACTTCACAATTTCAGAGACAGCCATTGACCTACAGTGACATGACTTTAAACAGTTCTGTCTTTTAAGCACATTTTGGCCCAAATATCAACCAATTATCTTATATGATATCAAAGGTAGAGCTTTTCATTCAGCAGATTGCAATCTCTACCATGACAAAAAGATAATAGTAACTTTATTGCAAGTTCATGCCCGAAGGCTAATTGCAGACAAACAAGCAAATGGAAATACATGGGAATCGATATAGTTATCTAGTCCACAGTGAAAGTTCTATGTTAACTAAAGTTGACTATGGTTGGGTTTGACTTCTCTTTTGAAGGCAGTGGAAAATGAAGTGACCCACGTTTTGTATCGTAAGTGGGTTGGTTGATTTTAGTAGTAAGAGTGATTTTTGTAAGTTAGTCAAATGGTGAAAGCTAGGGGAATTAACGGAAGCTGTTTTATATAATTCGTTTCTTTCGGCGTCATATAGAAAATTGGCAAATAGATAAAGAAGATACCTTGTAGTAACTGCCTTCCCGGACACAGCCGCATTCACTCATGGGCACACAGCGGTCACCACTTAACAGGTAGCCGAGCTCGCACTTACAACCTTCTACGCATGCGCCCCTGCAGGTCTCGGGAGCCATCGGCTCTGCGCATGTGCGTGGACACGGAGACATGCAGGGCGAGTACTCGCTGTTCGGCGGACACGTCAGCGCTGGGAAATGGACAGATTTGATCAGAATGTTCTCTCCAAGAAGAGATGACATTCACCATTCTCTGCTGAATGTCATTAGAATAGAGCTTCGTCAGTCACGTATTTAACCTATCCGTAGGCTTGTTGGATTTGAGGTTAGCTAGCTCAGTATTGAAGAACAGCTGTGGAATGTTTATCGTTTTCAAGATGAAGCCCCAATAGGTTTAACGCCCCCTCCAATGGATAAAAATCAAAGGCAAGCATAACAAGATATCGAAAACTTCCGTGAAACATTGATAAATCTTTTTGCGAATTTCCTGTTTTATTCATTACTACGAATTTCTCCATAATGTTGTCTATGTATTTTGCACTAGCCCCCATAAGACAACAGACATGCATGTAGCAGTATATGGGAGACAGGAAGTAAGATAATTTTTGATAACCTATTCTGGGACCTTTCTGGGACATTAGACCTAACTTCCTTTCTGAGACGTGTCTGAGACGTGCCCAGCATGCGAAAATAGGTGTACACAAAAACATAGACACCAAAAGCTATACCTCCCGTTACACGCGCACGGAGGTAATAATATCGATGAAGTTTGTGAGCAAGTCCATTAGTGCTTCATACTCACGACAGAGTTTGTCTCTTCGCCAGTTTGGTGGCTCAAGTCCGGCAGCTGCGCATGCGTCAGCGTAGGCCTGCAGGTTCTGACAGAGGTTCGTCTGGTCTCCACTGTGCGCAGCGAGGTCGTACACGCATGCGCCGAAATATTCCTCTGGGTTAACCACCTTGATGCAGTCCTAAAAATCGTAAAACATTTTGTCAGCTGCTAGATCCTCCTTCCATGTATATACGTTTCTTTTTGTATTCCATATCATAGAATGATTTTGTTGTTTGAGAAATATAAAGACCAGACGCTAGGAATAGAGTCCACTTTAAATAAATCCCCATTTGTAACTTCTAGTCGTTAGGGTTATAGCATATTGTAGAAGATTTAGTAAGAACAAATAATGGATGAAATCAAGTCAAAATATTACAGGAAGCTGTTGTTTTCTTTTTGATACTTGATTCATAACATTTACTATGTATGCAATTATCAATAAACTGCTTCCCTGATCTGCTAACAGACTTACTGACAGATGATTTATATATCATATATTCTTCGTGAGCAACCTGCAAGACTAGAAACCCACCCGGAAGGCGCCAGACAGGTCGGTCAGCTGTCCACAGAACTGCACGTCTTCGTACTGCTGGACTAGAGCCGGGTCAGTCTGGGTCAGGTCAAAGGTCTCCTCAGGGGTGATGGCTGGGCAGCTAGGAGACAGAAAAACATTGTTTACAGAAAATACTACTTTAAGAGGTCAATCTTCCAATTCAGCGGGACCAACTTTGATTGGATCCGGTCCAAGCCAACTTTCCCATCCTACCAGTCACACCATCTCACGCCACACATCCTGTCATTAATACAATATTCAAATAACAATGGAAACACACCAAGACAAACAAACAAACACACAGACCGGAAACAATACCTACGTTTTCACGAAGGTAATATTAGTCCATACCGCTTCACTGCTGAGCACTAATCACTTGTGGGAAAGAGTATGGGAGTTGAGCAGAAAGCGTTACCAGTAGACTAGCCCATGGTGCAGTGCTATGCGCAACTCTGTTGTCCGATTGCTAAGGAAATAAAAATGGGCGCCATACTATACACCATATGGTGTGGAAAGCTAAGGACTTAAACCATTGAAAGATGGTGAGTATTTTGCAACGCCTCAGGGGCTAGCCTAATGGAGTACCATATGATGCTGGTTTTGCAAAAATTCTAGGAATTCTATAGGTATCTTTTTGTTTAGTGTGACGTGAGATATTTCCGGATCCTTACCTGACGTCATCCGGAGAGACCCAGCTGTTTCCGAATTCCAGGGAATTCCGCGCGACACTTCCGTCCGGCATTTTATTGTCGTCATCCTTGTTTCCGTTGTAGTCACCGCACATCCCGTCAACCTAATGTGTGTAGAATATGAAAGGATCTTAGATAAAACAAATGTTTTAAAAATCATGCACGGCATTATTTAAACATTCACCTTGAACGACGAAAATGTCAATCTACAAGGTCGTTCAAGATTTCAAGTACGCATGCGCAAGGTCAAAGGTATAGACCCTGACTTGTGAACAGTTGTCGTATTGCCCATTGTCTCGATTAGCAAAATGATGTCCAGACGTGTTCTGTTTATGTCTCAGTGGCTTTCACCTTTGACATATTACCCACAATATATGTCGTTGTGCATGCGTACTCGGAGTCGGGCCTTAAGTAGTGGCTACAAAAATGGAACTTGAAAACTGAAGATTGTGATGTTGCGAGATTTAAAATAGACGACAGAATTTAAAAGGATCCATTGACAGGTGTGACTTAGTGACTATTGCGAGACAAAACTGACAAATTGAAAAGTAACTCTGAAACTGTTTGAAATTTTTAGACAGTGGCGCAACAGCTTTTTCAGCTTCAATGATTTATTTTAGCCACCAGTAAATGATACTGTTACCAAAGAACAAAGAAACATCACCTCATCGCCATATATGTCCGGCAGGTTGATCTCCAGACGGTTGTCCCCGTCGAACGCCATGGTGAAGCACATGTCAGTGGTGATGACCACGTACTTACCACTCAGCTGGATGGAAACCCTCCCCTCGATACAGATCGGCAATGTCCGGAGAACGCCGTCAACCTATGGACGGTACAAAAAGGACAAGAGTTCGAAGATCTCATACCTCCTCGGAATACGTAGAGTTTGTTGCATGTCTTGATTCATAATAGTTAATTGATTCTGTAGATAAGGATTTACATGTGCCCATTAATCACTTCCTGTCACTTTACGATAAACGTGACTAGCATCAGTTCAGTTCATCCTCAGTAATATGACACCAGTGTGACTAGCATATGGAAAATATATAACTGCTACAACAAAAACACAAACAGAGAGTAAAAAAAGACCTAGCTCCACATGAACTAGCAGCCTCTTCCACTGACCCATGACCTTTAATGTCTGTCAGGTTGATTAATGACTAATTCTACCAACTCTGAACTCTACTTAATGGTACCATTTAGCCGTATTGATTTGCAACTATTCTAATTGAAGACACAAAACAGCACTGAAGATGCATGACAACGCTGCATTTTGTATATTCGGTATCGCAGAAATATATACACACACACAAACAAAAAAGCAAACAAATACATATTTACCATGACAAGGAGTCCCTGTAAAATTTCCACTTTATGTCCGTACATGTTCAGCTCCACCACATCGATGAAGGACACCCTGGCGTTCCTGTTGTGCTGCGCGTTGCGCGCCGCCACGCGGAAGTCTCGGTGCTGCACCAGGACGTACTTACACTTGCCCTGGAAGTTGTGCCGCCGCCCGTCGAACGTGATGTAGTGTGGGTCTCCCCACGCCGTACAGTTACTAGATTCTGTTAACGGCACAATCACAGCTCCATAACATGTCATTTGCTGAATAGCAAAGTTCTTTATTCACAACCACGTATTCAACATGAACTGACGGTTCGACGACTGTCTGTCATCCTCATCAGGGCATTACTGATTGGTTTCACCTAGCTTCAGTGCACTGTGAACTAGTAACACCTAGTAAACTCAATCAGTACATAGTGGAACCAGTCAGTACTGCCCTGATGAAGATGTCAGACAGTCATCGAAACGTCGGCTCGAGCTTAAAACGTGGTTGTGAATAAATAACTTTGCTATTAGTCATTCACCAACCTGATGATTAATCACGCATATCATGTGTTGTTTACATGATTCGAGACAAATTAATCGACAAAATGGAGTGATCTATACTCCAACTCAGCTTCTATTATTCTAAAATTATCAATCAGAATGGTATGTACTAAAATTCAGCTTATGCTACCGTTTGGTCAAAGGTGTGTTTTGAGGAATGACTTACCTGTCGGACAGAAAAGTGATCCAAGACATTCGTTTGTTTCCGTCACTCCTTGGCTCGCTCCGGGGTCATCGGCCATCAGGGGTGCGTCTAGATTAGCGAGAGGGAAAGAATGAAATAAAATCAACATTCAATTTGGTAGAAACACTACTGCGCACCGAACATCTGTATGGTCCATAGTATAAGACCATATCTAAAGCTAATGTCGACAAAAAAACTATTGACCGTCTGTCACTTTCCTCGAGGCAATTCTGACTGGTTCACTTTGCACTACAGCTTTAGATGTAGCTGCTTACAGATGCGGTCCCAAAAGTAAATGTATCTACGTATTAGTACATGTGTGCATATACAGAGATAGTTACTAGTAATGTGGTGTTTACAATGCGCTCTCAAACGTAAAGGTGTGTAGTATATACGTAATTGTTGTCAAGTAACAATGACAGTGCAACAGTTGTACTTCTTAAGAATACGGTCCCAGACGTGACTGAAACACAATAAGGGCTGTACGAGATACCTCCATGGAATTCGGTTGGATAAAACACTTGGTTGTGTACAATCTAGCATCACAGCCACCCGCACCCGAGCCACACGATCCTTACCAGGCTGACATCCCATGGCGCCCTCCTCCATCCTCCATGTGGACCCGGGGGGACAGGCGGCCTGCACACACCTGATCTCCCCGCCCTGTCCGCACGTGCACAGCTCGTCACCCTCAGACCAGTCGTCGTTCAGCTACGGTGGACAGAAAGGACATCCGTGAAACACTAATCGGGTTGGTAAGTGAAATGAAAGTTTTTTAATTCAACCAAGATTTTTTGTCTAAACCACCAACGTTTTGAGGCTTTCAGATGTCTTTACCAGGGCAAAATGCCTGCTCGTGACTTCGGTCTTTTTCTGGTATAATGACCCACTCAACTTTAGCTCACTTTGACACGAGTGACGTTCAGTATGTTTTTCTCAAGACAGACGATCATTCCTAACATCTCAAAATAGTATTTCCACTAATACTATAATTGATTTGATTTCAGGATAATCTATCATAGCCCCTCTGTCTGAAATCCTTCGAAGGGTACATCTTCGTGAAAACGTGCAGCCCGATTGCAGCCGCACTGGTCGGGGGAAGTGGTGCAATAGGATACTTGGAGAATGGGAAGTGAGGTTTAGCTCGTTGCCTCGGGAGCCTGGGGTGGATGTCCGTTTAACTACACACCATGTGGTACCTCCCGTTTTCAATAGCGGCATGTAAGGCGGTATTGGTGTAATAGGATATTTGTAGAATTGGGAGTGTTGTTTGACTTGTCGTGTGTGTAGCGGGGGCTTGTGGCAAATATCCGTTTATCTACTCACCATGTGGTACCTTCCGTCCTTCCAACAGCCGCACTAGTCGGTGGAAGTGGTGTAATAGGAATTATAGGATACTTGGAGAATGGGAAGTAAGGTTTAGCTCTTTGCCTGTGTAACGGGAACCTGTGGGGTATGTCCGTACTCACCATATGGTACCTCCCGTCCTTCCAACAGCCGCACTGGTGGGCGGAAGTGGTGTAAAATACTTGGAGAATGGGAAGTGAGGTTTGGCTCGTTGCCTATGTAATGGTCATATGTCGCTTGACCAACTCACCATATGGTACCTCCCGTCCTTCCAACAGCCACACTGGTCGGCGGAAGTGGTGTAAAATACTTGGAGAAAGGGAAGTGAGGTTTAGCTCGTTGCCTATGTAATGGGCATATGTCGCTTGACCAACTCACCATGTGGTACCTCCCATCCTTCCAACAGCCGCACTGGTCGGCGGGAACACAGATCTCCCCGCTCAGGACGAACCCGTCCAGGCACCGGCAGCCTTCCATGCACGGCTCGGTCGGGCTGCACTTCTCGGGCGCCTGCAGGTCAGCACAGGTGGCTGGGCACGGGCTGACGCAGTGGGCGTACTCGGACATCGGCGGGCACCGCATGGCTAGGGAACAACGTAGAGGCTTAGTGATAGGGATGCGAGAAACAAATATACAAATAGCACAGCTACATTAATTTCAAATATTTGGTCGAGGTTCGGGTTAGGGATAGGGATATGACTGGAAAAGCTATAGCCTGTGTTTCACAATTTCTTACAGTCCAAGTCACTTACTAATGATTATTCTGTATTGTTTTTCACATTAAACAATCAATGTTTTTCTGCTTACGACAGAATGAATCGGTTCTCCAGCTTGGTTGAAGCACACCCTCTTCTACGCATGCGTCGGAATATGCTTGGATGCTCTCGCAAAGCAGCTCGGGAACCGTCCCTTCGTGGGAGGCCATGTCGAACACGCATGCGTCGTAGTAGTCCTTGGGGTCAACGACCTCGTGGCAGTCCCCGAACGGTCCGCTAGGGTCGAGCATCTTCCCGCACTGACTGGTGCTCTCTATGGTCTGTACAAGGGCGGCGTCGGCTTGGGACAGGTCAAAGGTGATCTCCGGAGTGTCATCAACAGGGCAGCTGTAGAAATAACGTTGATAACAGTTACAGTCGACCTGAAGTAGTGAGGGTCAAGACCTGAAGTAGTGAGGGTCAAATGCCAGATTTGAAGGATGGAAGGAAGGAAGGAAGGAAGGAAGGAAGGAAGGAAGGAAGGAAGGAAGGAAGGAAGGAAGGAAGGGAGGGAGGGAGGGAGGGAGGGAGGGAGGGAGGGAGGGAGGGAGGGAGGGAGGGAGGGAGGGAGGGAGGGAGGGAGGGAGGGAGGAAGGAAGGAAGGAAGGAAGGAAGGAAGGAAGGAAGGAAGGAAGGAAGGAAGGAAGGAAGGAAGGAAGGAAGGAAGGAAGGAAGGAAGGAAGTAGACAATCGTACAATGTATGGCAATAACTATTAAAAACAATACTACAAGGCTAATCTATCCTACAATTAAAACTACAAAATATCATCAACAACAGTATAAGAGTTACAATACGATGTTTGGCAATTGATGAAATGATACTTCATTGCATTATACCTTGCATCGATGATGTCAGCCGCTTTCCAGCTATCACCAAACGTTGCCTGGCTTGTCGCGAGATTCCCGTCAGGCAACTGTCTGTCATCCGAGCGGTCTCCATTGAAGTTGCCGCACATGCCTCGCGACTGACCAATCAGGTGGTTCGGCACTTCCAGGTTGACCTCGTGGTTGCCGTCGTACGTGACCCGGAGGCAGAAGTCGGTGTAGATGATGACGTCTCTTCCGCTCATGCGCACTCCTGCCTTGCTACCGAGGCATGCTGGGAGGGCAACTGGGATGTCGTTGATCTAGGTGCACATTTATCAAACATGGTCAGTACAGATGTGCAGACTACCGATAATCTGATTGTTATCAGGCTTGGCAGTAGAAAAGGAGAAGAAGAAATAGTTTCAGTTACTTTTTGAAACCCCTCTGGTCTATCAACAAAGACTAAAAAAATTGAAGTCCTTTTCATTAACCCTTCCCCTATAGGGTATAGGGTAGAGCCCATATCCTTTTCTTAACCCCTGTGCCACACATATACAGCTATATATATAATTACAGACAATACAACAGCAGGAGGCTTGTCCACTGGTGGCACTGTGTGTTTAACTCTCATACTGTTTCCAATGAGTTTTGATCATGAGTGCTAGCAGTAGCACCATTTCTCAAAAGTCTTTGGTATGATTCCGTTGGGCTAACTAGCCTGCGATCTACCGTATGCACTGCAAGCATTCTACCTACTGGGCCATCACTAAGCTAAATGGTAATCGAGTGCGACGTTTAACGCCATATTAAAGTGAGACTTAATGATGATTGTCTTACCGCAACCCGGTTGTTTCTTGACACGGTGATCTTCTGTCCGTACACTTCTACAGTCAATCTGCCAATGTACGACACGTGGGTCCGCCCGTTCCTGTTGGGAAAAAACAACAACTGGTAAAGCATTTTTCTGCTACAGAGTAAGTCAATTGGCAATATGCTCATGTGTTCATGGCAAGCTATAGTATGTTTTAGTTTGTAGAACAAAATCTGCTATTGGGTCTTAGTGAGTTTGAGCTTGTCTCAGTCATGATGTTTCTGACTCAGGGAGAACAGATGCTATTTCAGTCCTGAGTGTTAGTTCAATGCACAGAGGTGGCCCCATGGCCTTGCGCTGAACAAAGTCATAAGAAAAAGGACAGACAAAGAAACTCTCATTGTCCTGGGCTCTATGGTGCCCCTGAACCTCTCTCTACAGAGTTTGTGGTCGTTTTCTTCAAAGCAAACACACCGTCTCATGAGCGGCATGGGTAGTCAAGTGCCATTTATTCAGGCTATAGAATTTTTTTTTTTCTGAAAGAAAAACGAAACGTTCGTGAATAGTTTCATTAGGTTGTTAAGTCACTGAATAACGAAAGTCTTTGTACACAACCAGATGTTTTATTCACATCGACGTCTGGGCAGTTCTGACTGGTTCAGTTTGCACTGCAGCTATAGGTGTCGCTGCTTACAGATGCGGTACGCTTGGGACCACACTATTGCAGTAGTGCAGAGTGCAACAGTCAGAATTGCCCTGAGGAAGGTAACAGACAGTCACCGAAGCGTCGGTGTGAATAAAACACTTGGTTGTGTACAAAGAGTTTTGATATTCAAAAACGAATCGTATCTATCAGCAATCCACGCTAGGTCCCACCCACCTGTGCTCGTTCTTAGCCGCCACCCTGAAGGCCGGTTCCTCGGTCCTCTCCGCCAGCGTGTAGGTGCAGGTTCCCATGAAGTCTGTTCTCGTCCCGTCGAACGAGATGTAGTGCGGGTCTCCCCAGGCACGGCAGGATGCGCCACCTATTGGAAACATTCATAATCAGTTTTATGTATCCACTGCAGTAGGATACTAGCCATATAGGATACCGGAATTAGCGTTAACTAAGCGGGATGGTATACACAGACCAATAAGACACTGTATTAAGAGTGAATTTTCTTGTTCGAAAAGATTCAGCATTTTAACACAATTCATAGTTAAAATGACGTTTGCAATATAAACAATTTGATCGACAAAGTTGACGCAAAGGAATACAACGTTTCTACACTATACACACGTTTTCCACCTTTATATGCATCCTTGTAAGTGATAGCTGTAAATGTCGAATTTGCATTCTATTTGACACAAGTGTAAGAGTCCTCCCACTGACGTTCGACTTTTGTTACTATTACAGGAATAATTTCATCGGATTGGTAAATGACTGAATAGCATATACTTCTTTATAATGTACATTGTATACTGTATACTGTACGCAACTACATGTTTACAATTTAGAGCTTCCACAGGGCAATCATGACTGGTTCTACTTTGCACTGCAGCTAGGTGTCGCTGCTGCAGCGACTCACAAATGCGGTCCCAAACGTGCAGAATTGTCAAAGTGTGTACCTGATCTGGCACAGGCAGTGGTACCCAGGCAGAGATCCTCAAAGGGAGCCACTGTAATAGTGAAAAGAAGCCATCAGTGATCATTGTGAACAAAATACAGATAGATGCAACCGGTATACTACTTTATACAGCAGCTATTAACACCTGTGTTAGACTACTTCAATTCTACAGTTGAGATTGACACGTGTTCGTTGTTTGAGAGTAATACCACTGTGACCCTATCGTACGTATGGTCATATTACAGTAAACTAGGCACTCTATATGTATGGGGTCAAAGTACGATGGCCCCAACGTATACATGGCCTTGTGCTGTCAACTAGCCACTCCCTGTGTACAAGGGGTCAGGGTACGATAGCCCAAACGTACACGAGTCCATGACTCGTAAACGTGATACTGAGTACGTGAGGTCAGAATACGATGACCCTAGCATACACGTGGTTATATGTTACAGTAAACTAGTCTCTCCATGTGTACATGGGGTCAAAGTACGATGACCCTAACGTACACGTGGCTAGGTGCATCCAAAAAAAGCACGTTCCATGTAAACTCCTCTTACACGATCCCCCCGTGAGGTCATCCCTACATCCTACTAAGAATCAATAAATTTGATCCCTCTGTTAACAAAGTGTGCGTTCATCATTATACAGGGCTAAAACATTCATCCATGCAATGACTCATCAAATCAGCGTTTTTCCTTATTTTTGTCTTACGTGGTCAAATATTTCAGGGTTCGTGCAGTTCTTATTGACATTGCAGCATTGCTGAAATGTGAAGAGACAAAGGGTCTATTGAAATAGTTTATCTGCGTGGTAAAGCAGGTGTTACTAGATCCTGTTCGAACAAAAACACATGCTGTTATGTTAACATTACACAGTGTGAAATGAGAATTGTATGTCCTGCAAGAGTTCCTGGTTAATGGGTGGCAAACTGAACTCTACTAGTGTTCAAACAGGCATGTTTAAAAGTTCAGAAATTACCGATCTGTGAGTGTTACAAAAGAGTTCCTGGTCGCCTTTATTCCGACGTGTCTCTAGATCGAAATCACTTACTAACTGCGCGGTCACTCTTGTCACAGGTCGTCGGACAATTTTGATATCATCTAATTTTTTTAACTTCCCTTTTGGACAGACAATGGCGACGTGGCACTGGACTCAAGTTTTTCACAACTTATTTCAACAGTGTCACGTACAGAGAACAATATACCCATTTTTGCACCTATTTGGAGTGAGGAAAGTCGTATAATTTTCAAGCAAGCTATGGCAGAACCAATCGCCGACAAGGATTTGATTTCTAAATCAATAAATACCGTGCTTATTAGATTGCACACTGCGCGTTATTCCAGTCATAGGTATTTACTTACGTGATATAGTCTTTTATCACGTAAAGATAGATGTACTATGGTCTCAACGATTTAACACGGCTTAGCAACATGCTAGTTCATGGATATTCTGTCGGATAAGGAACCAGACCCAACCGCCGACAGGGATCTAATTTCTAAATTAAGAAATACCGTGCCTTTAAGATTACAAACTGCGAGTAATGCAGGCCATAGGTATTTGCTTACGTGACTTAGTCTTCCATCACGTTGATATAAATGTACTATAGTTTTAAAGATTTAACACGGCTTAGAAACATGCTAGTTCATGAACATTCCGTCGGAAAAGGCTTATAAGGTGAACTTTATTCTAGACTAAGAGAGATTTCCGCCGAAAGTCGTCTGTCGGAATGTGGTAAATGAGTTGGTACCGTTTCCCCAACAACAGTCTACCCGACGGACTATTCCATTGTAATAGAGAAGGCCATTTGATCGGTGATGACATTGGTGACGTTAAGTGAGTCAGGCGGAGTTAATAAAGAACTCAGTGCTACATACTTTGTACCATTACCTTTACCATTCTTTACGCATACTTTGAAACACGGCACTACCCGGAAAACTGCTACTTTATGCTACGCCGGGTCCCATTTCCAAAGCGGGGCCCGGTCGGGCTGTTTACGAAAACGAAAAATAAGAAATGCATATCAAGAAAATACACAATATATGGTTAGTAGTATCTTTTCACGTTCTATGTCTTTTACTGTCTTTTATATCATATTTGTCGTTCCCACAAGCTACCCAGCCGGGCCCCGATTTGGAAAAGGGACCGTATCATAAGTAAGTGTATGGAAATCCTAACAACATGTTTCTAACACCAAGACTCCTTTTTTTATGTTCCTCAACGAAACTATACAATAAACAATTATTGTATATATGCTGTCTGGGCATGACTGGAAACGATTCACATCGTCCTTTCGGATGGGGACGTAAAGCCAACGGTCCCGTGTATGAGGGAGCACATGGCGTCAAACCTCTGCACGTAAAAGAACCCAACACTCTTATCGAGAAAAGTAGGGGTGACCCGGTGTGCTTACCTGGATACATGGGCAGAACTGAAGTATTGCACGACTAGCTAACGATAAAGCGCCATGCTTCGTCCTCAATCTGAAGTCGCCCACTTTACCTTATATAGCGTCTACATTTTTAAATGCCTACAACAGCAGCTATCTCATACCACTTAGAGATTTTACCAAGACACGACAAGTAAGTTGTTATGCATGGAGATAAACTATAAGATGGTGAAATAACTAATCAATAATCCATTGGTTGACTGGACTCCATTTCTTTACACAGACCGGCTCTTAACTTGACAACATTGAGTACACTTCCCGAAGTTTGGACAAATCTCTGCGCAAACAAATCGCAGTGTTTTGACGTGTTTTCTATGTGTTTTGCAGAGGGCACTTAATGCAAATGTTTGGAACTGCGACTGAATGATTCCCAACAAAGTTTCCTTGTGATCAGCACGTAGCGTTGCTTTATTTCTTTGGAGAGGAATTTAAGGATGCAGTATTTGTCAAACATCCTGGACTGGAGGTAGCTTCCGAATGTGCTGTATATAGAGTTCGCGAGGTCACCGTCCTCTGGGTGATTTTTGAACTTTCGACCACTTTTGTGGAATGTGGTGTAGAGAACTTAAGTCGAGATCTATAGTTTCTCTACTTTCTTCATTCTAGTAACAAGAGGATCGGTTGAAAAGCATACAAACTATCGTTCGTTCAGACCTTTGTAATTCCTAGGCCTAGTGCTTGTGGCACATAGGGCAGCAAGTTTCCCAACTGTTTCAGTAGCAGGATATATTTTTACAGGGAGGGGTTGCTAGTCCTTCCACTTTTACGCCCCTTCCGTAAGACGGTCGCAGCCCCAACCGAGGTGTCCTGACCCAGGATTGAACCGGGGTTCAATAAAATCCAGTTGGCATTTAATTGGAACCAAGACCTCAAATGTGAGGCTGTTACCAGTTGAGTAACAGGGAGATCCCTACAAAGTACACAAATATGGTTTATATCTAGCACTTACCATCTAAGCAGCTTGGCCCTTCCCAACCAGGCTGACAGTCGCATCGGAAGTGGTTACCATCCACGACGCACAGGCCGCCGTTCTTACAAGGATCTCCGGCGCACTAGAGAGGTTTTAAAAAGAGACAGACGTATGATCTACTGCTCACCAAGTCACGTGTTCTATCTGCATAACGTGATATCACTGAAGCGGAGGAGTTGTATAGTCGAAAATTTGGGTAAGTCCTATTCCTGTGTTGCAAATTACATTTCAACCTTGCTTTAGAATGATGGATACTATGATGAAATCCCGTGCTTACCGGATCCGCCGCCAGATCCTCGTCAATAAGGCCGTCTCCGTCGTCGTCGATCCCGTTGGGAAGCTCCTCGTCGATCCGCTGATCACAGTCGTTATCCTCCCCGTCCGCCGGGATCGGCTGAGTGACCTGGCACGGAGCTGCGATCTTAGCCAATCGCAGGCCGCCAGGGTAGCCATAGGACTCCGGGTACGAGAACCCATACATGAACACTAGAAAGCAAGATAAAACAAGATGGCGTCGGTAATGTCTACGAATTAAAAAAAATCGGAACAATTTCCCATATATGTTAATCTGTAAATACATCAATGATTTTATTCGTTCAATAGACAACCCCTGTACAATTCAATGATATCTTAACCTGTTACACATTATGAACTGATAAGATTCACATGGGGTTAGGATATCAGAAATTATGGTCCAATTTTCAAACCGATCTTAGTCGAAAGATGAGTGACATCAGATCTACTGAATACGAACAACACGCTAAATACCAATGGAATCGCTACTTGAAAGCAAAATGGAAAGCAAAAATACTCTCTAGCTTGTACACAACCAAGCGTTTTATTAAAGCGATGTTTCGGTGACCTTTGCACAGCAGTTCTAGGTGTCGCTGCGTACAGATGCGGTTCCAAAAGTATTTACATATACGGCGATGGTTAATGCGATGTTTACAATGTGGCCCCAAACCTAAATGTGTGAATCACGCTTCCCTTCCAGTAACTCATACCCAGCTGTTGCAGTATAATAAATTAGACTGTAAATGTCACCATGATAGGACCGAAATACCTGAGAATGTGACGATGGGGGAGGTGTGTTTGAGTGTGTGGGTACCGGATAACATACCTGAGAATGTGACGATGGGGGAGGTGTGTTTGAGTGTGTGGGTACCGGATAACATACCTGAGAATGTGACGATGGGGGAGGTGTGTTTGAGTGTGTGGGTACCGGATAACATACCTGAGAATGTGACGATGGGGGAGGTGTGTTTGAGTGTGTGGGTACCGGATAACATACCTGAGAATGTGACGATGGGGGAGGTGTGTTTGAGTGTGTGGCCGGTACCGGATAACATACCTGAGAATGTGACGATGGGGGAGGTGTGTTTGAGTGTGTGAGTACCGTATAACATACCTGAGAATGTGACGATGGGGGAGGTGTGTTTGAGTGTGTGGGTACCGGATAACATACCTGAGAATGTGACGATGGGGGAGGTGTGTTTGAGTGTGTGGGTACCGGGATCGACACTCAGCCCAGTAGCGGACAGGTCTGTATCCGGGATGGGGTGCCACGCGGTGGATTGTGGGAGTTTTCCCCCGTCCAATAGCAGCCCGTCCAGTTCGTCTGTCCTCAGCACGATGCTGACGTAGTTCTTAGTTGTTCCTGGAATTAGCAAAAATTCGGTACCAGTTCCCGGAAAGACTCAAATTTCTCAAATGATACTGCATTGTAGTTTATGAGAACCATCACTCCTGAGATATATAATCTTTCTATTAGCAAGTTAACATTTCCAAGTGAATGTATAATGGTTATCTTCACATGGTATATCCTAACAAATTATCATAATTCTGTTCATTCTTACTCAAATACATCGATAAATATGGTGACCAGCTCCTATGGCTCTGTCCTGCCACTTGCTACATTTTGAAATCGAACACCACATGGTGTCTGCTACACCTCTAGTAACCATGGTGACAGCCTTCTGGTCCGGATCATTGACCTTATTCGTTTGGAACGAAAGAAGAGGAAGAAGCAACGGAGCAAAAATGATATATTTCCCTTCCGTTAAAATAAAGATAGTACAAAGACCTGTAAAAGGAACACTAGAAGTACATTGTTCTCGACATACAGCGTTTACGTCATTAATTGCTCAAACCGGAAATGTCATTGTTCATACCGGAAATGAGGTCAGCAGTAGCAAAAGCGTAGTCTGCGGCGAACTGCTCGATGGGAGGGAGGTACATCATGAAGGGGTCAGTGTCCGTGCGGTCGACGTTGCGTCCAGTCTTGCTGAATTGGAGCACCATGATTGGTTCAGAGGCGTTGATCATGTGATACTCGTCCGATGGGATGTCCATCTCCCAGAATTCCCCGGCTTGCAGGGTTCGGCTTTGGCTGCCACTGAGGCGGACCTGATAGCACAAATATTGTATGCAAGAAATATTTTCCTTTTATAATGACGTTCTTTTCATATTCGATTCGAAGCAGAAAAGCAAACATCATGAAAACTTTGTATGCACTTTACAATGGTTATACTTAACCATGTTTCGTGTTTACTCTGACGCCACGGTTCGATATTAACTTGATTACCTGGCGTCCGAAATCAACAACTGGAAGACTTCCATTCTGATCTGTCATTGTATCACACAGCGTTAATTCAGCGTACCTGTGTGTTATCCTTGGCGGCGACGACCCGGAAGACGTCCCCGCCGGTCCTCCCCTCCAGCGGGACGGTGACGAACCGCCGGCCCCAGGTGTTCACGGGAGGGAGCTGCTCAACAAGGTGGTCACCAGTCCCGCTGATCTGAGGCACCTTGAAACAGAACAAGAAAACACCAGTCAAAAGAGGTACATATAAAGCAACTGAGTATCATTCTAGTTAGTTCCAGGGAGCCTGGAACTAACACGGATTACACTCAGTAAACAGAACATACCAGTCCGCGTTGAAGGAAAGAAGAACGTAGCTCTGAAGCTGAATTGTTTGTTCCTATTTATGTAAGAAATATCAAGGCAACCTAGCGGCGAGAAGTAACTTCAGTCATGATAAAATGGTAGCAGTTGACCTTTCAACGCGTTTACATGTTATTCTATTTGACATTCTAAAAGAAATACCTAATACATGCATATTGTTCTGACACTGAGATTTTATTTTCAAATTCGATGTACAGTGTATGGTATCAAGTATGGTATATTCACATTCGGACAACTGTTTTAGAATCCCAGCCTTAGAATGGTACGCTTGGTCTATGTTATAGCATAGCACGGTACAGAAACAACCGGAATGTCAAGAGGAACGATTTTTCAAACCGTTGTGAACTTGTTTCCACTGAAGACGGCCACCGGTTTGTCCGACGTGATGTGGGATCCGGTCAGGTCGTTATCGCTCTGAAGTTGAACTGCCTCCATCCTGCATTATTTCAGAACATGTTCCTTCGGTCGTATAGAAAAGAACTCCAAAATCCATTCGTAAAATTTGTTATTTCAAAAGCCTCATTCGTGAGGAATTAATGCATAACTTTTATATTTCATGATCCAACATGACAACTGCTCCAAGACAGGAGACGTGAATATAACAACTATACAATCAAGTAATTGTATAGCCTATTTTGCTTCTTTCAAATTATCCGGATCAATCTAAAAGAAGCACTCTACAGTTGACCGATATCCTGACCTGTATGTGTCATGTGATCTCACAACATGGCTTACAGCAAACCTTACCTGTTGAGAGTTAAGGTCTTCGTGCTCCCCCGCTCGAACTTCTGTCCGTCGATGTTTCCTTTGACCTTCTGAGTTGTGGTTATGGTCACGGTGGTACCGTCTTCTACACCGACAACTGCGAACTCTGACGGCTCTCCCTTAAATAAATAAAAAAACAGCAGCAGATAGATTAGAAAAAAGATAAAGAATTTATTGTATTGCGCACAAGTACATAATGTTACCATTGCTCAACACAAGTGCGTCTCAGTAGTCTCGTCGCGGCGATCAATCTAGAACCAATCAATAATCATATTTTTAAGCTAGCAACTGGAGAAGGATTAGACAAAATATCAGCGCCATTTACCGGGAAGAAGGCTTTACAGATGATTTGAATTAGCAAACGCTGGTTAAAGAAATAAAGGTTAAGCGGTCGAACCTCCGACCGAGGACGAAGCCTTGCACTATAAGTTACTGGCACCAAAACTACTCAATCGCCATAAGCAGTACTAATAAAGTAACGTTTGTATTATGTTGTAAACGTTTAAATGGTGATGATGATGAAAAACCTCAATCATCAAAAGCGTTCAGAAACATCAAACTTTGTAACCAGTATCTAAGACATGCTTACCCTTGGGTGGTACCCGGCTGTGTAGTACTCGTCTCCCAGCACGTCGACTGGCAATGCGAGGAAGGCGTCTGATGAGGCCTGCTCCGTGAAGACTCCGTACACAACTATCTCAGCGTCAGACGTGATCCGGATAGCCTTGGACGCCTTGCTCGTCCCACGAAGCTCGATGTCTCGGGGGATTTCCACAATGGACACCTTTGTTGGAAATATACAGTTGTCGATCGTTGAGACAAACCAGTGATCACAAACCATATCTCCTCTTACATTCTTACCATTACGGAGAAACGAGGAGAGGTCGAATCCATGTAGTTGATAGTTCTTGTAGTACTTTGACAATGTTGACATATTGATGTATCTGTTAACTACTCTTTTGTTGTGACCTGTACTTAACCCAGTGGGCTAAGTCAGAATAATGAACACGAATTATCAACTTACAATGGAGAACTACAGTTCCTTCTGGAGACATATATGTTAACCTTGTTTTCAAAAAGGCAGTATAAGTTAGGTCATAGGTATATTGTACTGTTTTTACGTAGTCCTTCTTCTCTGTATATTGAATCAGATGGGCCAAGTGCCTGAAATAAAGTTGAAATTGAAATCTTGAAGTCCTAACCTGTCCGTACTTGACCGTGAGTGACTGTGTGAAGGATTTGAAGGGCGCCTCCACTGTGACGGCGGTGTCCTGCGTCACTGTCCCGGTGATGAACAGTTTGGGCGGGTGCTGCTGACGGAGCATGTTCTCCGTGAACACCACCAGGAACTCCGTACCACGGTTATCTCGGACATGGAGACCTACAGAGAGTTGTACATGCACTTAAAGGCAACTAAAGCAATATTTGGACCCCAAAAAGGGAACAAAAAAATGCTGAATTCCTTATGGTAGTGACATTACTAACACTGTTTAGCACATTTGCGTAATAACTTTGAGTATTTCAAAACCACGCAAAATCGTGCTATACGATGATCCCTTATTTTCGCGAGCCTACAAAAACCCTTGCTACGATTTACTGTGAGTTCTCACATCACACCGACGTCATGTTTTTGCATGATGGATGTCGCTATACATTGTGATAGTGTTGTTTAAACTCATCATGTATAGAAATGACTAAATAAATTGACTTTCATAATCCAATTTTCGGAACTTTTTCAACCAGAAGACAGAACAGACATTTTCGAGGTCATTTAAAGTTCACAAACCAATACGGTAGCTATCTAATAGACTTATCTTGTGTAATTTGCAATCTATAGTAGCGTTGAGTCTATTACGTAGTTTTTGGACAAAATTGATAACCAAAAAAATGTGAATTGTTTTACAAACTTGCTAGAATAAGAACCACATGAGCAATTGCCTATTTTAGACAGTGGAATACTTAACAAACTTGGAACGATAACAAAATCCAGGTACCTTTTTTTTTACAACCTTTTAAGATTGTAAAAAAAGGTAAAAGCATATTGGAGTTTGTTCTTGACTACTTGTTTTGGGCAGAAAGCCAATTGAATATATACACAGGTGTTTGTTAATCCTTTGTCAATGCCTTTCATGCACGTTCAACATCTATTCAGAGTCATCCAGACAATGGGTGGATTTATGGCTAACTTCCTTAGTTACGCCTAGTGCTGCGTACCTTAAGACTGGACCTGAACAGGACTTGTAAAGCGTTTAGGTCCAAGTCCAACAAAAATCATTCACGTCTGGAAACAAATCTCTCGCTTATATTCTCCTTTTTATTCTAAACCATCTTTAACATCGCTTAGATCGTGAAATTTGCACAGAAAAATGTGTGTTTATTACTGAGCTTTCGTGTTTACTACTGGCTGTATATAATTGTGCATGTACATTTTCAAATTGCATGCTAACTTTATGCCAATATGCAATATCATCATGTGTAATCAAATTTTTCAGCACACATATGCCATGGGCTCAGGTCCGGAATTATAAGTCCAAACCTGAACCTGAACCTCTGGACTTGAATCCAGACCTGAACCTGAACAGGAGTTGAGGTACACACCACTAGTTACGCTACGGTGAAACTTATATAGAAAATTACTGAAACGGCCTACCTGTCGAAACCTTTGCAGGGAAGCCCGGATTCTTGCTCAGACTGCAACAAAATGTACCCAATTATGAGTCCGTCAAGAAGACTTTGAAATACATGTTTCGTTAAAAGCATTTTTGTGTAATGTTTGCTTACTCTATGTAACATTTTCGTTCGCCGAATGGTTACCCTTGTTGAACGTTTTTGCTACTCCATGCAGAGACTTGATTCCGGCTTGTTTTGGACGTCTTTTTAAAGCGTTTTGTCGGCATCCCTTAAGTTTGTCATGTTTTCTTTTTGCCCGCCAACCAAAACTAGAAAGCCCACTAAAACGCCTTAAAAGACGTCCAAAACAGGTCAGAGCCAACCTCTGCTTATAGAATACGTTTTCCACCCCCTAAAGTATAGCTATGTAAATAAGAAGTCACGCATACTGTGGAGTAATAGAAGACGATAGAGATTCTGTTTGCTGAAGAAGATAATAAAAAGTTTACTTTATCAGATAACATAATTAGGGACGTCGTCAATAAAACTGTCTTGTCTTTGCGTATTTTGTATCCTAAAACATTTCAGCCACCACGACTGTCATAAAGTCAATGGAATGTAGCAAATGAACAACAGTTAAGTCCAAAACAAACTTATAAGATAATCTGCTATCTTTTACATTCTTCTCATTGCATGACAACGAAAACTGAAGACATGAGACTTGTAGGACTTACCTTGCTGGTTTAGCGACAGTCGCCATGTACAGAACCAACACCACCAAAACTACAAACCTAACCATGGTGGTATATGGGTAGGGCCAAAACTCTTCCGAAAAATGACAAGACTTTTCCCTGTGTGTCACAGGACTAGTCGGGACTAAGGACAAACTGGTCCCGGTACTACCTGCTTCCGAGGTGTCTTTAACACTTAAGAAGTTGGAGCAAACCAATCCACAGAAAAAGAGGGGCGTACGTCTATAAAACGTTGAATATGGTTGATTCCCTTAGTTTCAAATTTGAATATCATCCTTTCAGTAATCATAAATTGCATGAAGCATTCGGTACGTCAAACTTTTATTCACGACTTCAAGAAATGTAATAAGCTAAAAAATGATTGTCCCTTGGATTTTTTCTTAAGTAACCCCTTCCGGACATATCCCATCGACATCTTACCGACCTAAGGGTCAAAATAGCTTAAGGGTTTACATTTTAACACAAACACGTATCGGTGGTCGTCGGAGCCACTAGCCATCTGACCTGGAGTCTGCTTTGTTAGCGTTTTAAACACTAAGCTGCCAAAGACCACGTTACGCAAACAACAGCTAATGCTTGCGTGACTCAATCTCAATAAACAAATGATATACTTATTAAAGAGGGCGATAGGGCGTTGATATGGAATGGGTTTGATCAAACGATAGCCCATGGATACGCAATGCTACTTCAGGTATTTTCCGAGATCGTTGTAAGCACAATCCACTTCTATGACCACGAGGGGAAATTACGTTTGAAGGAGTGGTCAACTGAATGACATGAGTTGAACGGATGAATTGTCTGTGAAAGTTAGGCAAACAGTTTCCTCACAGTAATTCTTTACTTTGCAAATATCGTATGATACTCTTATAGTGGTATTCCGACTGGTATTGGCTGACGAGTGTCAATTATTTGGATATATCACACAGTACTCAACTCTACTCTACAATACATCAAAGATAATATGTACAGGATATATAATGTTGTAATGTGTATTGCTAAATAAGCTTTCTATTCAATCATATTAGTCCGCTCTTTTACACTTTCTATTATGTTTTGTTTCTTTTCAGTCATACTTTTACATTTTGCATAATATTCCAGTCATGAAATCACAGATCCAACGTAGATCGCAGCGTGATCATGGTCTATTTGGAAGGGGCCCTTAACGTTTAATATCACATTAGAATTCATATAAAGAATGTCTAGACGTAAGAAACTCCTCCAATGATTGTAAAATCCCATTGTCATCCCATACTACTACACCATATTGTATAAGATAGATTACTTCACCATATTGTATAAGATAGACTACTACAAAATATTGTATTAGATAGATTGGTTAGCCTAATAGAGTGTTATCTATGTACCAGTGAATGCCATACTTTGTACCTTGTACAATTGTTGTGCAATTAAGTTATTATCATTATTATGAAATCATTCTTGTCTGGCGACCGTCATAATTTCCCCGTCACACAGCCAACGAGATTCGGCCGTATTTCCTGATCGCCAGGAGTCGCCCGATTTTGAAATCGACAGGAGGTCGCTCGTTTTCTTTTTTTCTTTTTTTCCCCACCTAAAATCTGCCCTATCATTTTCACCGGGGCTCGGTGACCTGAGAACATTGACCGATCCCTGACACTCTCGCGATGATGGAGAGGACACACGGACGTCATCATTATCATCATCATTATGCTTCCGGCTTTAATCCGGTGAAATACAATCAATTAAGTTTTTCCAGTGCGATCTGTCCTTCATGGCAGCTATCAATGCAGAACCTGAGAGTCCAGTGTCTCTTTCGATCAATGTCAATATAGATTGTGTGAGCTCTTCCAACTCTGTGTTTTCCCTCGGGTAGCCACTGCATTAGCTGCCCAGCAGGTTCGTCACTGCGAACAACATGCCCCGCCAGGGCGAGCCGGCGTCGTCGCACTACTGATGAAATGGGTGGCAGAGAGCCATAGAGCTCCTTAATTGTTATATGGCTTCTCCATGATACATTGATACATGATACATACACGGGACGTACTACTGCCGAAGATATGTCATTTGGAGCTCGCAGACTCGTAGGCTGACATATCTTCCTGCTGTATGATATGAATATTTCAGTCTCTACCAGACTAACCGCGCCGGCTAAAGGGAGAACATTTGCCGGAGGACTTTGGCCATGGATGGTAACATTCGCAGCCGCAGTTAGGGTTGCAATATTGGACCCTCTCTCCGTACCCGACTCCCCTCATACAATTGAATCTATTTGACCAATTTCTACTATTTTCCTAGCGACCCGCTGAGGCTGGTAGAGCTTAGGAAGATTTAGGGAGAGGCCTTGAACTTCAATAACTGTTTATTCCACAAATTGAATGTAATCATCTATCTTGCCTTGCTATGGCAATTGAGCATCCGTAGTATTTATTTTGTAGCATTAGTTCAAATTGTGGTGACGCACATAAACGACATTGTGTCACTTTCAAGAGAACGAAGTCAAATAAAGAACATTGACGTCATTTCCTTACATTTCGTATCAAGTGGCTTTGATATTAAGGGAAAGCCTTGAACTTGGATACGTCTTAATTGAATTACTGGTCTTGTCCCGCCATGATATTATATTGGCTTACTGTCGCGTATGTTTGTTTATGGTCAGTTGTTTGGATCTTGAGCTGCAGTATTTCAGTTATCCGCACGATGTCGCTCTAGGTATTCCACAGTCCTGCAATTTAAAGATGGCGTTCAGCAAGGTGGTGCTATCAAGGGAATGAAAAAGCTCTTTGCAGGTCGGCACTTGGTGCACACTTATAACGGTGTGGGAAAACGAAGTCAATATGTTCATTTCAAAATTCATGGATACGCAATAAGTAATGTTCGCGTATGATTGCATAAGGTATTCTATAAATAGCTATGACATACCAAAATCTGCAGTACCAGTTTTCACCGCAGCATGGCGCTTTCAGACAGCCACCCTGAAATTGCAAACTGGTAGAGAGCCGGAAAGGGTCTGAGTAACTGCGTTTGTTTTGATACTGGAAACAATCGAACTTTTTATTGCAATGATCGATGTTTTCTCTAGTGGGGGACGAAAGTATATCTTAAAAAAAGCAGCGGACATACACTACTGTAGGAATATATATTGTAGGTTGGAAACCTTCTCACGGCATTGAGAATATCTATCGTCAATTTTTTCCACCCAATTCAACAAGCGCAATGCTATATTGTTTTTTAAAAGTCGCTTCATCTTAAACAAACACGCCCACCCATTGTATGCAGTAAATTCTAATAAGGAAACAGTCAAGTTCAAAGTAAAACACGTGCCTTAGAAACTCATGACATTGTTACAACAAAAAAATCATGTCAATTCCATGAGAACCACGCCAGACGGTAATGTAGATATTGCGAATTTACAAAGCACTTATTTCTATTCACTTTATTGCTGTTTTTAAGACCGCTCGGTCGCAACGATGTTTGCTTTGGCATGAGCAAACGGTCACGATGACTTTACTGCATTCCTAGTTATCAATACGACTCGGACAACAGAGACAGCTATAGAGAGAGAGGGAGAGGGAGGGAGAGGGAAAGAGAGAAAGAAAGAGAAAGAGAAGAAAGACTGATAGAGAGAAAATCTTACAGACCGCTGAGGTGCATTTACGAAGAAACTTCAACCTGTATACGGGACATTGGTTTCGCGGTGTAAAAGTACAGAACTCAACGAAAAAAAGTCAATAATCGTTCCGTCAACCTTAATTTGCGTGTTGTACATGGTTCTGTCAATGTTTAACATTCCCAAGTGCTGCTGGAACCAACGTAAGAAGACTATTATTGCCAAAGTCATTTTTCAACGACGTGCACTCTAAAGAGGGGAAAAAAAGCACCTGTTCTGAATAGCAGCTTGTTTGATGGACACGCGAACAAGGGGTTCTTTTTCTTCGCGTAGTGTGACAACGATGTCGTCTAACTCGCAGCTGAATGATGTCAACGAATCGTCGACAGATGTCACCGCTATTCAAGACAACACTTCGCTCATTGTCAACGCCATCGTGCTTGGAATCATAAGCTTGGTTGGAACGCCATCAAACGTCCTGTCCTTTCTTACTCTTGTTTACCAGAGGTCCCTCCGTACGCCTGCAAACATGCCGCTGTTGTTCCTTGCTGTAGTAGACGGACTGATGTGTGGACTAGTCGCGCCACTCTATTTTACACAGACGTTTTTGTTCGGGACGTCCGTTGGAGAAACTTTATGTCGTATCATCGCCTTCTTCTTTCTAGTGAATGGCATCTCGTCTGTGGGTCTGATAGTCGTTGTGAGCGTGTGTCGTGTCATCACAGTGGTATACACTAACGCCGTGTTGAAGTATCGTCACTCTGTGACCACGTCCGCTGTGGTGGTGTTGTGGTCCGTGGCCATGGCAAGCAGCTATGTGATTGTCCCTGCCACAGAAGATATGGACTGTGTTGACAGGCTATACGTGGTCCCGACAGTTGTAGATACCGTTTTTGAAATGGTAAGTTTGAATATTCTTCGATTGGTGGCATAGAGATATAACATTCTTAAGTTTGGTTTGCCTTTTGTGTGCTTTTTACCGTTCGATTTTGGGCCTCCTGGTAGCTAACCTTGGTACTGCAGAAGAATATGTTTTAGGTGTCTTTTGTCCTGGACACGCTGTGGTCCTAAATTTTTGGTGGCAGATAGTTTTTAATGTAAGAGGAAATGGTATAGGTCCCCCCCCCCCTTGACGCTTTCTATGGAACTGCAGGATCACTTTTGTTGAAATCTTTCAAGGGGTATAACTGACCAAAGGGACGATGGACTTCCATGGCATTCGGCGCGTAGGTAGTCAAGTTGTCTAGGCTTGTTTGAATTATGTATTTAGTTCAAGTTTCATCATGTTATTTCTATATTTGTTACAGATAGCTGTCACGTCTGGCATTTTGTGCTTAGTGGTCATCGTCATTTGCTACTGCAAAATCTACTGGAAAGTACGACAGCACACACGAACATCCAACAGGCAAAACAACGTCGTGCGCATGCGTGCTGATGTCGTCACCTTGCGAGCCGCCATCTTGATTCTGACGTCATTCGTCCTGTGTTACGGCCCTGGGATTGTGGGCATGATTTGGAACAAGGCCTCCCGCCCACTCCGCGAAATCATCCTTCTGAGAGAGATGTCAATCACCACATCACTCGCTGGAAGCATGTTTAATCCGTTCATCTATGTCGTTAGTTCACCTTCTTTTAGAAAGGGTCTGAAAAGAACTTGTAGACGAATTTTCTGTTGTGTAAGCATCCGACGTAACTAGATAGCTAGGAACTTCATATACTGCTTGCAACTGTTGTGATATTTAGTAAGCATATATGGGCAGTTTGAGACCGCATTATAACGACCGCTGGCGCCACATACATTCATACCCACATCACTTTTTTACGTGATGAGTAGCTATAGGTTAAGGATATACATGTATGTGGACATCTCTTTACAGCCTTAGCCTTAGACTGTTAATACACAAATTGGGAATACTTAAAATGGCTGACCTAATGGCATTGTCATCCCTTCGTGCTTTATTGTAGTAATGACTACGACATTCTCTTGTGACATACTAGCCTAGAAATTACCCTTTCTTTCACGATGTTGTAGAATACTTAAGCTCGATGGCACCTTGAATTTTTGTCACCAGTCTATTTTGTCTTTGTGTCAAAGGCAAGTAAAAACTAAATGAACAGACCTACGATGTTGTGGTTTCGTCGTTTTAATCTCCTTCTTCTTCGCTACTAAAAAAAACAGTTCGTTGAGTGGTCGTGAAAATCAAACTCGATCAGGAAACGACATGTGCACCCCCGCCTCCTGCTGGAAAAGAATCGTAGCTGAAAACTCATTGAAAAGTCACGCAACGTAAACATATAACAAGGGCAGTTGACCTTTTCTGTCCAAAGCCTGGCGTTTTACGAAACGGTTTACACAAGCCTGAGTAGTTTCCAAATACCCCGCCTACACACACTTAATGAATACCAACAGGTGTGTTTGTGTATACCTTTTTTTTTACTTCGGTTTTTGACAGACAAGGACGACGTGGCACTGCACTCAAGTTTTGATAACTTATATTAACAGTGCCACGTACAAATAACGACATACCCATTTTTATTTCTATACACCTGGGCGAAGTGAGGAAAGTCACCTTTCCCAAGGGCACAACATCAATGGCGTCAGGGGGATTCGAACTCGGGACCTCTTGGAACACCCTGCCGTTACGTTACACGACCCCACGACCCCATGTATACATTGGTTATTGTATATTTTGATCTCGAAGAAGATGAAAATATCTGGCTCAGGCTGCGTGTTTTTACCTCCGTGAAAATGGTGATAAAGTTTTGCGTCTGTGTGTTTGTTTGTCTTGGTGTTCGTCCGTGGTTATTTGAATGTCGTAGAGTGACAGGGTGTGAGGTGGAAGATTGTGTGAGCGGAGACAGGTAGGATGGGAAGGTGGAATTGGCCCGTGTTCAAAGTAGTTCTAGCACGAAAGAAAGGTTATTATATATTAATTAGTTGGTTCAAAGTTGGTCACGCATTGATAGAATTGCCGAGATATTAAAAATAACAAACAGCAAATAAATAAAAAAGATTCTCTAAATAATTCACAGAAGTATGAAAGCTTCGACTTCTGTTTCTGCAAAATGTAGTACGTTTTTCTAGTATAATTGCACATTTTTAACGGTTTGAATTTGAAAATCGGACTTTTAACGATTCGCCTTTGGAATGTTGCAAAAACAGGGCGAAAATTTCCGAGAATAAACCGGCTACTTACATCTGCTTCAATATTGAATACAGTCACCATGTATTACCAATACAGCCAATTCATACATATACATTATCAACTTCCTTCCTTGATCATTTATCATACATCTATAGCCCATATTTTATGTCCCATATTTTATGTCCCATGCAACTCAAATATTGCGACATTACACTTTGATTTCCTCAATCTATTGGATGAACAGCTGTTCTTTATTGAATGGATATGAAAAATGTATATGTTTTCAGCTGGTGTGTTCGTGTGTGTGTGTGTTTGTGTGTGTGTGTGTTTGTGTGTGTGTTTGTGTGTGTGGTGTGTGTGTGTGCGTGAGTGTGTGTGTGTGTGTGTCTGTCTTGATATTTGGATATCTAGTGCTATGAGAAATTCTTCTTTTTACTGCTAACAATGCGGTCCCAAACGTGAAGTATTGCCAAATATTCATAGAACGAATTGGATAATATTGTTAAGAAGCAATAATGAGATATATGTGGTTCCAAACGCAACTCATTGTTTATTAAATCCCCAAGTTCAAGCGTACTTTCAAGCACTAAGCTAAGAGGACAAGGCCCTATCGGACGCAACTGTAATTGGTGTGTAAACATAATCCGTAAAGTACCAGAAAAACTTGCACATGAGAAAGTCAAGTAAATACACACATCATATCAGACCAGTTAGCCTTTTCTGTGTAAACGTACCGTACTTTGAAAGGCTTTTACGACTGATTGTTGGCATTTAAGTATTCATTCTATGCATAGAATACAGGCCTGGATATTGGTTACATTGCAAGCCGTTTGTCTAATGAATTGAGGCAAAGTGTTGCGGCGGCGTCACCGATGTCTTGGTAACCGACGTAATACTATCAATACGATTCATAATTGATATCATTCTTCAACGACTTGTACAGTTGGAAGACAGCGATTGAAGAAGCAGCATGTGTTTTTAGGAACAGAGTACGTGGAATCAGAGATTCAACTCTTTGACTGTCACCTTTGCAGTGATGTATCCTAACGTATCATCACTGTCTTCAAATGTTACGCCTCCAACGCAGCTTAATGACAGCAACGCCACAGCTATATTATCGACAAATGACGCCGTTTTGTACCCACAAACTCTGCTCATAGTCAACTCCGTGTTGCTTGGAACCGTCTTGGCGGTTGGAACGCCGGCAAACGTTCTTTCCTTCGCTACCCTCGTTTACGAGAAGTCTCTCCGTACACCAGCAAATATCCCGTTGTTGTTCCTCGCGATGGTAGACGGCTTGATGTGTGGAGTAGTCGCGCCACTCTACCTCGTTAGAACGTTTCAGTTCAATACTTCCTCTGACGAAGCCCTCTGTCGGATCTTCGCTTTCCTCTTCGTTCTCAATGTCAACTCATCGGCCTGTTTAATAGCCGTTGTGGGCATCTTGAGGGTGGTGATTGTGGTGTATACCAGTGTCACGGTAAAGCATTGTCATTCCGTGCTAGCGTGCTCTGTGGTGATTTTGGTGTCCCTAGCCACCTCCATCCACTACGAAATCGTCCCGTCGACGCAGTATATGAACTGTATCAACAGACTTCACTTGGTACCACCGATTAGGAACAGTACAAGCGAAAAGGTACTAGTTGTTTGATGTCTGTTATAGCCTGGTCACATTCGTTGTAAGATCGTCGTGCGATCACAAGCATTCTTAACATTATTGCGCATGTGTAGTAAAATATTCAGCCGTATTTATTTTACCGAAAATGCTGTCTTATAACAAAGTACAAGGCTAAACTTTCTTCAAACACAAAAGTATTCGCGGATCAATTTCTTAGCGACCACTGTCGCCTTCTTCTGGATCAATTATGACCAATCACTTTCGAACGTAAAGTCGCAAGTTCATGCTCGGAAGAGCACAGATGAGCTTCCATGCTATCTTATATCCTTTCCAGTGGTCGGTTTTGTCACAGCCTGCTTTAAAATCGTAGGCTATCAAAATCGAACGACGTCCTATGACGAATGTGACCCCGCCTTTACTACACAAAGGCATAGAACCTGTTTCCTTTTTGTTGTCATGTCATGTAAGTAATTTGCCATTTTTTATTCGCAAAGGTTAAGAAGAGATACAAGACTTTAGATATTTGATTTGATATTGAATGCCGAGAAAATAACATATATATGTAGCTAAGGCGAAACGTCACCGTTTTCTGTAACGATTCCAAAAACTAGACACAGCGTACGTTATTGTAAGATGAAAAACATTGTCAACATAGAATGTCTATTAATCATTTCACGTGCCAAAATGTTTGAGACCCAATGTGCAATTATAATATGTTCTAAAGTAATAATGTTACTGAACATAAAACTATGACCAGAAACATTTATTTTTTCTTAATATTTGTTACAGATAAGTGTTCTTTTGGTGATTCTATCACTTTTGATCATCGCCGTCTGTTATTGCAAGATCTACTGGAGAGCGCGGCAACACGCACTGACAGTGCAGCCCAACAGGCAAAATATCATCTTGCGTGTGGATGTGGTCACTCTGCGGGCGGCCATCTTGATTCTGACGACATTTGTCCTATGCTACGTTCCGGGTCTTGTTGGTATTATTTGGAACTGGACATCCCTTCCCCCTAGCGAAATAATCATCCTGAAAACATTTGCTATAACCACTATAGTTACCGGTAGTATGATCAATCCGTTAATCTACTTTGTTACGTCACGTTCCTTTCGAAAAAGTTTGATTAGGACTTGTCGAAGAATGTTTTGTTCGTGGAGCCCAAATTAGAATACATATCTGTGTACATATACTCAATATACCCTTTGAAATAATTGTATGTAACATATGAGCAACATAAGAATTGTATAAACTCTATAAGGACATTCGGTGTTCTGTAGATATTGAATGTTTGCAATGCACTTTGAGTTAATATCCTCGTGTCGAATCAATGTTTACTTTGGTACCTGTAAAAATTAAGGTGGTGCTTCTACATGTCAAAGTCTTCACGATATAAGGAGGAAATAAACAACGTTTACTGAAGAATCCGTGACACTTGTTCTTGGTTTGTTGGAGAATAAGTGTTTTGTGTATGTACCCTAGCTCCAAGCAGATGTTGTGTGACCTTTGGGCATGTCTGTTTGGTATCAGGACAACTCGGCACCAAGACAACTCGGCACCAAGTCAACTCGGCACCAAGACAACTCGGCACCAAGACTAATTAACGAGTTGTCCTGCCTGGTGCCGAGTTGTCTTGGTGCCGAGTTGTCCTGGTGCCGAGTTGTCCGACATTCGTCTGTTTCTGTAGCAGGGTGTATTTGTACAGGGAGGGGTTGCTAGCCCTTCCAATTTACAGTGCTTGAATTCGAAGCTTCTCCTCGAACTCGGGACCCCTTTTTACGTCCCTTCCGAAAGACGCGTGCAGCTGCAACCGAAATGCCCTTCCCTGGAACCGGGGTCTCCCAGTTACCAACTAATTAGAGCCAGTAGCTCAACTCTTAGGCTGCTACTAATTGAGCTACTGGGACATCCCTCTTACGTAGAGTGCTACCTGAAATTAGGTCATGGTATCTTTCCGTTCTCGATCTCTGGACCGTTTGACCTTTGTTCAACCTTATCTACAAGTAAAACAAAACATGCTTATCAAACAGAGTAGAAGTGGCATGTTGCGCTTGGTTAAAATCACGAGCCGTGGCGAGTCCTCTAACCAATAAGATTCACTTCGACAGAGAACGGCTGATTTTACCGTTACCTTTGCCTTCCTCCATCGGGAGCTGACCCTTCCGCCACCCGACAAGCTTGCCTCAGGAGGGCGCAAAACAAACCTCGAAGCTTTAATCAGGCCAGTCGAACTTCCCTGAACAAAGCGCACCGGCTGGACCCAGCAATTTGTAACGTCCTGAACTGTTTCTAAATACTCCACTACCGCGCAAACGAACGTTTATTGTTTACAATAGGTGTCGTCACGTATTGATGATATATCAACACTGTTTGGCATTCGCGTGTCTCTTGGTAACAGACACGATGATGTCCGGTTGCTAAAGACATTATGTCGCGACAAAAACAATGCGACGGCTGTACGTTCTCCCAGTTTTGCCAAGCGCTGCCGGGCATCATATGAAGAGGTGGCCTCTCGAAGTCTGCATGCTACCGGATTGACTATGTATCCCAACGTTACACAGTCAGTCGTCGACAATGTTACAACTGCGACGAATGACACCGTTGTCTACCCTCAAACGTTACAGATCGTTAACTGCCTGCTACTTGTGGTTGTTATGCTGGTTGGTACGACCGCAAACGTTCTTTCCTTTGCCACGTTTGTTCTAGAGAAGTCCCTCCGTACGCCGGCAAACATCCCGCTGTTGTTCCTCGCTGTAGTGGACGGACTGATGTGCGGACTAGTCGCGCCACTCTACCTCGCACGGACGTACGAATTTGAGACGTCCTCGGGCGAAGGGCTGTGTCGCATCGTCAGTTTCTTCTTCGTACTGAACATCAACGCCTCGGCGTGCCTGATAGCCGTTGTGGGCGTCTTCAGGGTCATCACTGTTGTCTATACTGACATCCTCCTGAGGACTGTCCATCCTGTGATCTCGTCCTGCGTCGTGGCTGTCGTCTCGCTGTCTCTCGCGACCCATTACGCAATCTTCCCCGCCACAACCTATCAGAACTGCGTCAACAAGCTGTATAAGACACCTCCTGTCAAGGATTCGGTTACAGAAATGGTAAGTTCTAATTTCTTATTTATGAATATTAAGATTAGTCCCTTCAGTCATCAGAGTAACTGATTTTCAAGGGGGCCCTTAAATGACACCCCCCTGCGGAGGATTTAGTGACAAAATGTTACGTCACCTATTATTCTCCATCTGAACCTTGAGGGTGTCCATTTAGTTATCGGAGTAACTGATTTCCAAGGGAGCCCTTTATAAAATCATCACAATTCAGATTACAAAAGAAGCTAACAACTCGGATAACTAGCTTTTTGTTTCTTTTGGCCAGCCATGAGATCCGTCAAAATCCAATTTATGGTGCGCCTTCATGACTCTGTGTAGCAAAGGCTGGAAAACTAGAAGAAAAAAAAACATTGCTACCCGTTTTGTCCAATCATCAGTAAGAATTGCATACACGTTCATACAAAACAGTGCACAGAGGAGTTGTAGAGATCGAGACATCTTGATTTCTTAGTCACAGTGTTCCAGTTTCCAAATGCCTGAAACTATAGATAACTGCAAACTGGAAGGGAAATACTTGCAATTGATTAGACTTTAGTACAGAAAATCATGGATTGCTGCAATTTACACTCAAAACAGTTTGTATCACAACTTTAGAAGGGCGAAAACAACTCTGATCTTTGGAAACAACAACAAAACACACAAAAGGACATCATGAGAAACATCTGCTTTGTTTTTATCTTACAGATCACTGTCTCGTTGGTGATGTTATCCCTGGTGGTGGTTGCCGTCTGTTACTGCAAGATCTACCGCAAAACGAAGCAACATATGCTGTCGGTTCAACCGAACAACTTAAACAATATTGTGCGTGTGGATGTGGTCACTCTACGTGCCGCCATCTTGATTTTGATAACGTTTGCTATATCGTACATTCCACTAACCGTAGGTGTGATTTGGAACAGGGCGTCTCGGCCTCCTAGTGGAATCATCCTTTTGAAAACAATGGCTTTTTCTATAGTTCTTACTGGAAGCATGTTGAATCCGTTCATCTATATCACAACTTCCAGTTCTTTTAGGAAAGCTATAAAATCAACTTGTCGTAGGATATTTTGTTGTGAAGTTGTGCGTCGCTGGAAATGATTGTACTTACTTGTATGTCCTAGTATGATGCTATGATAAAAAGTCTTGTAGGAATTATACCATTTGTTTGTAAAAATAAATCTTACATTTGAGAAACAAAAAGTTTTCTTTGCTATCAATGCTACATAAGCCGGATATGTTCTTAGCGGAATATGATAAAAGAAAACTCATAGACATATCGTTTGAATATTAATGACTTTATTGATAAGTAGAACGTCAAAACAAGCTCAACTGAGATGGAATCAAATGCTTGTTAATTTTTGGTTTTCAACTCTGGTTGTGATTCTTCTTTGTTATATAGATATATATGTGTGTATATGTAATTCGCGTATTACATTTACTATGTGAAAATTGTATGATATTTCTAATACTATAATCTTTACAGTTTGCCATATTGACACAATAATATACTCAGCAATAACTGTAGGCAAAGCTAAAAAATGAAATGTCAACATGAACGTCTTGTCGTCTTATGTAGCGTCAACACCGTAATATTACAACGCAAAAATATGCAACATGCAAATAGATTATTTATCGAAGCATGCAATACAAATACAATAGGTGAATTTAACGTTTACTTACGTTTTTCAAGTAGAGATATACATGTGTACAGTGACACTTCACCTATCATACATATCGTACTGAAATTAATCAAACTATATACAATTACGTGACTTGATTAAACTATGTACAATTGTGTGACTTTTGCTATCCTTCTTCATTATCGGAATACATTCATCTGTCGTCTCTCTCTGAAGCACCTTTGCTTAGTTTTAGCAATAGCTACCTTGGTGCATCATCTTTCCCTCTTGCTTAATTGCAACTATCGACGAACCTCACTTTCTTGTCAACATTTTTCTCATCCTGTTTGTTGTCCCTTTTTTCACCTGCCTCGACAATGGAGGCTTCTGGGAAAAGCTCGTCGAGTTTCACGATGACGTAGTCAAGTTCAGCGGCAGCCAAGAGGTCAAGGTCCATCAGGTCGCCGGCCTGGCAGGATGTGCCCTTGTCGACGTACTTCGGACCTTCCTCTGGTGGTGCTGCATTGATGTGGGATAGAAAACATTTAAACTTCGATGCAGATGTAACAAGACCATAGCATGTCCAGAACAAAAGATACAAAAACCGGAAGTTCTGCTGCAATACCACGGTCACACAGCAGGGGGACCAAAATCTACCTTAACCTTCGTCTTCCCAACACCTACCCACATACCAAATATCAGTACAATCTATTCAGAGGGTCATTACTCATGCTGACTACAAATAGCCGAAAATAAAGACACATAGACACACATACACACACATCCCAATCAATACCTCCCTCGTTCAATCAATCAATCAATCAATCAATCAATCAAGCAATCAATCGATCAATCAATCAATCAATCAAAGCCTTCATGGAGGCAAAATGAGGTCAGCACACATGAATACCCACTATGAGAGGACTGTTTAGTGAGACATCGTTACTACTGTAAAGGCTCAGTAACGGATCGCTCAGTAAGATTTTCTACATTCAGGATTCAGCAGAGCCTTAGTCTTTAGGAAACATCTTTACAAACTCTGGTATGATACTTAATTAATTATCGCAAAAACGCAATCCTGAAAATGCAGAACACTCACAGATCTTGTCTCCTAGCGGCAGCCACGAGACGAAGTTATTCCTGATGAACTCCGCCATCTCCAGATCACGCGACTGTTCCTGTTTGATCTGACGTTTGACTATGACAATGGCCCTCCTCATGATACTCAGCAGAAGATTGGCAAGGATCAGGAAAGAAGCAACAAAGAAGACAGCAAAGAAACCAACACTGATGAGTTCAACTTCGACCATTTTCTCCAACTTGTACCGGCGCAAAAGGGATGGAAAGAGGTGAAGGAGAGACTGTGCAACGGACCGGAAACCTTCCACATGAGACCCTAAAAGAAGATGCTGCAGCTGAGCAAAAGAGAAGAAGAGGAAGAAGAGGAGGATGAAAAACATGATGATTTCAGTCCGCATAGTGGCAAGGACTGTCATCATGACGGTCATGCGGCGGCTATAGCGGAGCAGACGCACAAACTTGACGATGTTGATGAAGACGACGAAATTGACCACGTAGTGGTAGATGGCATCCCAGTAGGCGATGTGTTGGAAGTTCACAAACACTTCTGAAAATTAAGACAAATATCTGTTACAGTGTAACTTATACAATAGCTTAGGACCCAAATGCCGCAATCAATGTCTAGTTTACATCTTAAAGACATACCCCCCTCCGACTGAATCAAATCAACAGACAACACATTATGCACAATACTTTTTATGGGCACTTTTCCCTTCCATACTTCATTAATGGTCTCATTTTAGACATTGTTTCTAACTTTACCTTACACTGTGGAATGTTTGTTTATTGTCTTCATTTTCGTAAGCTAGCCATGTTATATTTTGTTACTTGTTTTCAACTGAACCGGTATGTCACCTTTGCAATTATTAGTTCACTTTTGTTGTTATTGTCCTTATTTTGTTATTTCTATAAGCAGATGAGTCATATAGGCACTTTTTGTCCAATGCTCGTTAAGAATTTGTGAATAAGATTTCTTTTTAAACACCTTCCGTTAGCTGATAACAAAGGTGATACACTGTCTCTAATTATTTTTTTTTAAAGGAGAAACATGTTGATCATTAAATATTTACCAGAAATCAAGATACAACCATCTTACCGTCGTCAGTGTACCGGCTGTTCTTGATGTCCTTCAAAGCCACGTTTGAGAAAGCTTCACGAACCCCATACATCACAACAGCCACGAATCCGCCGACTATGGTGGCTATCTCCAAGACGTTCCAGTAATCTTGTATGTACTTAGCCTTCCCCTTCGCAGCCTTCTCCCACTCCCGTATGGCCACATACACGAGTAGCGTCACGAAAAGCATCTGGAACACTATGACCACGATTCCCCGGCTTCCCTCGTAGTTGAAGAGTCGGTAGGTGTTGACTGTCGAGTGTGGGACAAACGCTCCTGTAGTGCTGAACTCGAAGATCAGGTTAACCGAACTCAGCAGGTTGCTCCCCTCTGCGTATACTGTAAACTCGACCATAACTGCTCTTGTGTATCGGTCGATCCAGGTGTTATTCTTGAGTTCTTCCAGCCTCTTCATCGTTGCTATCTTAGACTTCTTCATGATAGACACGTAACCACCGCCAGGGTACGTCGAGAGTTGTCCGAACGCCGGCAGCCCCTTCAGTTCATAGGCGGGACGGAAGGTCCAAGGCCCCGTGGAGTTGTCGTCCGGACCACGAGGCTTCCATCCGGCGGAGAAGTCACCCGATTCCTGGACGTTCCAGGAGAATCCAGCGGTGCACTCGCGAGGTTTTACGGAGCCATCCACCATGCAGTGACCTGTATCGATAGCAGTCATCTTATATTCAAATAATGATGCTATTGATAATAACTTTATTGCAAATTCATGCCCGGAGGCTGATTGCAAGAATACTAGGAAATGAGATAATGATGATAATAAGTACACAGTAATGGAATAAACACAAAGTAAAATGAAAGTCGTTAACTAGCGCTACTTCTAAACCAATCAGTTGTTACTGGGTTGGCCTTCTTTTTTGTGTGCAGTAGAATATGAAATTCCCGACGTTTTGGGAGATATATAACCATAGTAGTTACTCATGTGTAACTATTTTTATTTCCGTGCCATGCATGCTATTTATGTCATTTGCTTTGAAACAAATGATGGCGAAATTAATGATAAAAAATATGACAGTAACCAAAAGAAAGTCTAAAAGTAGATATGGGAATAAGGGCACTACGTTGAAAACATCATAAAGATGGTCAAAATACTAGTACTCTGTTGTTGTTTTTTTTGGTCAAAACTGATGACAAAAGGATGTGATTTAATGACAAGGGTTTGTTATGAATTATTGACGAAAGAAGTGCACGGACGTCCTAAAAACCTTCTACATCTAACTAAATACAAGTCAAATCAGTCTCCGTACAAAGCTGTGCGTGCAAATATCATCATCTAGTGTACATAAAGATCTGGGCATTAATTGAAAGCCTATAGAGTGCACCGTCATGAAACCACAATTCTACCTTTGATAATCTTAAAAACAAGGCATGCAATAGAATTGAGTGATAACAGTTAGCCTAAAACCATGTTTATTTGATTATATGGATGGCATTCGCGTGTGAATCGACTTTCGTTCGTTTCCAAAGAAAAAAAATGTTGTGGAACATACTGTAAATCGTACAAACCAGCTGCAAAATGAGCAAATATATACCGTAAATTGCAAAAAAATATTTCGGAGAATGGATGTTAATATGCCATATGTCAATTCATAATATATGTAAATCCCCAAGTCAAAAAAGAAATGGAAGAACAAAAATTAAGAATCTATTATTTGTTGTACCATACTCTGCCTGTTTGTTTAACCTTCCTGACGTAGATTTCATAATGAATGCGACTTTTTTTGCCAAACCTTTTTATATTCGCATGCCCCCATCAGTTTTGGGGTTCCCGGAGGATGTCATCCATGAAATCAAATCAACATGGCCTAAGCTAGCGCATGTTAAAAGCGACGCCTACCGGGTGAGACCCTGAGCTGACGAAGCCGTGGAGGTTGGAACCTGTAGGCTACCGTGTCGTGGAGGTGGAGCCGATCCGCCCGTCTGCCCAGCACGCCGTTGTACCACGTGTTGAAGTACACGCCTGGCAACAGGACAGCATCCGTCCACTCCCAGAAGTCTTGGGCCGTCTTGACCTGGGCAGTTATGAGTTTGAAGTTCATTGTTATATATACATGTTACACGAGTCCATTGTGTGTGCGTCCAATACAAACAAGGATAAGGACAACCTCTATACTTTTTCATAGATTTTTGTACACTTTCTTCACTATATATCTGCAGTATATACTGTAGTATTTTGATTGAATAAAATAAAATTGATAAACTTCTCTTTAAAATCCACTGTTGGTGGTTCGAAGGATTCCCATCGTATGAAAGAAAATATTGTCGCCTTCTCTGTTATTAAAGGAAAGTATCGAAATAATCATTGCAAAGCCGAAACATTGTAGTAAAATGTACGTATTCACATGTTATCATTATATGTATTAGAAGGGTTCAAAGGAGACAGTCAGTGACGACTAGTTTGCTTTCCTTCTGGAATTTTGGAACTAAGGTGCTAAGGTGCTAAGATCTAAGTTGGCATTGTCTTCAGTCTCAACAGATAACATTATGAATGCTTACCTGGTCCATTCCAGTAACGAAAGTCTTCCGCAGAGACCTGTCCATGTAGAAGGCGTTCGGGTCCCGGTCTACCTCCGTCACCACGATCAGCACGATGACGAAGGCCAGGAGGGACAGCGTCTCGTAGATGACGCGGTTCATCCGGACCTGCTTCGCGCGGTGGTGTCGGGCCACTTCCAGGCGACCCTTGTTCTCCTTCGGTAGCTTCTTCCTCCTTCGAAGCTCTATATGAACAAAGTTATCTCCTTTATTCATTCATAAAAAAGACATCAGAATAAAAAAATATATAAACAAGGCCTAGTGGGACGGACTCAGTTATGCAACTTATGTCCTAGCCGCCACTTGTACAGCATGAAAAGATAGTACAAAATAAGCAACCATCTGTATATGTATGATACACAGATGCAAATTTGAGCTGTTAAAGCGAAATTCCAGTTTACCAACCCAGAGGATACGTGGCACACGAAATTGCTGAAAATGCTATGTTGTCATTCGGTAATTTTGGGTACTTAACATGATTTCACAGTTGACATGGGGATCTCTTTGAAATGATACGAAAGAAAATTTGAAGGAGGACAATTCTATACAATTAGACTAACATAGTATGAAGGTCTTGTCTTTTCAAAATAATGCGTTTTGGAAATGTAAGGAATTATTTGTGTCAGGCCTCTAGCAGATTAGAACCAGGTCAGCATTGACTGGTTATGAAGTTTACTGTGCATATCTTTAGGACCAAAGATCCTTTAGAGGCTAGAGACAACCAAGGCCCATACCTGCTGAATCCATCGGCTTGGCGGGCTGCACGAAGTACCGCTCCTGCATGGCTGAAGCGCCGTCTTCGTCCGCGGGCTTCCTCCGCAAATACGTCAGGAATGACGTGATCAAGATGACCTGCAAGAAGAAGTAAGTTAGTCATATGAAACACCACAATTACTTCAAGGAGGTTGGTGTCCTACGGGCTCTTGTTGTTTCTTGGTATTCTGCTTTAAACTTATCAACCAATGTCAACAAATGGTTGCAATAACAACTGTTTAAAAGCTATAATTCAAACTCTAGCAGAAGCTAATACTATTCACCTTCGCCGGCTCAAAGACGAAGGCGGACTGAAAGAACGACATGGCGAAGGAGGTGAACCACTCCTCAGACTTCTTGTAGCCCCACTCGAGGCTGTACAGGACGACGAAGAAGGAGGAGACAAACGCCACGGAGAAGGCGAGGAACCAGGCGATGTAGATGCACCATGGCGGAAGGCCTGTCTTCTTCCTAGCGACTTCCATACTACTTTGTTCAGCACCATTCTTCTCTTCCTCCTCAACCTCACACTCCATGCCACACTCTTCGTCAATGTCGTAAACGATGACGTCATTGTCTTCTGTCTGACAGCCTGCGTCGGCCATGATGGGCGGTGATGACGTAATGACGACGACGTCATCTTGTGACGTGCTCGTTGACTCTTCTTCTTCCTCCTCATCATCATCTGGCACGACGGCGTTTAAGTTCCTCCGGGTCTTCCGGAAGAGACGCACAATGATGAAGTTGATGGGGAAAACGGTCAGCGTCGTCATGAAGCTGATGTAGAGGGTCGTCACTGAGAGGGTGACTGGGCCAATCCGCAGGGCATTCTGGCCTCCAGCACCGTCGCTGGGCCTGCAAGAAAGCAAACAAATAAACATATATGTCAGACACATAAGCTTGCTACGGACATACGTACGGACCATGTCTCTAAAACATTGGGACTTAAAACAGTAAACGTTAAAATGATACAAAGTTTGAAGACGATAATTTCTCAACAACACTGTTACTTTAGAATGGCAAAAGGGGATAATGAACAGCTTGAATATGGGAACGAATGCAAAATAGGACCCAATAGCCTAGCCTAGCGCACTGATAGGCAGGTGTTTGTTCAAGCTTTGCCTAATGGGCTGGTTTCTGATTGTATATCAGTTCTAATTCTGGTTCCTGATTATAGAAAAGGTGGGGCTTTTCGTCTTCCTCTGCTTCAAAAAAAAAGCTTTCAAACCAAACTTGCCTGCATCTAGCCCACGTATTTTGAGTACTCTCTTGTTTCAACAACATAAATCTCTGTCCACTGTCACATGCATGTCTCCTATGTTTCTACCATGTACTTGTAATTAGCATTCGGGCATGAACTTGCAAATATACTTTTATTACAAAGGTAAACGTTAGCTAGAGTTAAGTATTTGTGCTACATATACTTCAGGTTTGCTATGTTGATTTAACGATTATGGGATCTTTTTATGAATATTTGGTATTGAACTTTTTTGTTTGAGTTGAATGTGTGATAGTTGTGTGCCGATTTGTTAAAAATAGTGAGAACGCTAGCGACCACAAAAAACACCCCTCTTAAAAAAAAAGTATGGTGACCCTGTGACGTTACAATTCAAGATGGCGGCCACCACACATGCCAACGGATCCAACAAAGGTTTTGCTACACAAACCTGTAATTTGCTTACCTGTACCACATGGCGCTGGCCACCATGGCGCTGAAGAGCATGGACAGGCCGCACATAATCCTCTCCACGCGGCTGAAGGTGCTGCGGGTGGGGCGGGACAGGATGGAGTACCACAGGTGTTTGTCCGTCAGCACGTGACGCACAGACGTGCGGAACAGGTGGCCCAGTGACGTCAGCTCGTCCGGACTGGCCACCGGAATGACGCGGTCGATCCCTTCCGGATCCTCGACGGCCAGCCAGCCGTTACACAGGAACTGGGACCTGCGGAAACCAAGAAACGTTTGGGACCGCATTGTTAGCAGCGACAACTAGCTGCAGTACAAAGTGAACTCGAACTGGTTACTATTATCATTGCACTGAAGAAGGTCACTGAACGTCGGCTATTATATTACCAAAGACGGGCTATCACCTCCGCAATCATTGGAATATTATAGAGTGACAGGATGTGAGGCGGAAGATGTGTAGTAACAACAATATTTCCTATTGATAGTGAAAACTATACATATTTGTCTCTCACATTTGTTCCGTTCGAAGGTCATGCACCTTCACCCTCCCGAGGAACCACGACGCATGCTCCCACTTCCCGCTGTTGTCGTGCCAGATGCGCATGTGCGTGAGGGAGCCCAGGTCACGTGGGGTGCTCATGAGAAACTTGTTGACGCTTCCTGCCTTGAAGAGCTGTATCAACAACAACAAAAACAAAATTGAACCACAGCATGTCCAAGAAAGAAATATGTATACAAAAAAGTGCGTTTTGCTGCAGTAGCAAGAAAAGCCGCCAGAAGGCCCGATTTTATGTGACACCTCCCAAGGACCAACCCAACCACTAAACACATGTGCTATCCTAACACATTCATGAATCCTTGTTCAGGTGACAAAAGCACATGTAACACAAACACATAGGCAGAAACACCTGCCTACGTTACAAATACCATCACAACCCATTTGTAGCTTTTTGAGAGTATCACGCCATTATGCCATTCATGGCCATGCGTGCGTTACACGTAAAAATGATAAAGATAACGAGCTACACGTGGTTATTAAAGACTTACATCTTTCTTGTCGTCAAAGATGCGCACTCCAGTGTCAGCGTTTTCCCCGCAGAGAAGAAAGGCAATCTTGGACCTGGTGCCGGCCTTCCGCGCAGTGCCGGTGTAGACTGTGATCTCGTACTTAAACTGGTCGTGAGGATTGTCGTCAGGGAGGGATGACGTCACCCACTGTGGGATAAAGGAAACAGAGCCCTTTTATTTACCATCATTTTTTTTCAAAATCATAATAACTTTATTGCAGTTCCATTCTGGAAGATCAATTGCAAAGTAAAACAGAAGTGTGTAACATTGAACATACATTATAGAGGAAAATGAAATACATAGATGAATTAAAGGTGAAATAATCATTAAGCTGAATCTTTCTCTATTTCAGCTGGTTTGAATGGTTTGACATCTTTTCAGCGTGCAGTGGGAGATGAACTGTCAAACGTTTTGGTAGATACAATACTTGACTTGAGCAGGAGGATAGTTTTTGTTGAGTAGTAAGATGTGGAAACATTGGGGCAATTAACAGAAAAGAGAATATTTTTGACATGTGCAGGTATGTCCACTTCGTACCGAATGAATAAAGGACAAGCAGCGAATGCTTCCAAGGACGCGTGGATCCAATCATGAATGATGATCTCCCCAAATATCTCTTCTCCTCTTCTCTTCTCAGCTTTCTGGTAATTCGTTTAAACACGACTTTACCTTCTTGGATAACAAGATTCTTTATTCACAGCCAAGACATACGTATCACAGCCACCGACTGTCACCTTATCTAGGGAAATATTACTGGTACTATTCCACACTGCAAGTAGGTGTCGCTGCGTGCAATGCGGTCCCAAACGTAAAGGATTACCAAACATGCGGTTCTAAACGACTTTACCTTCTTGCGGTCCTTGATGTCTTCCAGCCTTGCGTACAGCATCGCCACGAAGAGGACCAGCCACAGGAAGATGACTGTGGACAGCACGATGCCGCTGCTGTGGATCGGTTTGCTGAACACTGTTGCGAAGTTGATGCTGTTCGGCGGGACGAAGGCATCCGTGGCAAACATCGTCAGGTGGTTGCAGAGGCAGACGGTCTCAGTCAGGGTTGACTTGGGGCTAACCTGGAGAAAAAAGATAGGACAAACGATGATAATAATTCTCCAAATAGAAGAGAGACTACCACGCTGAGGATCTTGTGGGAATGTTGAACTTTAAGAGCGGAGCTTCTTGGTACAATGCCTGAGAACATTCATCTGGGTAGCGCTAGGAAAGTAATGCATTCATAGCCTTCGCCAAATGGATTATGTTTTGGTTAGCGTTTGTGATTTTGTGGTTTAGCAGAATAACTCAATGTTTATATGTTGGTAGGTGACGAGAGAACAGGTCCGATTTTGGGCCTCCTCGCAGTTTTTAGTGGTAACAGTTTTGATATCTCGGCTCTGAACTTGCTACGGTCACGATATGTTTGAGTGGAAGGTATAGTAGCATTTGCGCTGGGAATAGATGGTTCAAGTTGTAACCCCTAGCGTCTTTTTTCAGAACTGCAGGCTATGTGAACATGTGCAAATTTACCTTACATCCCCTGTCTTCCCATTGGTCCGTTGTCTCATTCCGGAAGCGGCAGCCTATGGTAGTTACCAGCATACTGTACTCGATCCTCATCGGAAAGGTTGTACCATACTCTGTCCCATAGAACTCGTACTCGGAATCGTACCCTTCGTAGGACGAAAAAAACAAATAAAGCATAATATTGAATAATGTGACAGAAACAGACAGGCAATATAAGTCAGCTTACAAATCTTTCAAAACGTGAGAGCTGATATGATAGCTGACACCTCTGACAGTTTTTGTCTTTCTTGAAGTTAAGACAAGTTCATAACTTGCATCTACCATCGCTGACTTAATGTTTAATTTTCGTTAATTTCGTAATAAAAGTTTATTTGGAAGTTTGTGCCCGAAGCATTATTGCATAGTACATAGAGCATAGAGTTGAAACATGCATTTCATGATTTGGTATGGACATAAGAAACATTAATGTGACAAGGAAAGTGACTGACATTCATGAAAGAATATACTGAATTTAAAGCTAGAGTTGACTGTATCTAAAAGAGTTTGGTTACCATAGAATCTGAGAGCGAAGTGATAACTCCCGATCTCTGCAAGGTCAGGAACCAGCACTGTTTCATTTCCCTTGACGACTTGTGTTCCATTCACCAACAGCACTTTACTGTCATTGCTGGAGGAACGCAGCTTAAAACCAACATCCTCAACCACACCCTGGATATGGTCCCATTTAGAGACCTCTGGCTCGTCACCATATCCAAGGTCTATACGGCAAATGACATTTGAAGGGTTGAAATCGAGGCTTAGAAGGAACCCATAGCCTGGTGACGTCAGATTAAACGCATGCACAGCTTTGTTTTGCTTCCTCCTAGCCATGATGACGTTATGTTGAGGAGCTGGGATGTGATTGGTCAGCCTGGGCAGGGTGATCGTGACGTAGTTGGCTTCGCTTTGATAATGCACAGTTTGAAAGTTATCGTTTAGTAAGGTGAGTTCCATGAGAGGTGACGATGTGTGCTGTAGAGAGGTGTCCCAAGTAAAGAGGTTATCCCGAAACGATTTCACCTGAAAACGAGAAAACAAATTAAACACATAAATCTGGAGACCGAAAACGAACTTTAGGCAACAGTTTATGAAATTGTTTCCCTGGATCATCCTGTCAGCAGTATGATTTTTTCCACTGCTGACAGGATCATCAAGTCTATAGCCACTTCCAAAATAGATTATTCATTTTTCCACGAAAACACACATGTGTAAGCAACAATGAATACCTTTAAGTTGACTTGCTTGTCAACACCTTTCATATCTTCTTCACCAAGAGGGGGCAGTGAAAAACTTCCTCCCCCAATCTGGAATGCCCGTCCACCTTGTCTCGCCGACCCCTTACTCAGTGCCATCACTACGAAAAGAAAAGAAAAGAAAAGAAGAGAACATTTCATGCATGCAATAAGTTTTTGTCCATACATTTTATTCACTTGAAGTTTTCCATTGGTACATGTCGGTATCTTTTACTAACATTTGTGCATGTAAAATTTCTATTTAAAGAGAAATGCATTTTTGTATGCATATATATATCTTTGTATGTGACGTTGCAAAGCTTTCAATAAATAAACCTGTACTGTACACATTGACTTATAACAAAACGACTCTATCAAGTTATGTAAACCCCGGAACTCACAGAAGCAGATAATAAATTGATAAAACGTATGGTAAATTATGCAACAATTCTAGGAAGCAAGTCTGCTTTCCAAAAGATATCCCCAACAGAAATATATATGAGAACGTTTACTTGAACAATCTTTGGTTGAATTTCTAATGTCTTTACTCTTCCTTATGTTATAATATCTACATATTTACAATGCAGGGGTTACCATCACAAGTCAACATCTAGTTATCACTTTGGTCTAACAAGGAAATACCAGTAGCATCTAACCTTTAGCCTCGAACCCAGACGCCCGCAGCTCAATGGGACGACCGTCTGCCTTTACTGCCCTCAAAGCAACGTTCGCCGCTCTGTCAATAGTTGTCAAGACTGCAGAAACTCTGGAAATGTTCTGGAACGCAAACACATGTGTGTTAAGCGTGGAAAGTGAAATGTTTCGTCACAGTGCAGCAGCGACACCTAGCTGCAGTGCTTAGTACAACCAGTCAGTATTGCTTTGAGGAATGTGACAGACTTTGATCAACTGTATCGTACACAGAAAGCGTACACAAACATATGGATCGAAGAGGAGAAACGACAATTTCTAGAAGAGAACTTTTGAATAAAAAAAAATAGATGAAAATCATGAAAATCATGTACAGCCGGATAATTGCACCAAAACGCTGACAAATTGGTTTTAATGCAGTTAAGCGGATTCTACTGTACTACCTCTTGTTTCTTTTTTGACCTCGCCTCGACGAACGCTCCTCTCTCTACATCGTCAAGCCATGGATCCTCGTCTGACTCCAAAAGGTCACCGCTGTGTCCCTCAAGGTCAACATCAATGCTATGTCCGTCAACGTGAGCGCTGCTTTCCTCAGAATCCCCGATCGTAATATAAGGACCAAGAATATCGAAGAGCCCTGGAATTTTTTTCAAATCCAGGTAAATCTAGTTTTGTCTTTATCTTTATTATCCATTAAGTAAAAAAATGGAAGTTTTATCATTTACATCTCATTAACTAAATGCAATAAAAACAGCATTTCGTTTTGCCATGTTTATTGCATTCGTGCTGCGAGTAGTGGCCATCGCCGTATCATAAAAAGCATTTAGCTGAATTCATTAGACAATATATGAATCATGCAAAAATAATTTCTTACCTCTTAGAAGCTCGCTGAGTCGCTCACTCTCTGTATCCAGTGCCCCAAGACTTTCAAGTCCTTGTAGCAATCTGTTCCCTACGTAAATGACGTCATCCTAGAACAAGCAAGAAGTTTAACAAAAATGCTTCCAAGTTTTCATTCATAAGATGTTTAATGTCTCTTGCTCCGAAATTCTCTTCTTTTAAGAATGTGTTATTCTCTAATCCTGTACACAATGTTATTATCGCAAGGAGTCCCTAAATCTTACCTCAAACTCCTTGAAGAGGTGTGGGAATCTTTTGTGCAGCTTAACGAAGGTGTTCAACGTAGCGCTCAGCTCTTCCATGCTCCTAGGTTCCAGTAGGGCTTTTATGAAACCTCTTATGATGTCTTGGAACTTCTGGAATGTAAAAATTGATGATGATTGGTGAGAATACTGCTGGAATAAGATATTTTATAATCAAAGTATTTCATGTCATCCACGAAAATATAACCAAGCCTTGAAAAGTCCTTAAAATGTTTCGTCAGGTTGGTAAGTCACTCCATAACAAAGTTCTTTGTGCACAACGAAGTTAGGACTGCATCTGTTAGCAGCGAAACCTACTTGCAGTGCATAGCAGAACCAATCAGAATTACCCTGAGGAAGGTGACAGACGGTCACCGAAACGTTGGTACTGAATAAAACACTTGTTCAACGACTTTGGTATCCAATCCTTCATAAGTGCATTATAGAGCTTGGCGAAGGAACGAAAATCGTACCTTAGCATCCATGCTCACTTCCTGTGCACTTGTGGTGTTGCCAACCGTTCCTTCAAGTACATCAATGGCGGGTTTCAACTGTGGAGGATTCAAATCCTCCTCAACAGGTCTGGGCATTTCTGTGCCAAGCTAGAGAAATTGAAACAGATTGATGATGATTGATGATTAATGAATTTAGACTTTATGACCGATATCTCTTTTTGTGTAACATGTTGTTCTGTATTTATCATTGTCATTATCATGTGTGTACTGTCGTTATATATATATATATGTACGTGTGTTAATTTGTGTGTATTGCAATTATGTGTATGTACGCTCTTCATTTTTATGAATCCAGGAAGAATAGAGTAGATGCCTCTAATCCAATGGGTTTCTAATAAAACGTCAATCTCTTTTTGATAGGATTTCCAAATCACACTCAAATTTTGCAGAGTAAACGTATTCACTGTGCTGGAGTTAGTAGAAGTTATGCATTTCTTTTGAAGAGTAAAATGTATAGCAGCTTTTTAAAATGTTCACAATGAAGTTAGTCATCTTTATATCAATGATTGTTTCTATCACAGCAAAACCAGGCAACTATAAATTATCGTACTCACAGCTGGTGCATCTGCATCTTCCGTTACATTCGATACCGTTGCTGCTGTTGGTATCTTGAGAAAGAGTCGTATGTTAGTACAAACTGTACGTGCTTAACATGGAAATCGTAATGTTTTAAAGAGCTCCATTGCATGTGAAGCGCATGTATATTCATGAAAGAGGATTAAAACTATATTGATGTCTGTAATCAGTACCCTAAATCACCATGTCACCTATATTTGGTATTTTCGGTTTGCGCATTTCATTTTTAAGGCAACCAAAGCAATATTACGGCCAAAAAATGAAAATCTTTATGGTAGCGACATTAACTAACACTGTTAAGCACATTTATGTAATAACTGCACACTTTGAGCATTCTAAACCGCGCAAAAATGTGTCGTGCGATGATCCCCTTAGTTTCGGGAGCCTACAAAACCCCCGCGACGTACGATTTTCAGTGAGTTCTCACATCACACCGACATCATATTTTTGCATCATGGATGTCGCTATACATTGTGGTAGTGGTGTTTGAAATAATCATGTATAGAAATGACTAAATAAATTGACCTTCAAAAGCCAATTTTCGGCCCTACCATTGCTTGGGTTTAATTCAACTGTAAGGACAGAGACATGCGAGCAATGCAATCAGTGTTTCACCTGTTCTCCTAGCCCTTCAGCAGGCAGCTCAGTCCCACTGGGGTCGGTTGGTTCTGTCTCGTCATTATCATCCGCTTCTGAATCAAATGACTCACTACCGTCGATATCAAAATAAGAGTCACTCTCAAGTTCACCTGCCATGTCTGTTGTTACACTCATAGTTGGGGCTGCAAAAGAAATATCAACGGTCATTATAGTTCAAGTTCTAATTACGAACATACAGATGATTAGCAGATTCTACTTAAGAATATTTCAAAGAAGCTGACATAGAATGTGCCGAAGGTTTCCCCTAGTTTCGTTACAACTGTTCTGCTGTAGTATCAAGGTCAGCCAGCGGGGGGAGGGGGGGGGGGGGGGTGGGTCGTGTGGCAAAATCGATCTTGACATTCGCGTCTAGAACTTACACCTATCCAAGTACCAAATCCATCCAGGGGTTCCGAAGTTATTGCTCCAAATAAATGTATTCGTCGCACACGCACACGCAGACACCATACCCCCCCCCCCCCCACACACACAAACACAAATAAAACGGAGCTATAAACTAAACCTCCATTTTTCACGGAGGTAATAAACTGAAGATCTTATCTACAACACAATATCGTCTTTAACTTATCAACTAAATGCGCATTAATCCCTGTTCACCTAAAACTACATGGCTGGTGTCTCTTCATATACAGTTATGGAGGTTTTAGTATAGTAGGAGAAAAAAACTCTACCAATATACTCCTCAAGGACCACCGCCACTTCGTCACTGTCTGCGTAAACCCCCACGGCCCGGATGGTTACAGTGTATTGTACGGGCAGGAGTTCGTACAACGTCACATCAGTTACCACGCGGTCCACCAGTATGGACTGACTTTCCTCTTGGGAGACGCTCCTGTGCGACCTAACTCTTGAAGTACTTAAACATAAAAAGAGTAGAAATTATGCTCGTCTCATGAATCGAGCAGCAATATGTAAAATAGCATAATAGCAAGTATCATTGTGTCCCTTATTGTCTATGTTATGCTCTTATGTTCTGTCATGATATGGTTATCTATGTTACATGTACGTGCAATTAGCCATCGGGCATGTATTTGAGATAAACCGGTTATCACACAGTGCAATTCAGCTGACTATGTATGTTATATACTTGTTGGCTGCGAGACTGTTTATGTTCATGGTGTAAAGTTTGAATTTGAGTAATAAACCAAATCATCATCATCATCATTATTATTGTCGTTACTATTCTATAATTACTATCATTGTCATAATTATCATTATCATTTGTAGTACAATCTCAATATCGGATATGGAACCTTACCTGAAGGTGACTGTATAACCCATGATGACTGCTACAGGAGCGGTCCATGACAGTTCGGCACTGGCCGGATCCACAGCAGATCTTGTGATCACGACATCTGACGGCGCATCGGTAACTGCAGGGGATAAACAAAAGGTCTTACATTGACATTTCGTTGACAGGATCTAAGCAACACCTCTGTAAATAGAACAGCTAAACGAGAGTATTCTGTAATGAAGCATTCTAACGGGGCGCGTAAAACAAGTTGTGTTTAAAAAAAGGAACAATTTTGTTTGTTTTGTTATTTGTTTATTCTGCAAAACCGCGTTTGGACGTAACAGTTACAGACACAAAACGTAACACAAAATACGTAACTCCGATATTAGATATAGCGCTGTGTGTGGTATAGCTGCCATTCCTTTTTAGTTTTAGTACAACACAAAGTTTTGCTCCGTTGCTTACCTGTAATGGCGTTCAAATCAACCACTTCGCTCTCTCCAAGTTCAGTAGTAGCTGAGATGCCGACAGTGTACTCTGTGCCTGGAGACAGTCCACTTAGTACAATATTACCGACATTTCTGTCTACTTCTATGGTTACTGCATCACTCTGACCGGAGAAGGCATGTGCATATGTGATGACGTAGTGATCTGGCAGCTGTCGTGGCGGCACCCAACTAAGACTTACGGAAGCTGTTGTGACCTGAACAACTGTCAACTCAGACGGTGCCTCCGTGTCTGTATGGAGATAGGATACAATGCCAAGTGTACTGAGGTAAATGTATTGAGAAAAGGGGGGGCTTTATTGCGCGAAATTTGTGACAGTTACAATGTATGATGAATACCAACGTGTACATTGGAGATATGCATTTACCCTTATTCCTTAGACATTGTAAATTGCACAGATGCATGCATTAGAAAGGCAAACAGTACGAGTATTTTCTATAATTTTCAATCTGATAATTATCTTAAATAGCTAAAATTGTCTATACCACATACTTGAATGTGTGGATTAAAGCAGCACAAGCAAAAAAAAACACAGAAGGCAATGGAAAATCATCTTTATCAGCTACTTCAGAACCTATAATGTTAGGAATGTCATTGAAATAGATGTTATATGTAATGGACGTACTACAAAATATAGTTAGTTTTGGAATGTACTACATGTAGATATTACAATTAGCTTTACCGGTATTTCCATTTGTCATTACGCGTTCGCTAGCTTCATACAGTGTCCATGCCACTATAGAGATGTTGTAGACTGTTGAAGGGGAGAGCTCCTGGATCGTATATTCCTCTGTACTGGCTGGTAGTGACACTGTTGTGGCTGAGTCAACGTTGCCTTGGAAATCAATTGCACATGCGCAGTACGTGATGTTGTACCACGTGACAGTAGCGTAAGGTTCGTTCCAAGTGAGTGTCAGAGTTGTAGTTGTCGTTATGGAAACGACGAACGCTGTTGGTGGGTCTATACCTACGGAAACAGAATGTGAAAATTTTTAGTATTTACCCCACCTAATAAAGGCATCCGTCCAGTAAACACCCCGACCAATGAAACCACGTGAATCGCATTGAAACTCAGATTCATATCAGCCATTTCTCGACAAATCCTTTTTTTACTTGCGTTAACGACTACATCTGACAAAACAAACTCGCCGGTGAGATGGTGGAAGGTGTCAGCTTCCAAAAGACGTTTTCAGATTGACAATTTTGGCACTTTGGAAGTGATTGAAAGCGACCGTTATTTTACGTTTAGAGAAAAGTAGCAGAAACTATTTTTTCTAAACGTTAAATCGCGGTCGGGGTACGTAAACAAAGGTTAAAAGTTATGCAATGCTCTATTGTAACATGCAGTTTTTATGTCCATTCTGCATCAAGTTTGCTGCAGACATCCTTTGCAAGTCTGCTAACGATAATGAGGAGATATAGGGATCGGTTTCGACTTTTATGAATACGTTATTTCATTTCTAAATGCAGCATAGATTGTATCTTTGGTTGATACCTGTTGCTGTACATTGTACCATGTATAATTGTAGATCGATATTGTCAATCAATTAATTGATTGATTTACATAGATGATGGTGAAATTAAATTACATCAGTTTTTTATATACGGGTACATCATAAAAGTTACCAACTAATTTATTTTATCTATTTCTGATTTATACTTCATATCTTACAGACCTTGTCAATAAAATAAACGGCAGTTTAAAATGTAATTTCATCATGAATTGATGGCAAGACTTACTTGTGCTGACCCGAAGCGTCACAACAGGATCAGGGTAACTGTCAGACCTAAGAACCTGTACCCCAATGGTGTACAGTGTGGCTGGTGTCAGTCGGGTGAACTCAACGGAATGTTCATAGGTGAAACGTTGAGAGTGTTCCACTCCGTCGGATGTGGCAAGACTGACAATGAAGGCCAGATGAGACGCTATTGGAGGAGACCACTGGAAGGACAGTGATGTCCCTGTGACCTCAACAGCCTCCAGGTCAGTTATTGCATCCCGCTCTATGTAAACCGGAAAGAAAGAAGATTTTATTGCACATTTTGTAGGTTACTTAATTTAAGGCCCTGTCACACATTTAGGACTTTCGCATGACTTAGTCTCGACCACTCCGCAACCAAACTCACGACAACAACTTGCACATGAAAAATACATAAAACACAAACAGATGGACTAAAAACAATAACTACCAGTGCCTTATTCATTGACACCATAACCTGAAGTGCCTGTCATGTTTGATTAACGTCTAGTTCTACCCCTTCTGAACTCTACTTCCTGTCACTCCCACAAATATGACCTTTGCTGGGACGCTATCTTTCCACTCACTGACGTCATGCCACTTATTACGAACACACTAAAAAAAACACCAACAAGCTAAAAACATAAACATACTGACGAACATACAAGAACACAAACACCCAGGGACACATAAAACAAAACTTCCATACACGGAGACAACTACCTGTTGTGATTGTCAGTGTCGTTATCTGTCCTTCTGTGTACGGGCTGAACATGTTGATAGTGATGTTGTACGTTTTTCCGGGAGTGAGGGCCGTGATGTTGGTCCCACTGGAGTGCAGCGTTGGAGGTGAATCAACTTGGCCTTTGGTGCCATCAGAAGATATGCAGCTGACGTTATACCTGTGGAAAACAGAAACTTTACGAGTAAAAAATGTATTCACATGTTTTCGTAAAGCTGAATGGCTTAAAAGGGCAATCGAAATTCGTAAGCCAGATAAGCTAGAGACATTTATTTGAATATCCACAGGATTGTTGTATACAGTACAAACAAGCTGCTAGGGAGCCAAATCCTACACCACTTATTCCATGAATCAAAAGATATTCGGCCAACGAAAAATCAAGACAATAGCTTGTTCAGGACAAAAGGACATTATAAATGACATTTCTTTTTGTGTGAATTGATGAAAATAAACGAACAAACAATCAGTACGATAACGTCAATTCTACCATACCAGATGGGGAGGTTTGTTTCAGCCGGCAGATTCAGCAGAGTTAGAATCGGTGTCCAGGTCAGTTGAACATATGTTTCACCACCAGAAACGCCCAAGTTCCCCGGTAAAGGCAATTCTATGGACAAAAGTCAAGACAATTCTATGAGCACATCCACAAACCATTGTAAAGTTCATCTCCTACTACATGCAGAAATTATAATAGTAAAAATAGTAGAAATGCATTTAAAATAGTTGTTTATTCCATATAATTCATGCATGCATTTCATTTTTCTTCTGTTAAGTACACCCAAGTTGTAGAGCATCGTTCTGCTTTGTTTGCAAGGATTTGCATTTATCATCATTATATACCATTTAGTAACAAGGGCATGATCCTTATCTTTCAAACTTAAGATTCTACGTGTCAACTGATGCTTTAATGTGGGTTTTCATATCAGTACCTGTTGTGGCTTTTCCGACGCCAGATTTTTCATACGAACTGTACACGGCAGTCAGCTCTAGTCGGTACTCCACTCCAGGGTAAAGGTCGGTGAGCAGCCCCTGACTTCCTTCGAATGTCGCTGATGAGGTTTTCCGAGAAACCGTGTCGGTGTAGTAGAGACGAAAAGTTTCGCTGGCTCCATCAGCTGCAGCTGGCAGGTACAGTTCGATGCTGTTGCTGGTAACTCTTTCCACCATAACTTCAAGCGTTGAAATAGCTACACAATAATTGATATTTCAATTAGTTGGTACAGTTATCATGTTTTTGTTTTGCCGTACAAATTTGTAATCTGAAAGGAACAGAGCTAGAGTTGTGTTTTATTTTAGTAGATATTCATTCATTGAATTTTAATGAATCTCTGTTGAAAAGTTTTTTTAAAGGGGGGCCAAGTCTACACAACCATAAATTCATCAACATTTCGGGGGATCAAAGTATACAGAAAGAAGATAGATAAATCTAATAGTAGATTGTAACATATAAGTACCACAAGTTATACAGGCTGCTGTAACATATTGTAACACAAGTATAAAGACATACATGTAGCACTATATACAGCAGGCAAATATTTCCGTAAACTGTACTGTCTGTATCATGAAAGATCTTTGACTATATGCTGTAGACACATTCTTTGACTCAACACGTTGTGAAACAAAGGCTTCTTTCTTGTACATGTAATGAACAACAGTTCAGCTAACGATAGCGATAACAATTAACAGCAACCAAGAAACACTTCCATGATCCAACAACACACACAGAGATCGCCGACACGAACATAAACCAAGTGAAACCCAGCAAATAGAGAGCACGTCTAGCAAAATACTAGAGGTAAAAACAAGGGCAACAACAACAACAACGAAAACAAAATCATGACAATAATCCCTATCGTAAAAGTGGTTTAACCTCGCCCTTGGCCTTGGCATGTCAAGAAGTCGAATCGCAGGCCAGGATCCTTGCTTCTATGCCAAGTAAGGGGATGTAGTCGAACGGCCAATGCGGTAACCGGCTGCTCTAAGATGTTCTTTGCTATGGTGTGTCCGTCTGTGTTTCCGTAGAAGATCTGGAGTAGGAAGAACAAAACAGAAATATCAGACTATCTGGAAGGTACATTGTTGTTGCCTGTTTCATCTAACCCAACAGTTTGATACCGTGAAGTATAGTGACATCTAGCAAACACAAATTGGTCTTTGTAGATATAGGAAAACCGAGTGTAAAATGTAGCACGTATAATTGAACCACAACTAAAAAATGAAGTACCTTCTCTTCACAATCTCGCTCGTAAAATTCGAAGACGTTTCCATCGTCGCTATAAGACATCTTGTAAGACGTTACGTAGTGTTCGTCGTCCGCACCTTGGGTTAAGATGCCGATGATAAGTTTCGCAGTGGAGAGTCTCACTCCAATCCAAATGTCATAGCTGTCTACTCCATTCCAGAAGTCACCGTTGTCTTGAATGTACCAAGTAGGAGGCATCCATCCACCTCCGGTCGCGATGTCTAGTATATAATGAATGATACAAAGAAGTTTCAAATTTCATATTGAGGATAGTAGTGAGGTTGGCCGCTTTGGACTAATAACATACACATTATACATGCCCGCGAAGTGTGTGGTCTTTGGGGAGATTGTGCCCTGGAAAATTCAATCAATCAATCAATCAATCAATCAATCAATCAATCAAACATTGCTGCACACACTTGTACCGGATTCAATATATGGTCATTTAGGACGGGGAATGGTTGTGATTATAATTCAATCAATCAATCAATCAATCATCATTTCACACCCTTGAAACGGATTCAGTGTATGACAAATCAGGACTTGGGGGTGGGGTGAAGAGGGGGATACAGATATTGAAAGATAAGGCATTTTAGTATACTTTTATTTCATTACATCCGAACCTAGTTTTAACAAGGGCTGTCAAAAATTACAGAGAATAAACAGATTGGGGTATCTTTTTCTTTATTTCTTTATTCGATCTGCAAAACATCTAGGTAGCCCCTTTACCAGTAGTCATCCCGTCACTCTAAAATATTCAAATATCTACCACAAAAAACACCCCAAAGCAAACATACACGAATATCACAACCAATACCGCCCTTTCTTCACGGAGGTAATGATAAATAAAGAGAATAAAGCTCACCGGTGAAGACCTGTACTTCGCAGAGTGTCAACTGTCTCTCATTGGTACCATACAGCTGGACGCCTACGTATCGTCCTCTCATACCATCACACCAGATGTCTATACTTCGCGGCCAGGTCTCAGGAAAGCGATGCTCTCCTCCGCATTTCGGATTTGATCTCACAATAATCGAGTCACCGATGTGAAGGTAGAATGGGTTGATCCGTTCCGGTGCGATCACGCGGTTGAAAATGACAACCTTTTTAATGGGAAACTGAGCTTCTAAGTCTACTTGCCACCAAGGGTCTATATCATCGACTGACGTATGCGTACAGGAGCCAGCTCCGAAGTTGGAGTCAGTATTGCCGTCAGTTGCTCGGCTGGCCAGTGCTCCGTACGCAGTACTTGACTGAGTTGACGTCCTTCCAAGTGCGACGCTAGTCAGTACGTCAGTTTGACCTAGAGACAAAAAATTATGAGCTGTCATGAAAAGGGGCTGATATCTACAATGAAATTCAATACGGCGAACAGTTGTTTTGACTTCTTGTTATCGTTTAGCATTTCGTCAACGTTTTGTGTATCTGGAAAAGATGGCAAAATGCAAATGTGATTCATGTAACAGACTTCAACATTGTGAAACATAGTACACACATATACATAATACATGTATGCATAATATTATAGCACATACTCTCTCTCTCTATCCAATTTAACGTCTTTTGTTCCCCATCATATGGGGGTTGGACGTGCTTGCACATGGATGGGGGAGCCCCAGAACTCCTCATCAAGTGCAAGTCTTTTTTGTAGCAAGAGTTTTTACGGCTGGATGCCCTTCCTAACGCCAACCCAAACACTTCATCTGTGACACTACTGGGCTTAGGACATGGGAAATGTGTGTTAAGTGCCTTTCCCAAGGGCACAACGTCTGGGTGTATGTCCGGACATGTCTGGGTACTCCACTGGGGATTGAACCTGGGTCTTATTGGTTCATAGCCGGATGCTCTGCCACTGTGCCACACAGACGCCACTGTGCACATGTATACAATTAAGCATCTACACATACAAGTAAACATTTCATGACAGCTATAACAAAATTGTATTTTCGATGTGAATGAAAATTGCAAAGCACCATAAAAAGGTACGTTCACTTTTTAGCTGGTTATAATATTTTACATAAACAATGAGCTTGACCACTTGCCACATTGCAGATGACGATCACGGCTGACCAGTCCGAAATCTCGTACGCTCGTGGCTGTCCAGTCAATCACGTTGCCATGGTGACCACAGGTCACTGACGAGTCTGTCCCTATTTCATCTGCAGACAGCACGCGGTCCCAGAGGTTCACCTGTGACATCCGAAAATAATTCCATCAGGTTGGTAGAACATAGGATATTTGGGTTTTCTAAAGCGCCACCTACCTCGGCTACAAATAGCGGCGAGAAGCAGTACTCCAGTCAGTAGCTCTGAGGAAGATGTTTGATAGTCCGTCTAAAGGGTAGTTTTTAATATATGTGAGTTCAAAAATATAAAATTGTAAGAAATCTAATGAAATTCAGATGTGTCCTCAGACATGCCTGCAAAGTTGGTTTCACAATAAAGGTTGATTCTGATTGATAGATTTGATTTATTTGCACATATTAAAATCAGTTTGTAGTACATAATTGAAAAGAATAGAACAAAAAATACACGTGCTGGGGGGAGAAAAAAAGCCACGATGGCTTATACAAGGTCTTCCCCCATCTAGATTAACAAAAAATAACATAAATATAACAATTCATAACATAATTATAGTAGTAAGTGATAACAATAGCAATATGACAACAAGTCAGACAATAATATTAGTAACAAAATGCTGACAAAATAGTAATTGGTTGCATATAGAAAGTATATATCAAATCATAGCATAACTCGATACTGAAATAGCAGAGATTAACACAGAGTCCATCGCAGTTAACAAAAACAGACATAGAAACGTAAGCAAATGAGACATTACTGGTTGTGTAAAAAGAAAACTCCAATATCCTTCACCTGTGACAGTTCTCCAATGAAGGCTTGAGACACGTCAAAGCCTCCCTCGACTGCGTCTTGATCCTGACCGAGGATCCATGTACCCCCACTGTCCACTGCACCTCCGACGCTGAGACCCACGCCTGAATCCCCAAGCACGCCGTCAGCGTAGAGTTGCCAGCGTCCATCGGTGCCGCGCCAGGTAGCACATATGGCGTGCCACCCGCCGTCCCAAACGGGCAGATCAGCAGTGATAGCCTTCTGGTTATCTACCCATAACTGGAAGAAAGCCAATTTGATTTACTATATGATTAGCTACAACACATTGCTGATTATATAAGAAAACGAATATCTGGTATTGATAAGAAAGACTCAGTGACTCAATGACTCAGTGACAAGATCAATCTTTTTTGGAGCAAATTTTCTACATCAATGAAGCAGACAGGCATAAGTATACACAATAAAGCAACAACGGAGACTTTTTTTATTCTGCCGTTGGACAGACAAGACGACATGTCACTGCACTCACGTTTTTATGAATTACAATAACAATACCACGTACAGAACGATAACCCATTTTTACACCTGGGTGGGGTGGGGTGGGGTGTTGTGGGGTGTGGTGAGGCAATTCGTGCCTTTCCCAAGGGTACAACATCGGTGGCGTCATGGAATTCGAACCCGGGACCTTTGGGTTCTGGGTCGAACACACTGCCGTTACGCCACACGGCCCCACGAGAACTGATTGATCAAATTTAAGTTTCTTAACTCTTAAATGAAGAGGGGTTATAAACTTACGTGAAATCCGTTGACTTCACTGTACAAGAGTAGCTCGTTTGCATACTGAACAGAACCAACAGCGTAGCTGACCAATCCACCTTTGGGACTGCTAGAGCTCAGGTCTGTGTGCATGTGCAGACAGAGGGTAAACATGCTTAAGTCCCTGACAACTGCAGGCGACATCTTGGCGTAGTTACTGATGCTGCGAGGAGCGGGGAAAATTATCATCTGCGGTGGTGGCTCAGGTTTGGCTGTAAAAAAAGGTTAAGATGTGTCATCTTATATACATTCAAGGTTCTCCTCAATGCATCAAAGGAGCAAAGTTAACTATATATTGACTTGCAATTTTGATTACCATCCCTGCATTGTAGATATTAGAACAGTACATTAAAAAGTTCCCAGTCATGATATATTCTAAAGATATTCTAAAAAACTTATCTACCATAGATATTACAAGTAATTGTACATATTCTCATACCTTTGTTTTGTAGGTTACATTAACTATTATAGTTTTTGTTGCACAAGTTACCAAACGTTTTATCTTATCTATACAGTTGTCAATGTGCATAGGACAGGTTTATGTCTGTTTTTACAAAAGCTTTGCATACATCAAAACAGAAACATGCGTAGGAGAATGCATGTTATTTTGACACCAAAATCAATATAATTGCAGTCTTCATCAGGTCACGCCGCGTTAGCAAGTGGTCAAAATTGCAAGAAATAGCCTGTACCGCCCCCCGTCTCGACATTTGACATACTTATTGGTACAGTATTACAAGTTATGGTTTGAACTAAGCCACAAATGACTCGATAAAACGTGCATTCACAAAGGGCTGGGGATCACCAGAACCGACTGGAGGGTCTATGGCGAGAGTAGACAAACATGGCGTGACCTAGCTACGCATGTCTGTAGCCGCTATGCATCAGATCCTGATGCTCGCGAATGATTGATTCACAAAGTACCAGCAGCCTACCTCCTTCTGCTCCAAAAAAGTCCACTTCACGTATGTAAGGCTGGTGCACTGAGTGCGTGTCCGTGATGAGCAGCTTCCAGAACCGTCCCTTGGCTGAGAACCCACCAAACTCCTGTCGCGTGGTGATGCCTCCTTCCACGTTTGTCACGGTCACCGCATCTTCCCAGTCCAAGTTGTTCGAGTCAGAACTGGTCGATCTTTGGAACTTGAACGCCAAGACGTCGTGGGTTGTGTCTCCGTAGTTAGAAATGCCAATCTTGGACAGAGTATGAAGCATCCCAAAGTCGAAGATGATGTAAAATGGGGGTATTGGGTTCCAGAAGGTCTGATGAATATTATCAAGAACCTTGTCGGGACTTTCTCCTACCAGTACGGAGACTGATGCATTCATCACCCAATCAGGAGATCTCACAAGCCAGTCAACACCTTAAGTTTATGAATTAAGATAAAATAGCTGCTTCAGATGAGCACGGAGTACAAAGATTCTCATAAATAGATGATAAGATTAGTTATTCTGGGTCTATGATATCAACAAGCCTATATTTGCTGGCAAATGCAGAGTATGTCTTCTCCGTCTGTAATTCTGTGTTGGCGGTTTGGTTAGATTTTCATTCTTTTCTTTTATGATTTTTTATGCTTTTCATATTATTGTACAACAAGCAAAACTACATTAACCCTCCCTCAAGCCGATAAAAGGAACATTTAGATAAACAACTCATTATTGAGTATATAGCTTTTAACCCAACACAATCATAGGCTAATTAGTAGATTTAGAGATTGAACCAAGGAGGTTAAAGCATTGTTAACCTACTTGATTAGACATCCGGGTAATAAGATACGCCATATAGCAGTTATCAAGCAACTGGATATGACTTTGGAAACGGTCAACGTTTCATGTAGTATTCACTACTTTTCGTCAGTTACACTAAGCAAGATTTGTTAATCAGCGGGTCTTTAGCCAACAACAATGATTATGCAAATGAAGTGATGCTTTAGATGTTTAGATTACTTGATATATGGATATATGGAACTATACTTACGTTTTGAATTGAGACGGGCGTTTGGAGCAATGTCGTTACTCGTTGATGCTTCTATCTGATTATCTTCAATCTCTCGGGTCTCCATACCAAGACTTTGCGGAGAACTCTGGCATGATGGGGACGCTGCAACATGAAATTTTGAACTTCGTCAGACTTGCTCCGAACGATTCAATCTTACATACTTAGCTGCTTTTTACGTATACTATAATGTACTGTACTGTAAAAATGTCATTTGCTGTTCAAGAGGTTTTGATGCTGCTCTTTGGAGGGGGCATTAAGCCTTTGATCCCGTAAATGTGTGAGCTATTGAGAATTACGTCTCTGTCTATTCACGTAAAGGGTCCAAGACACGCCTTACCATGAGAGGAATGGCGACGCGATGAGCTCCGACCAAAAACGCGAACCTTGCCGAAGTCACATTGCACCGTTATCCAATTGGAAAATGACCACACTGGATCTTAATAAGGACTGCTGTTTTACCTTCACAAAGCAATAAGGAAGACCATTTCTAAATACACTATATATACTAGAATATATGAATACATACCTATACTATCAGGTTCATTGCGTGGACAGCTATAGTAGGTGATTCCATCTGTACAGTCATCTCGATATCTTCGTCTGCAGTCATCACCCGCAGCATTGCAATAGCCAGGGACTGGAGGATGGTAATAATAATAAGAGCATATTTGTACTTGGCAAAAGCAACACGGAATGGAATTTTGTAATGATATGTGTCAATTTCACATGTTTAGGGACAATGGATTCTCTTCCCTCAACAATTTTTTTTCAAACTTGTTTCTTCTGATCATCATTGTGTGTTGATGGGGAATATATTGACAACAATGTTTGTAACAACGCTTGTAAAAATGTTTAGTGCAGCCTAGAAGACAAACTAAACAGCCCCGTAAATTGATTGTTGCTCAAGATCTAACTCAAGGGGCTCTGGGAAAATTTCATCGGGTGCATGTTGGCCTTGGAACCGAGGAGCTGGCTCGTTTCGGCCCTCGAAAAAGTCTGGCATCCTGGCTATGTATAATGCAACAATGAACCTTTACACTCACCTAGATCACAGAACTTCCAGTCAATCTCGTACCCAGGCTCGTTTCTGATGGCTAGATACCACGGAGGCCCCTGTAGGGGTTCTGGGTCTGCCAGCTCTACTAGTGGTTGCAGGTCTCCACCTCTTCCAATTGACACTTTTCCATCGGCCAGGCGAACCCAAAATTTGTGAAATTCCTCCGCCTCAAGGGAGAACACGTTGTATGGAAATGTATTTGTCATGTCGAGGACACCCAAAGATATTCTGGCCAGGCTAATTTGTTCCCCGAACATGCGTATTTGGTACCTCTCTTGAAAATCATGGGCCCAGAGAAAAAGTTTCCACCATAAACCGTTCACTGTCGGTTTGACATAAAATGTAAAGGTGCTGGACCGCGTCAAAGCAACCGTCAACACCGATTGCCCAGAACTTCTTATTTGCTTGCACCCTGTTAAAAACAAATGTGGGAAACAGCCAGTTACAGTGATAATCACTTTTTGGCGGCAAAGGTTTGGGTCCAAGAATACAGTCAGTAAATGTCAAATTACTTCTTCAAATAGACACTGACAACTAATATTCTTACACGGTACAAATTTCACTGTACTACATTTCATTCTTGAGAAAAAGCAACACATTTACTTGGGTATGGACAATTCGGAGTGTGAATGATTTTTTTTTTTTTTAACTATCTTGATGCCGATTCTACTGTATAGTACATATCTGCATTGTGAAAAGTTAAACCGTACCTTCTTCACAAAGAGAAGACTTCCTATCGGATGTGCAGTCTGTTGTTGCCCAACCGTAGCCCTTCGTATGGTCAACATAGGGGCAGGTATTCTCCGTAGATGCATCTTGGAACCCTGGAAGCCAGGCTCCATTGCTGTTATCTGTGTGAGCCATTGTGTCGTTTTTAATCCAGAATGACTGATCCTGGTATTTTCCGTCTAGTTTCCAAGCAATTAGGTCCTAGAGAGAAATATACCATTTATTTATATATTGTTGAAATTTGCCTTAATTTTGTGGACCCATGGAACGATTGACATAACAGGGAGCCAGGCCCCACTGCTGTTGTCTGTGTGAGCTACTGTGTCGTTTTTAATCCAGAATGACTGATCCTGGTATTTTCCTTGTAGTTTCCAAGCAATCAGGTCCTAGAGAGAAATATACCTTTTTATCTATATATTGTTGAAATTTGCCTTGATTTTATGGACCCTTGGAAGGATTGACATAACAGGTGACTATCACCTTTTCAAGATATTCGGAGACTTGACTGTAAAGTTTTATCTACCCCTACTATTTTTGATAAGAACAGTGAGTTTTGACGTGCTCGAGGTGTTGCTCGTCTCAAACACAGAACATTTAGCTTCACGTCCTATCTGAGAAGATGCCCCTAACCGAAGCTAGATACTCATTTTCTCATCTTCTCCTGAGTCGAGTGACAGGCAAAAGGATGCCTGGCATATATCTAATCTATCCAAGGTGACAGCAAAGAATAAAACTCCCTATGTCTCCTAAGTCTTTAGTGTCTAAAGTGACTTTGACATGTGTAACACGACAATACATGTAAGTCAAAACCTAGTCAAAAAGTTGAAATTTTATTTTGGGGTAAATTGGCTGATTCTACACTTTTGACGTCTACATGCCATTGACGCAATGATTTATGACATCCACATTCGGATGTTGCTTCTAACATCAAATATAGAATATGACATACGAAATGCGACAGCTTAGAAACAATGATAAAGGGAAGGCATTAGAGTCCGAAAGGTCATTGGAGTCCTACCTGCTGTTGCTTTGACCTTGGCCAGGCGTGGGAGGTGCACTTCGCACCATATGCTGCCCTCGAGTTTATCCATTTATAGCAAACCTCCCCATTTCCCCATCTACCATAACCCGTCTGGCAATTCAATTCATCTGCAAAAGAGTTACACGAATTATAAAAAACATGGCATCTTACAGCAAATACAAACGACGACGATACATAAGATAAACAAATTGACCAATGTTTGGCAGTTGTTGGATTGTAACTGTTTTATTAGTGTAGATTGAGTACATATGTAAAATGCTTTGACAATTCCTTTGCAAATTTAGCATTATGTTACTTCAATAGGTTTTGACATCATTCTTGGATGTATCATTTGTACATATAGAAAATGTTATACAAAACGATCTGACCAGCCATAGTGTCCTATTCAAATGTGTTTTATGAATTATGAAGTTCTTATAGAGTGCAACATCAGTAGGATGTTGGTTAAAAAAGTGTCTGATACATTTGAATATGATATTAATATTCATCTATTTCCTGTGGCCAATCAAGGGAGACATTATCTATTTATCGATGTCTGTTAATATTTTTGGTCAAGGAAAATGAATAGATAAATAACTAAATGAATAGATAAATAAACAAATATATAAAAGCAAAAAAGAAAGAAACAAAGAAAAGAAACTGCAGAATTCTTTAGTATGTATGCATCCGTATTTTTACAAGCTAAAAATGAAGTGAAATGATACACATACCTAGATCAGCCTCTTCTCTTATCCAGTACCGGACGCTAATGTCTTGTGTGGACAGCTCATCTGCTATCATGTTTGTGATGTTCTTATCTTCTGTCCGAGGTTCCCTTGCCACCAAGGTTCCCCAGGGTATGTTTTCATCGGCCAGGCTCGATGTGGTCAACAGGGCAGGGGAGGCCTGGGGAAAATATTATGTGAAGAATTAGACAAAGAGTTTCTAAACAAAGCCAATATTAGACAGTTATGATGGCACAGATGAAAAGTTTGGTGTGTTGCTGTATGTATATGTGCGGATGTAGTGTAATTTGACCTCATGCGTCCCAACGATCAAATCAGAGGTCATGATATGGCATAGTCATGATAGTTTCTGAATCTAGATGTCTACGTTCCCCTTTCTTGAATCATCTTGTATGTGTATTTACTTTATTTTATTTTATCATATGTATATTGCATTATGTACATCATGTTTCATGTTGTAAATTCTATTGAGTGGTGCCGTTGATGTACGTAAGTATATCACCTATAGTGTGTGAATGTTTTTTTTTTGTATATGTGAATATGAACATGCATTGTTAACCGTTCTTAACCAATAGTAATTGATAACCAACTAACTTACGGGAGAGTTTGGAACCCATGGCACCCTGTGCCCGAGTGACCCAGTCCCGTGCGTCCAGGGCCCGTAACGCCTGAGGATGTTTACATCAGTCTGATGGGGATTACCGTGGACTAAAGAGTAGTTCTTCGGCGCCTCCCACACACCTCCCCAATGCCTGTTTGGTCCGGCCTCGATACGGTACTGTGGAGATCAGTCAGATAATCTTATATCATTTTTTTTTTCTGGATTAACTGGAATGGAAGAAAAGATAGAAACTAGCTTAGTAGGATTATGACTTGGCTTTTGTGCCGTAACGCAGGTATCATTTACAAACCATAGTAAGAACCAGCATTTAAATGATATTTTTGCGGAACTATAACACGAGTTCCCTCTCTCTGCGGACACACATAACTACGCACAAAGAAGCGCAACAACTGACTACATAATTGATTAATTTGACAATAAAACAGCAATACTGCAATACATTTTAACTTTCTTTCCACATTTGCTGTGCAATCATCTGAGCGGAGTTCATTTGTCATGACTTCAGATGACAGGAATTTCAAACATTTTAAGTTACTATATGAAAAGTTCTACTTACAGTTAGAGTTTAGAAAATCTATAGAAGGTTTTCTTGTGCTGACTTACGTGAAACTTCTTCCCAGGGAACGAGTCCTTGATCATGTCACCGAAACCAAGGATGGAATAGTCATGGCTGACTGAGGGATATCCAACATGGCGTTCCGTCACGTGACCTTCCCAGCGTTCCCTCGTAGTGGCTGTTACGAGAAGTGTCCAACCTCCCCCGTCTCTGTACATGTCGCAGTGCACGCGCAGAACTCTGTTCTTGACCCTTATCTGGTAGATTCCGTGATGAGGATACTCGCCGAGTATACGAGCTCTGTCCAGAGCCTCACGGCAGGACCTTGGTAAGGCGTCGTCTGAAGTAAGAATGATTTTGAGACTCATTAGCATTTAAGATGCATTTTACTGCAGGTTATGTTTGTATGTTCGTCTGTATTTGTGGGTCAGCTGTTACCAGCGAGAGCTGCCTAGGCTGACCCAGTGTAATGACTTGTCCTCATTGTCAATAAACAAATACAAATACAAAGATGTCAAACAGGCATGATCAAATTCGACTATCTAACCACCCCAGCCAAAACTTAAGTATCAACGGTATACCACAAACAACCTCTTAGCCCTTTTCCTTGTTATTTGTGGGTGTGTTTGCTTGTTTTTTGGACAGCATAACTCTCTAAGTTGTGGTTGACTCTTTTATAATATTTGATATGAGAGTAGGTGTTGACAAGTGGAAGGACAATTAATTCTTATTTTTGTGTCCCCTAGTGGTTTTCTACGGTACCGCAGTAGAACTTTTTTTTAATCTTTGATTCATTCAAAGGTAAAGCTAAATTTTAGGTCCATAGATTATTTCAGACATATTTGCTTTACATGCTCCAGTCATACCATGACACCGTTTTCATACTCACATTTGTAGTTGAACTCACAAATGTATGGTCTAGAAACGGGACACGGTGTGATAGAGTCTTGTCCTGTTTGTAAGCAGTAATCTTGAACTTGCACTATTCCCAGGCCCTGTCAAAAAGAGTGAAACAAATCATAAGTTCAACAAAGGAGGTTAAAATCTTATTTTGACCTCCTTGGTTCAACCTCGTTCGAGCAAAGACAGGCAAGCTAGTAATAGAGTGATCATTTACTTTCTTGTGATCTAAACAGAAATAGAATGTTCATAAAAAAATCAACATGCTTCGTGATTCCGTCCCTGCAGAACATCGGGTACGTAATGATAGGTAAAGCAGTCATCCTCAATTGATGTCAAACATAATTCTTTTTCAACTAGCTTGTAGAAGTGCAAAATGTGGCTTCGCTACAACTAGCCTATTTAGCCAAGCACACCGGGCCATCCCTAGTTTTCTCGATAGGTATGTTGGGTTCTTTTACGTAATGATTTTAAGTCCGGATATGGCGTACACAAGAGAGTTAAACCCACCGCTCCGACAGTCGACTTTTCCATGACGTTTGTCGCATGACGGGATAAGAACGACCTCTCTTCGTCAGAGGTAAGTTCAGCAAGACGAGGGACCACTCCGGGTAAAGGTTGGAGTCTGGAACACACCTGATCTGAGGCTTCAGTACTCGCTTCGAAGCTGACGAAGTAACAAGAGAAGCCTTTGGGAATCCACCCAGGAGGACAAAGAGCTGAAAAGTATAAAGCATTTACGAAACTGTTTGTCAAAATACATCTTTCACATCACAAGATAACAATGCTCTTCATTCACAATCAGAATGTATCTAGAATAAAGATCCAACGTTTCAGAGAAAGTCTGTTATCTTCCTCATGTCATTACTGACTGGTAATATTCCACAGTACAGGTAGGTGTCGCTGCTAACAATGCGGTCCTAAAGATAGGTATTGTCATATATGCGTTCCCAAAATAAAGTAATGAAATGATCCTGCTTGGCACTCTACTTGAAGCTTTGGGGTGAACAAAATCTGACGGGAACATACCTTTTTGAATGCTTCATTAGTATTTGGCTTCTATCAAAATTATCTAACAGTTTTACATTTCAAAAGACTTATAACGTTTAACGTGACATAAAGCAAAATACAATCTAGAAAAGAAATATCGTGATATCAGAAACATATGAACAATTACTTTGTTACTTAAATTATTCAGCTATTAAGGGCATATATTCATGTCACTGATAAATGAACGATGAATAGATATCTGAACGATAAATAGTATCATGAAATGTTATATTCTTACTTTCATGCTCCTGTGGTACACTATAAATTTCTAACTCAGTAATCCCGGCTTGAGTGATGTCTCCCGTATGCATGGCTATAATCTGCATCGAAACGAACCGCGTTCTAAGCAGGGGAAATGTGACGTAATCTGGTGGAAATGTGACGTCATCCCACAACATGGCGGCCACCTCGCTGTCACTTCTTTGTTCAAGTTGCACTAATGGTTCCTACAAAAAAACAGAAGGTGTCTCTTAGTTCACAGTAATGAAATTTGACATGCCCATGCAGAATCAAATGTACGTACACAAGCATGCCTTTCCGAATGCCCCTTATAACCACAACGTTATCAGCAAGGTTTGAAAAACCCATCAATCAATCAATCAATCAATCAACCGACCAATCACTCAATCAACCAATCAAAATGTGTGATTCACACTTACATGAGTTGAGCTAAATTCGTTCTCAGAGAACCAGAATTTCAATGTCGCGATCCTGGCGGCCGGGTCGTTTCCTTGCATGATGCGGACCCTTTTAATAACAGAAAAGGAACTATGTACAACACGCATATCTTAAAATTACCATTTGGGACAAGTTGCACAAAGCCTTAGCCTTAAACGATATTTACATCATATCACCTTAACTTTACACAAAAATCACAGAATGATATTGCAGGAGCTTAAGATATTTGATTCTATCCGAATGTATTAAAAGACATCTGAAACATGTATTTTACAAGTTAAGGCCATCTTATGATGAAATAGATAAATGAATTAATAGCTCCATTCTTGATTGTGTAGATGCAAAATGTATAAAGTGAAAATGAAATGTCACATTTTAATGTTGAACAAATACTCTTGTGATTATTATATCTGCAAGTTAAGTATACGTTACATGTAAGTGTGAAACTTTACCTGTGAATGACATACCACTGGCTGAGCACAACCCGGATGTAATCGGTGCTAACGGAAGGACTCCACAGTCCGGAGCCCGGGCCCAACATCCCATCGATGAGCGCTGTGCATTCCTGACCTCCACCGGTCGTACAGAGACCACCGTTAGAGAGATCTGCCACATTTACGGAGGTTGACGTGTCTAAAGTAAACACAGAAAGGGATACGTTGATGAACGTTAGACACCCTGGTGACAAGATACGCAAGTAACTGGATAGATTTTGGAAACGGCCATAGTATAGTAAGTAAGTATAAATAAGTAAGTATCTGCAAGTTGTGGAAGGGAAGGAAAGGGATGGATTTCAAAACGTATATAATTTTTTTTTCTTTTGCTCTGCTGTTGAAGCAAGCATCATAGTGATCTAGCCCAAGCTTAACAACGTTATCTTTATTTAAGTATCTTATCTATCAATCTTGGATACATATGTTCAGTACCTTCAGCAGAATAGGGCTGATTTCAAAAGGGAACATATGCCAGGGAAACAGAACACAAATTTGGGAGGTCATGTATAATACAGGTGAATAAAAATTCAATTGTACAAATTGCACAACGAAAATGAACGACGGCAATGGTGAAGTTTAAATATGTTTTAACAATAAATAATACATCGTAAGTTTCAATACCACGATTTCTGATAATGCTAATATTAGTTGACATGGCTATCAGTTTTAGCTTAAAGTTGAAAGTTCATCTGTGTTGGTAGAAATCATTCTAAAACAAGTTTTAACTGTAATTTCCAACACAAGAATTGGACACACCCAAATTTTCGACTGTACGACACCAGTCTTTGTCAAGGAGTGAGCAATCCACCGCTGGGATGACGTCATGTAATGCAGTTAGTACACTCCTTGACAGAGACTGGTGTCGTACAGTCAAAAATGTGGGTAAGTCCAATTCTTGTGTTGGAAATTACAGTTAAAACTTGTTTAAGAAAAAAAACTAACAGTTTGATCGGCACAGAGAAGTACCTGGTGCCGGTTCCAGTAGCTCGAATCGCAGACAGATGTGGTTGACCATGGCCTGGGGGAAAACGTACACTTTGTCCGTCACGATGGGTTGGCTGAACATGTTAGTGACAACCGTGTCTGCGTCAAAGTTTCCACGAAAATCCTGGAACAGCCAAAAACAGTTGGTCAGATTAAACAGTTCATCAGTCATCAGGTTGGTAAGTTACTGAATAAAAAGACTTTTTTTTACACATCCAGTAGATTTATTCCACGGACGATCTCTATGTCATCCCCTGTGATTGTACATATGGAAATATTTTGACTTGCATGGGAATGCATCTCATTATTATGTATAAGCAGCGACACCTGTGCTGCATTACGGTGTGAACCAGTCAAAATTGCCTTGAAGAAGGTGACAGATGGTCACCGAAACGTCGGTGGAATAAATCTCCCGGTTGTGTAAAAAAGAGTACACATGTATTTTTATTCAGTTCATCAGTCAGTTCAGCAATAAGAGCGAAAAGTTCAGTTGTTTGTGGTGTGTCTCTGTGTGTCCGTTTGTGTATGACAGCATAACATAAGATTAAGAACCGCTACATGAGTTGTGATGATATTTGGTGTGTGGATAGGTCTTGAATAGACAAGATAAAGGTCTATTTTGGACCCCCTGGATTTATCTATCATTTTAGGAAAGGATCTGATATGCCAAGATATACTCACAGGGTCGTCCGTTCTTTGCAGAAATGTCCGTAACACGGTGTGGACTGCACCTTGGTATCCATACCGCACGTGGTATGACGTAACCCAACAGTCGGCGGAGCCATGGATCCCCTGAGTAGAAATCCCCAAGATGACACGTTTGGTGGGGAAAGTAACTTTCACCCACTCAATCCCAAGATGGTCAAGTGTGGGTCGCCATCCGCCACTTTCCGATGCAGAAACCTAAGAAGCAAATGCTTTATCAACCATTTTGTCGAACTTGAATGTCAGGAGGTTCAATTATAACCTGAAATTAGCATGATGGATATCATGGCAATGATGTCAAAATCTAAAAAAGATTTAAAACTTTAGCAATTTCACCAAGCCAAATATAGACATCTACAAAATAATGCATTCATGTATTTAGATAGACATAAAGGCGGACGTAGTTGTAGGTACAAGATACAGTATTCTGAGTGTATGTATCATGTGACTGTAGGAGCATCTTAACTGTCTCAAATTTCTTGGTAGTCCTAAATAGATTGCTTCTAACAACGCGTACAAATGGAGGTGCATAGTATGACAGGTCGATCAGTGTGATATAACCGGCTGCTACCACGCCGCGTGCCTTTCGGGACTGGTGTGTTACGCCGAATGACAGTTATACCGGCTATTTAGATACAGGTACAGATTGCTCTTTATGTGCAATGTGGAAGGCGAAAGTTCAGCCACAGAGGTGTTGGTGAATGGAACAAGCTACCACTTTCAATAAAAAATACTCCAAACAGTGTAACGTTTAAGAAGATGTTGAAACAAATGAACTGACCTCTGACCTCACCTTACGACAGGAACGGAATATGGACTACGAGTATGGATTATGGCTCTGTAAATTTTGTATGTATCGGTGTATATGTATTTTAGACTTATGTTTTTGTACTGATTGTATTGTGTTATCCAGGGCCCCACTGCAAAGCAGTGTAGTGGACTGAGTTGGGTCACCCTGGCAAAATAAAACAGAAACAAACAAACAAACAAGCATGACGTGATGGAAAACAAAAAAACAGACACTTGCCATATTATTTAGACGAGCTTGCTGTGCCTCGTAGCCAGGTGTTTCACTTAACGCGGTGACGTAACTATCAGGAACCCATCTACTCGACAGGCCTACACCCTGGTAAGGTCCTGCCATCAAACCACCATGACGGACCGGTAAACCTAGGACAGTGAACAATTGCATCAGGTGGGTAAGTCACAAAACTATTTGTACTTCAACAACGTACTATTTGTTAGAATCGAACACTAATGGAGATCTTGATACAAAACAAACAAGTGTGTTATGTACACCGACGTTTTGATGACCGTCTGTCACCTTCCTATGGGCAAATCTGACTGGTTCACTTTGCACTGCAGCTATAGGTGTCGCTGCTTACAGATGCAGTTCCAAAAGTAAAGTATTTACATTTGTATATTGATAAATCAATGAACGATTTGTTTTTGTCAGGTTAATATAAAGCGATGTAGTTTTTGTACTCTTTCGTTATTTTGTACGACTTCACTTTCATTTGCGGAGAAATTCGCATACCACAATCTCATTTTAATTTCGTGTCATGTATAAATTTATGCAGCATATAATGTAATTATGTCAACAAAAGTAATGGTAGAAAATGTGTAGGTTTTTTATTTTGATGTTTTGGTAACTTGAGTCAAAAGAGAATAATGGGTACAATTTTCAACATCATGTAGTAGTAATGAAAATGTTCTATGCTACTACGTAATATATAGTTTTACCGTGTCAAATTAAAATCAAGCATATGTACACTAAATCTGATTTTTATCGATAACATGCACACAGCTACATGAAAGATATGACAATTAGTACAAAGAAAACAAATTTGAAATTCTTAGAATGTTCAATGAGAAACACTTTGGTCGCAGCACAACTAATCATTGCATTATCCAAGGATACAATCATTAACAGCCATGTTTTATCATTATAGTCAAGCTATTGTTGATTTAACTTCGCAGAATTGAACTACACAGCTGCTAAATGGATTGTAAATGCAACACTCACCAACCCATCTAAACTCAGCTGTGAAGCCTGCAAACCCATGTGTGGTTCCGACGCTCACAAACCGGATGTAGACGTCACTTCCTGCGCTGTACATCCTAGGGGGTGGCTGGCCTCCAGAAACTGTCCCAAGAGAAGGCGCTGTGGAGTTGGGACCATCGTAGACTTCTACTCGGTCTGTTGTAGTTGCCGTTGTCGTCAATTCCCCTGATCAAGAAAGTAACCATCATGCCGTATTTCGCAAATATATATTCAGAAACGCAATACAGAATTCCAATTTGTTAATGATAATATTCTATTGCAATTTCCTGCCCAAGGGCAAATTAAGAAGAATGAAAAAGAACATAACATATGATTATTCTGATATAAATATGAACCCTACAACTTAGCTAGTTTGGCTTGACCATTTTTCTATACATCTATTGTACGTTTATGACCTTACTAGCAAAGTACAGGTAATGGTAATAAAGCAGAGGTACAATTACAGTGATATAAGAATATGATATCTTACTACATCTGCAATGACTAAATGCATACTAGTATAATACGGTCTACCATGGTATCCTTACCCGATATCAATCTGCACGAAGACGGGTCTGGCAACAATGAAATCATTCCCAAACCGTTGAAATATTATCTATCATATCATAGAATCATTCTTAGCTGTGATTTTCCATAGGTGACGCTATGTAATAATTATGCACACATAAAAGTCTGCACCTACCGTGTCTTTTAATTTTTCATGTTGCTGAATAAAACAATTTTTGAAAATGTTACTTACCAGTCGATCCCACTTGGAATGGAGGCTCGAATGTCAGTTCGATGACGAAGCCCTTTTCGGCGTGAATCAGCCATCCGCAGTCGTGCTGTCCGCTGTAACTGTTGGGGTAGCCGGGTGACGTAATGGTGCCAGCCGGTTGGGTGATGGTCTTCATACAGGGACATTCCACCTGGGAAACTACGTAAAAAGCATCAACGTTACGTTTTGAACACTGAAAGTGAGAATCAACTTGGTATTCTATATTGATTTGATTTCCGACTATATATATGCATACTCGACATCAAAATTGTGTACTTTACGTTACATAACTTTGAGGTATGCTGATACATGTATTATATGTCTTGGGCTTTCTGGGCTTTTGCACAGTTTCATTTATTTTTCATCAGTTAAAGTTACACCTTTTAGATTTTATATACATTTGTATTATGGAACCCAACAATAAACAGAAAAATATTAAAACAAGACTACATGTTGATATAACAGGGATATGTATGTACCAGTAAGGACCATCCAAAGCCTCCAACTTTCTAAAAAATAGATGTTACAACAGTTGTAGAAAGTTTGAATTGATAGACTGTGTGTGACATATATTTAGATGTCTAGAGGACTACAGAACTGTTGGACAAAGCATGAATTTCCAGCAAATTCTGCGCAAAAACATGATCGCTATTCATTGGGTAAAAAAAAAATGGAAACGTTGATCACAGCACTACGCGTACCTTTACTTTCCGATGGACAGTCGACCTTGACACCACTGATGACGTCAGAGGCATCGACCAATGATGTTGAAGACCACCCGTAACAACGCCCTGAGAAGCTAGCGGTCACGTATGTGGTGAGAACAAGTGTATACGTCATACACAGTGGTTCTTTTGCACAGGCCTGTTCACACGCAGCTTCGCTGTCTCCGAAATAGCCAAAGTTGAACACATTTGGCCGATCTTCAAATAGAGGGGTGCTCACCAAAGCGTTTCCTTTGTTGATCTGTTTTTGCCAACAAAACTTTTCAACTGCAAGAAAACCAGGTGAAATATGAATTTCTTTTGCACACCCAATATGTGTACATACAATTTAGATAAATACATAGATATATAGATTTATAATACTTCTGCTTGTAATGCCTATGAATACGCAAAACACTACTATCAAAGAGCCCGGGTTATGAAACAATAGACCTAATTAGTTGTACTTTTAAAATACATTGGCATCTTTCAGCCGAACGTAGAAAGAAACAAAATAGCCCACACAGGATTCAAAGATGGAATGTAAGGTGTAAGCTGAGAACAAAACTACAGGTACTAAAGTAAAGATACACTGTAGGTCCGGAGACCTTAACAACAAAACAATTTTCGACAGTAGAGATGCATCGATTAATTAAGAATTTCGAAACTATTTGAGGTTGATTTGAACACCTACCTGAATATCTGTAGTCTACGCAGCCCGGACAGGAACAGTGACCCTGACTATTGCCACAATGATGGATGGCGGAACAACAAGGGTAAAGCCCAAAAGGGTCACACTTGGCCTGGACAGACGTGCCTTGCAGTGGATAGTCCGGTCCGCATCTGTAATCCCCTCGAACTTCAATCCTCTGCTCTTGACCGACCTCTGAAAATGAAGCAAAAATCGATATTCCATAATCTTGCAAAAACAACAAATGCAGGTTAATGTTGCTTTGGGGCGAGGGGTATTTACATGGTCATCTGTTAGATCACGTTACGTTAGGTTAATCATCGTCGGATTAATTCACGCTAATAAAGTATGAATATATTGTATTGATGTCTTCAGAACATACATTTTGGTATCATTATGACGAAACCTTCAATGCCTCTTGCGCCTCGTTACTCTTAGTTGGTCAAAGTAGATCGTAAAGTAATAAGAGGCCAAAGGAAGGAATCACACGTTATCCTTGCTATATGCGTGAGGTAGGTAATAGGTTTGCAATAACAAATGTCTGTAAAATGTCTTATGCCACGGTCACAGTTGGAAAAAAGGGCCCCGTCGGGTAGTTCATGAGCTATTTCTTTGTGCACTTTCGCGCGTAACCCTGGATTGTTTTTACTTGGGGTTAAAATCAACCTGGGACCCGGTAGCAAATAACAAATAGACGCCGTAAGCGGCAGTACACCGGGACAAATTGTTTGCTTCGGGGCCCGGCCGGGGCTCCACGATACCCCTACAGGCACTGGCACAATTTAGACCGTAGCATTAGAATAGTAAAGATTTGGACAAAAACGCCCCTTCAGTTCCAGAGCAAGCTGCTCGTGGGTGTCAAACCTACACTTCTTCTTCTTTACCTCAAAAACTATCTGTGCCATCAAAAAATCAAGACCATAGCACACCCAGGTCAAAAGATACAAAAATGGAATTTCTGCTGTAGTACCAAGGTCACATACCAGGGGGCCCCAAATCATGCTTGACCTTTGTCTTTCCAACACCTATCCACATACCAAATATCATCGTCATCTATCCAGCGGTTCTTGAGTTATGTTGACTACAAAATTAACACAAATACACACAGAGACAGACACACACACAGACACACCAAAAACAATATTTCCATTTTTCATGATAATCACACACCAATACACACACAGACAAACAAACAAACACAAAACAATATCTCCATTTTTCAAAATAATTATAAAGGAGCATATTCGTACCTCCAACGTCATAGACAGATGACCACCATTTGCCACCGCAGATTTGATTGTCATTCCCTGTGCAAGGCGTCGCGGAGTGCCAGCGCCTGCGCCAATATCGGTAGTAGGACTGGTCAACAAGGGCCATGCCGCATCTGCAGTTGTTACCGCATTGAACCCCTGTATCAATACAATTTGAATATTGAAAGATTCGCAGTGTTTTTATTATTATTTGTGTTTCCATATTATTACTTCTGTACTACAGAATCGCTTCACTTTTGTGGATCCTCACTCTAATAGTATTAAAAATGCACATTGCATTTCACAGTCTACCTGATCACCATAATACACAAACAATGGTATTCCTTAAGCAGTATTGTTAACATTTTTCAGTAGCAGAACAGATAAACATGTATAGCGAAGTGGGCAGAACGGACCATGTGCTAACTTTCCCTACATGATTTGTACCATGTATATGTAGTGATTTACGTTAATAGTACTCAAATGATGTAATTTGTATCTCTCGTATATTCCATCTGAACCTTATCTCCACTCTTATGACCTCAATGAAAAGCGGCCTGCAGGCAGTTTTGAGCTTCTCGTGAATAAACAAAGGTTCAAACAAACAAACAAACAAACAAACAAACAAACAAACAAAGATAAAACACCTGCATAGCGATATCCTCCCTTCCTGCAGTGTTCCGCACAGAACTCCAAAGTCATCACGTCGGATTTCACCTCGTGAAAGAAATGATCTAGATGATTGTGCCACCAGTGAGAGAAACCAACATACTCGAGTTTGATGCTGTCCACTAAGTAATTAAAAAATATGAAATTAGTCAATATGGGGAGCATATAGATCAGTGGCATTAGGGGATAAACTTACCAATGTAATACATGGATGAGCCATGTAAAAAACAATCACTTCGAAACACATTTACCTACATTTCAAACCTCAGGTCTTTACCCCACCGCAAAGCTGGCTTTGTTAGGTTTGTTTTGAAACACCTGCATTTTAAAGAGCTACAGCCAGAAAATTGAATGATACCAGGATCTCACCCCTGTTCTAATGCGTCAGTCCAGCCAGTGATGAAGCAGATCCATATTAATCAGGGGTCAATTACAGGTCAAAACATGGCAAAGGTCGCAAATTTTGGCAAATTAAAAAAAAGATACTTTCTTTTGTCCTCCCTAGCAGAAAACTGAACCTTTGTAATCAAATGCCGGTGAAGACGAGAACTGTTTACAAATCAGGGGCCTTCACCTTTGACCTTGCACATCTGGACTTGGAATCATGAACGAGCTTATTATTTGCATGACGTACCCCTTACGGGCGAGTCCAAGCTGCAAAACCCTCCTGACGAAGCCATTGGTGGTAAAGTTGCCTCTGTTGCTTTAACCGGTTCGCTGATGCCTCGTTCACCAACTGCAACAACAGTGAAACTGTACTCCGTCGAGCGTCGAAGTCCGTCTACTGTCAGACTCGTGGTGTCTCCTGGCAATGTTTTGTTTTCGACGTCATCACATTTTGCGTAGGTGACGTCGTAAAACAATGGGGTCGGCCTCGGAGTGTTCCACATGAGAGTGAGGCTCTTCTCAGCCACAAGAGCAAATTCCACATCAAGAGGGCGATCTTTGAAAAAACAGAGGACGCAAAAATGATTTGATGTCATTCATTACTAACAGTGAGGTAGAACTTCTATGTAGTCTAGGAGGAGATTCTCAGTAGAGGCCGAGAAACATATAACACACTGTAAACAATCAATCCAGTACATAGAATAATAGCTTGATGTCACGATCATGGTTTGGGATCATGGTATGATTCAGTCGGGTTATAGGACTCTTCATGCAAATGTAGGTAGAGGCAAATCAATTACTTATGACATATTCTTTTATATAAACAGTGATGTTGGATTCTGCCTTGTGGCTATTTTCTACATTTGTGAATAAATAATATATCAATGCTCCAACCTGAGATCCGATCATACATGTTGCCGATTGATAAGGAACGTTTCTGCTCGGCTGAGCAGATCCTAGTTTTCAATGCGCAGGTTGAGTGTGTGCTGTACTGGAACGAGAGACATGTGGGCTCTGCACAACAGCGTTCTGCACAGAACTGAAGAGAAACGCCCTGGTGTGAGACTATGTCCCACCCCACGCAGTCACGCCCGGGAATGTGCCGAAACGTTGATGCTCCACACGTTTCTCCTGAAAAATTAGAAAAAAAGTTGATACAGAGCAACTCTCAAGCGCAATAATTCATTAAAGCTCCACGTGCACACCTCATTGATCCATTGACATAAAGACTACAACATTGCCACATTCCATTCAAACTACAAAACCACCAACTGTCAGAAAGTAGGCCTCTTTTCCTGTTATGTTGAGGTTACCGGTTTTAATTGAGCTAAACACTACTGACTGAGAACAAAAGTGAAATACATGTACTGATTCATCCTTCAAAGTTCGACACGTAGGCATCCTTTCCGGTTGAGGGTGGGATTAAATTAAATACTACTGACTGAGAACAAAAGGGAAATACATGTACTGATTCAACCTTCAAAGTTCGACACGTAAGACTCCTGTTGAGGGTGGAATAAGATTAAACACTACTAATTGAGAACAAGACAAACTGAAACACTGATTCAGCCTTACCTTTCTTCGTCTCCGACTGCTGCTGCAGCACCACCACATTCCCGGAACCAAGGTGAGCCGACAGGAAGATGTTGTACAGCTTCCCGGAATGGAGATTGTCCAGCGTCATCGTTGACTGGTCAGAGGTCAGCAGGGGGCAAACATCGGTGACCAGATCGTTGTCGCCCTCCCGATAACTCAGACGGTAATAGGACGGGACCTCGGTACCAGTCCATGATACGGTCAGAGCGGTTTCTGCTACGTCAGTCACAGACAGCTCCCAGCCCTCTAAAGATCCTGTGAGCAGAAAGCGAAATTTTAGTATAGTGCACACAGATTTCTATTTTTTTTCTGTTTTAGGTTCTTTAAATTATTTTTTTCATTAAAAACTAAAATTGGTCTGCTGGTTGTTTTCATTGAGATTATGAAGGAACAGGTAAGGTTATAACAAAATATAGCAAATATTACATGATTGAATTACTAATAATACTATAATGAAATAGTCCTAAAATTCCATAATCCTGTATCCTTATACATACATAAGATAACGACAAAAAAGCATAGCAAAATGAAGGTTGGGGTATTGTCCGTGTCCGTGTCCGTTCGGGACATTTGCCATTAAAGGTAACAGCACATGTCCCGAGTAAGGTAAAAACAGTTAACGTTGATAGAATCAATTCTAAACGTTTGATCAGCTGTTGTTGCTGACGTTACCTCGCCTAAACTCGAAGTGATCACAGGTTGCATCGTCGACAAGACGAGCGCCGGCGGTATCTCTGGTCGCCGAACTGAAGACACATTCCCGAGTCGTTCCACTTGTCACGTAATTGAATGACCTGCACATAAAAGTAGTTTTATTTCAAATGTAGATTGGCAAAACATATGTAAATATGTTATGTATATACTTTCAAAGTAAATACTGATACAGACAAGCTGGGCATGTACTAAGGATGCCAGAAGACAGGATCCCCAAAGTTGCCCTGAACTGGAGGCCAACAGGAAAGAGGAAAAGAGGCAGACCAAAGATCACATGGAGGAGAACAGTGTCAGACGACCTGGCGGCCATGGGTATGTCCTGGGGAACTGCTGACAGCTTGGCACAGGACAGACCCAGATGGAGGGAAGAAGTCATAGCCTTATGTCTCAGAAGGGACGAAGAGCATAAGTAAGTAAGTACTTAAGTTAGCAATATTATATCAAAACAGTACCTGCACTGGAATGATGCTTCTCGGCACTTCCAAGCGCACTCCTCCACGGACAGTGACCGTAGGATCAACGGAGCATTTCCGGATAGCCTCTGTCCGGGATACACAGTGAAGTCTGCCATGCTGTTGTCTGAACGCAAAGTCACAGTTGTTAATAAACATGCACTTACCACAGCTAACGAGAAGCCATCCTTAGTCAATGGCATTTGAACTTCATAAGTGACCTTTGACCTTCATTAGTGACCTAGTTGCAAAGTTTCATAACCTGGTTGCAAAGTCACCACCTGAAACTCTTTCTTTTCTGCCCCTCCTCTACTACTTCTACACCTGTACTGTCTACCGGCACACACATACATATACATCAGAGTACCTGCTTCTAGCTTCTGAAAGGCCATTCTTAATCAAGGACCTTCGACCATAATAGGTGAACTTTCACCATCATTAGTGGCCTTAGACCTGATTACAAAGTCACCACCTGAAAAGGACCCTTTCTGCCCCTCCTTAACGCTTGTCTACATAACACAAACATAATATCAAATAGATACCTGCTTCTTGTGTTCCATACAGCCACAATTCCCTGATCCAGGGCTGGCCTCCTCCGTACGTGGATAGAACTCTCACACGCCAGTAGCGTCCCACAGCTCTGAAGTGCTGAAAAATCTGAGAAAAGAACAATAAAATAGTTCGATTAGAAACATGCCATAAAGTTTGATGCACATTGTACATATATTGGGATGTCCCTGTAGCTCAATTGGTAGCGGCTTCGCAGTTGAGCCTCCTGTTTCCAATTAGTTGGATCCGGGAGACCCCGGATCGAATCCCGGGAAGGGTATCCTTGTCAGAGCTGCACCGTCTTTCGGAAGAGACGAAAAATGGGGGTCCCGTGTTCGAGGAGGTGCCTTGAGTGCGTTACAACAGCCTCATTACTCACATGGGTACCTACTGGCTGAAATAATACAACCTGGTGAATATAACCATTGTGCAGTAACGTCCATTCATACATAGGCGCACTGTAGTCTTACCTGCATTTCATACGTAGCTTGTTCTGCCATCCATGAACCGACATCGTCCCAGTCGCCAGACCTCCTGTTGGCAAACTGGAGGGTGATCCACCAAGCATCATGCGTAACGTCACCATAGCTTGCAATGCCAACTTTTGTCACTACATGGCGCTGTTGCAGGTCGAAGGTCAAGTACCAGGAGCCATCTCCATCTTGAGGGATGGGTGAGTTGCTGAAGGTTTCAAAGTTGCCATCGAATGTTTTTGATCCGGGCGTGATGTCCCAGTTGTCACTGACTTGGATCCACTGAGGATGTGACAGTCCTTAAAATCGAAAAAAGACGAACAACAAACATTATCCCACTAGAACTACCTTCACATAGTCTAGCCTAACCAACTACTCCTGTCGATTCGTAGTCAAACACATTCAAATAGTATAAATGGTAGCCAATCCAGCTTTGTCCTGCCACTTGCTACAAATGTAATCAAACACCACAGGGTTTCTGCTTCCTTACCAGTAACCATGGTGACAGCCGTCTAACCTTATTTGTTAGGAGAAGAAGAAGAAACGGAGCAAAAACAATAGTTTTCCCTTCCGTGAAGGTTTGAAAAATAGACTTGAAAATATGTGAAAGCAAAGGTCCTAGTAGTCATTTTATCATCACTGTCCCTTTCAAAAGGTTGTGAAGTTGAAACAATATCTGAACCGACCTTCGCCCTCACAGCTTCCTCCCCTTAGAGTGACGTCATCAATGGCGATGTCGCCCGTCGGTCCTCCACCAATCACAGCTTCGAACTCTACATGGAAGGGCCGGTCAAAGGTCAGTGGAATGCGGGCAATGTTCCAGACGTCTGATTGGTTGCCACTCATCGTCCATGTTGGATGCCGTGTGACCTTGAACAAATAAAAGTTATTGTCAGTCATTGTCAATGTCAAAACTTAAAGAATGTCAGTCAGTCAGATTCTTCAAAACCTAATAATTAAGCACATATCCAACAAGATATAATTTTCATCATTGGTTAAACACGCAAGACCGATCCCTTAGCCCCTCCTACCACCGTCAAAATGCAGAAATGCCAAAAAATGCAAATATTCAACGGATACAGACAATCTCTCATTGGTCTAACCGCTAATTGCCATGATACCATTGTTTGGCCTGATAACTTTGATGGACATTTGTGTACGATGAATTCAGAATGAGTCATTCGCACAATCCTACTGTTAATGTAATTATCATGAAAAAGACGTACTTGTCCAGTGTAGACGTAGACATTGAGCCTGCCCACATCCTCCCCGTACATATGGTAGTGGAACTCCAAACACAGCTCGCCGCCAGGGGGCGCTGCAGGGCACTGCGGTGACGTCAGCCTGGCTCTCTCCTTCTCCCTCCTTGGAAGAGACGCCTCGGTGTAGATGTATCGTCCTTTTTTTTATAAAAGAAAAAAACAAATATTATTTTGAGAAACATTTTCATAGAAGAACTTTATTGCACGACAATTGTACATGGTACAAAGTATGGCAAGAATTCGTAAACATAATACAAAGTAGAAGTATAGAATAAAACTTAACATCCTAATTACTAATACAATACAATAAGGGCTAGCATACGTTTTCGATATAGTGTTATAATCGAGTTGGTTTAATCATTAGTTTCGATATTTTTCTAATGTGAAAGCAGTAGTTTAGATATGTACCTATGTTATATGAAAAGTTTAACAATCGCTACCTGTCTATGTATTTAAACTATTTTGCTACCTTTGTCGGGTGCTGTATAGGTGTGATCGCTAGGGGGCCCAGTGTACAAAGATGGCGTCGGCCCGTACTGGTGCGTCCAATCAAATTCGTCTTTCTGGCTCTGGGTGTATCCACAAAGATCGTTCCGCTCAAAGTCACAACTGCATGGTGTTTCTGTAACAAGAGATGGTTATTTTTATTATGTTGAAGAAGATCCAATGGCATATATGTAAATCCCTTAAATCAAGCATGTCACGTTTCTTTTCTGCATCGATCTTAATTTTCATACATATGATATGGCCATGTCGATTCGATTATATGGACGACATCCAAAGTAAATTTTCTGTAGATTACGGTAAATCGTAAATAGCTGCTGTAATATGAGCAAATATATGCCGTAAATTGAAAAAAAATACCGGGGAACGAACACTGCTGTCGTACAATGCCAAAGTCAATTCCACAGTCAAAGAAGAAATTTTGAAAGAACAAAAATTGATAATCTAATGTTTGGTATGTATACTGTCATCTGTTCAAATTTCCCGACAACTTTCAAATATTTCAGAGTGAAGGCAATTTTTTTGCCAACTTTTATTTCGCACGCTCGCATCAGTTTTTGGTTTCCCGGAAGCTATCATCCATATGATCGAATCAACATGGCCTAAAAAAATATAAAGTAGAATTTATTCTTACCCCCGGTTGTCTCAAAAGAGACTTCGCAGATGCAGATTGCTGCTGATCCCTGAATCCTCCAGTAACGGCCACGTGACCGGATACTCCAGAGGTGATAGGCCACGTCGACACTCGACTTGACCACCACGTGACCAGCTACCGACCAATCAACACCCAGGTCCTGCCTAGACAGGACCGTCACGGACGTATTGGAACCTAAAGCTAAAGTCAAACAAAATAATTGAGTACAGGCTGAAACGGAGGAAATATGTGTATGTGTGCGCGTGTGTGTGTGTGTGTGTGTGTGTGTGTGTGTGTGTGTGTGTGTGTGTGTGTGTGTGTGTGTGTGTGTGTGTGTGTATTTAGGTGTACTGTATGTGTTATTTGGGTGTATGTGCGTGTATGTGCCTGTGTGTATGTGTATGTCAGTGTTTGTGCGTATATTAGTGTGTGTCTGTGTGTTTCTGTGTGTGTGTGTGTGTGTTTCTGTGTGTGTATGTATGTGTGTGTGTCGGTGTGTGTGTTAATGTGCGTGTACAAGAAAAAAACTCCTTTTGACTGACAAGTATTTGAATAAAGATATTACCGTAAGCTACAAGAGATAACTTAAATCCTGTCCTACCCGGAGCACACAACAGCACCTCCATCCTCATGCTGGTCCATCCACGCCACGTTAGTGGGAGGAACCGAACAAACCTCGCCTCGACCGGCTGAACAAGAAGGTGTTCAACTTCGGTGTTCCTATCGGTGTTGCCTTCAAACACCTATCATTTTGAAGACAAACAATCAAAACCACAAAAATCAATTTTGTAACGTGCGTGTATATTTTGTACAATCGTCTATGCTCATTGAACAATACTTGTTATTATTAATGTTATAGGCAAAAGTTTCATTTTGGTGCTAATGGTGGCATAAGCACTTTAATGATATAAGAAAACATTTGCCTACAACCTTGTCTTGTCCGTCTTCGGAGTATGTGTCCCACCCGGCGCCATCGGAGCTGAAGCTCAGTTTGTAGCTTGTCACCCATTGGTCTGTGTCAGCTCTCCCTTGTGTGATTACACCGGCTATCCTGGTCCGTGAGTTCAGATCAACCTATGGTGTCATATCCACAAAAAAGACAATGAATATATCATGTAGATGCTTAGTTTACAGATAAAAATGTTGTTGTAGTAGTACTGACAAAATTGAAAACATACAAACCAACCCAAAGATAGTCACCGAGCCGCTACCAAATGAGACAACTATGTAGATCGAATGGATACTTTTTTGTAATTTTTCTGTATTCTGTCTTACTCATAACAAACAAAAATAATGGTTTTCATGCGTAAGAAAATAAGGAAGATACCTGTATGACTACAAAAATAATTAAATACAGAAAGAAACACGTATGTTCGGGACCGCAATTTGCGAGAGCTGTCGCTCTAGATTGTGCTCTCGCGAGAGCAGATCTCAAAATGGCGCTGGGGTTTGGAAAGGGGTCTATTGTACCTGAAGCCACTGTCCTGGTGTCCCCTCTCCTGCGCACCATCCTCCCGCCCAGACAGACGTATCACCCACAGCCCCTGGTTGCGAGTTTAAACGCGCTTTCTCCGTGGAACAGCCAGGAAAAACGGTCGATGCGGTGATCGTGGCGGCAGCATTTTTCATGCCCGACGGCTGCACACTACACGTCTCTGTGAGAGACAACAAACTTTTAGAGAGCTGTCGTATTCAGCAACAGAGCAAACTGTTTTGACATAAGAAAAGTACCGCCACATAAACATTTTACTTATTCTTAATTCAACCAAAGAAGATGCTTAGCAATTACCAATGTGCCCGGGGCTTATAAAAGAATTAAAATCAAACGCAACTATTAACTAAGAAAAAGTCAAGTAAATAAATGACTTATGTCCTGTTATAAGGCAAACGTAAATCAGGTTAGAATAACATTATTAGAACACCTATGGGTTTCCTTCGTATAGGTGGTACTGAAATTTTGCTGCTCTTACATGTGGGCACAAACACACACACACACACACACACACACAAACGCACATACACACATGCACACACAGACACACATAAAAACACACATACAAACACACACATACATACGCACACATACATACAAAAATACATACATACATACATACATACACACAAACATACACGCACACAAACACATGTACACACATACGCATACACACACACACACACACACACACATGCCCGCACACACACAGACACAGACAAACACACACACACACAATCCACAACACATGGACGTTACGAAGAAAGATAAGACGGTACGTTACCTTTGCCATCCCATTCACAAGCCTTGATTCCTACGCGAGTTACAGTCCGTGTCTGGGGGAAAGCGTACTCGGCATGGAACGGACTTACATCCGTCGCCCAGCACGTCTCCTGCACGCCGTCAATGGTGCCAGTTGCGCTGCCCCGAACAGTTGCTCCCCAACTGTCCTGTAGTACCGGACTTTCTCCATCCTTACCGCCAGCGCGGACTGGATGCAATAAACAGGCGCGTAGATTGTTTACCATTATAATACATTCAGCACCAAGGGCAGTGCCAACAGAAAGTACTATTGAGTTACAAAAAAGTACAACGAAAAATACAGTGTCAGCTCCAATGTCAGGGTCAGTTGCGAAAACGTGGCGCCTTTCTCTATCTTTACCGCCAGTGCGGACTGCAGGATATAAACGGGCACGAAGATTTAGACATTCTTTACCACAACAAGAGATTAAGCATCAATGGCAGTGGGAAAGTGGGACCTTACTAGTATGCCATATGATATATAGTTTCGGCACCAAAATCAAAGTCAGTTATTACATAGCGGGGCCTTTCTGCATCCTTACCGCCAGTACGGACTGGATGAAATAATCAAGCGCGTAGATTTAAACATTTGCCAGTGCCAGCAGAAAGTACTATTGAGTTACAAAAAGTACAACGGAAAATACAGTGTCAGCACCAATGTCAGTTACAAAAAAGTGGGGCCTTACTACATCCTTACTACTAGTATGGACCGCAGGATATAAACGGGCACGAAAATTCAAACATTATTTACTACAACAATGCATTCAGGACCAAGGACAGTACACAGTAGAAAGTGCAACATTAGTAGTGAGGCCATGATATTTAGAACAAAGTCAACGACAAGGGTCAATAAAAAGGTAGGGTTTGTCCTTAACAGTTAAAGCATCAAGGGCAGAGTTAATTCTAAAAAAAGTAGGGACTTTCTATATAATCTAGTTACAGCACCAGTTTAGTTTAGGGCAGAGTCTGTTACGAAAAATGAAGTCTTACTATATATCATACTTTAATATATTTTCAGAACCAAGGGCAAAGTCAGTAACCATAAAAGGTGTGACTTAATATATAAAATAGTTTCAGCTAGCACCAAGGGCAGAGCTAGTTACAGAAAGGAGGGCCTTACTTGAAAATACAGCTTCAGGATCAATGGCAAAATCTGTAATCTCCGCTTCGAAGTGAGTCATCTATTCTACTGCCAGAAGGTCGGCAATAGCATTAGTTGGTATAACCTTGTGATCCGGTAGAGGGCGTTTCTGTACTATAAAAGTGCATATCCGAGAGAACGGGATGACGTTTCACGAGCTTCTCAGCTGTTTGAAAACATCGAAATCAACGATGCTTGGGTAGGCTACTACAACATAATTTAAGGGGTGCGGTTTATTTTACCACTTAACCTGGCAATATCTTAATTTCCGGTAGAGGGCGTCCCTGCACTGCTAAACTGTATATTCCAGAACGAAATGACGTTTCACGAGCTTCGCAGCTGCTTTCAAACATCGAAACCAACAGCGCTGGGGTATGCTACTACAACAGACTTTAGAGGGTGAGGTTTGCTTTACCATTGCCACATAGCACGGCAAACTACATGCACTTCAATAGATGCACACCTGTTGAACTTTCCGTCGCTTGCACACCTGTAGCGCCATGTTTAATTGCAGGTGTGGTGGCTACGTGGTGCGACAATAGACAGGTGGCCGCCCTCATCAAATATTTAGACCGCTTTCAGGAGTACCTTTTGTGGCAGCTGTGGTAACTAAGCTCCCATATTGCCATCAGACAATTTGTCTTTATGATTCACGCCATTAATTCCTTTGTACGCCCTGTGCCACCGCCTTTTACTGCGACGTTTTGTTCTGTATGATAATGTGGCGCAGCAACATATCTATATTCTCACTCTCTGAGACAATATGATATAGTTTAACATTTCGACAGAAGTGCTGTTACGGAAGTTTCGCCTGTAGTTCAATAATCCGGTTCAACTTATTTCCGTCAAGAAACTATGTTCGTGAAGTGGCAAATGTTAACCAAAATTGTAAAAAATTCAGAAGCTTTGTCGATGCCACGGCAACATTCAACGGTGCCCAGTCATTCGTTTAGAGTGTGCCTGACCAATATGTGAGAATAATAACATAGCACTAGTATGTCCATTACAGAAACCTATGTCGTCATCTCTGTGTATTATTCAAACATTCGTTATGTGGAATGAAGACTTACTAAAGTATGATCCGTACTCATGTCTGTCTCGAAGTAAGTTTTTTTATGTCCGGCGAGAGAAAAGAATAAACGTCTAAAACTCGTAACGGCAATCCTGTGGATATCACAAATGGCGTATTTTATATGGAATTGGACACTGCGGATTTCGCCAAAAATACTTACTCAAGTAACTGGATAAAATTTTGAAGTAGTCTGACGTTTCAGACAGCATCCGCTATCTTTCGTCAGTGACTAAGGAAAGATCTGGCTGAACTAGGTTTTATACCAAAACAGCACGTTGGCACAATTCTTTACCACAGACCTCGTATGACACCATCTCGCACGGCGTTAAACAGGCAGAGAAAAAGAAGTAAAGGCCATGAGTTGATCTTTAGCTTCGTGGAAAAGCTGTCCGAGCTGGCATTTTGAACGAATCGGATGACATTGGGTCGCGCTAAGTTACTATCTGAGATGCAATTCCCCTTCTACCGCTCAATACAAAGTTTTCTACGTGTACACTCCGGCTTCCCCTCATACTAGTTAACACTGGACTTCTGGGGATAGACCATGGCATCCTATAGGTAAATTGAATATGAAACCAGGCTTTTTGAGGTCGAGGGGGTAGTAGGTTGTTTTCCATTGTGATATGGGGCACGGTAGTGGAAGGCGGAGCTCATTCCTCTCCTTCCACCTCCTTTTACGTCCCTAACCGAAGTTTGATACCCATTTCAACACATTGTTTTGAGTACGTGGAGAAAGTCGTGTAAAGTGACTTTCCTGAGGACAAGGTCTTACGTCTAGCCAGGAATCGACCCCATAACCTCGCCCATCTAATTCCTTGAAAATTGCAGATGCAAAAAAATAAACGCTCACAATTCTACAAGAAGTGTCAGAAATATCGGGCTTACCTGCCGGACATCGCTGAGCCCAGGCCCCGGTCACCAGCAGCACCAAGCCCGCCAGTACCGCCCACGGCCTCCCGGTCTCCGCCATCCTGCGAGGAATCCCCCCGCAATGTCCGACGAAAACTCTCCTCGGATGTTTTCAGTCACAGATGTCGATTTGGACCGCAAAGGAAAGTACTAAGCTAAGCAGAAAACGTGAACGATGTATTCACTGTTTTCTCGAACGGGTGGTCAACTGAATAGCAGTCACTACCAGTCCAATACGTATCAGAACATTGCATATTCAGTAGTCAACTGAATAGCAGTAGTAGAAGAACTGCTGTCGTTGGTGGTCAAGCCACTTTGTGGAAACTTCAGATGATCATAAGGTCCCTGTGGTGGTGCGCGCGCTTGTGTTTAGGAACGTCTACCTCAATACCAGTGTGAACACAAGAATACCGGCTATACACTAGACGCATCGACTTAGAGAAACCGCAGTTAAGTCCTTATCTGTTGCACCCATCTTACGACGGGTCATTAAAAAGCACTTTATGAAATGAGCATCGCACATATATGTATTCATATCTGTCGATGCAGTACTAATTGTCGCGTGGCATCCCGGTAAACATCACAAGTTATGACGCACTTGTAGCTGTTGCTTAGTACCTTGCTAGTACTGTATATGCATTTAAGTTCGCGTGGTTTTTATTTCGCGCTAAGGGAAAATGGAGCGTTCGCGGTGTTTTTTTAAGTTTGCGGCAGTGCCATAGTCACATACTGCTACAGTATTGGACAAAAATGTTCGCGGTGAAACGGTCGCCACGAAAACCACGAACATAAAAACCACCGCGAACATTTCTGCGTTTACAGTACTTCTCACGGAAAAAAAAGGTAATTGGTCTTTTTAACCTTCAACCAGTTACGGTAGCACCAAATTTGTAATGGTTATGAGGTTAGGCAACAGGAAGAAAGTATGGTCTTAACTAGCCTGGGCGCCATCCGATTACTACATGGGCCCCTACGCTACGACAGAGTTTAGGAGCCCCGGTTCTCAGGCTAGGTCTAAACGTGTGAATGTTGGTGGTGGTGCCACAATGCTAGGATTAAAAACACTACCACAATATTTACGTCCACCTACAGTTGTCAACACTCAATATGTCTATTATTGGTGTAACGTTCTTCACTTGTATTATATACTTGCCACGTCTAATTGCTTTCTGGAGTTATTGTATTCTCGTGTGGAAAATATTTGGACTCCCCTCAATGTCAGTGTCGTGTACGTGAAAACCGAATTCATTTGGCCATTTTTTGTATCGCCATCTTTGATGTGTCTTTGCTTGGGCGTTTCCCAGAACAGCGGAGACGCAACAGTTGGCGCATGCGCAAAGCGAGAAACTGCAGTGTGTCACCCCCATAACCTTACTTACACTACTTTAAAGAGCTACCCCTTACTGTGCGTTCCATAATAATTAATATTAAGCAACGTTCGAAGCGTATCCTAAATATTCCATTATCATCTTGTCATGTTTAGTATGCTTTTCATACATTCCGTGGTTGACTATTGTCACATCATATACGTGAGCCATGCCTACTCTACTGTTTTCTATTGTCTCCATTTTACTTACAGTTCAATACACCAGAGAAATATCAAATATTCCTTGCATACTACAAGCAATTTTATATCAACTCCATGCAGAACGCATATGTCATTGTAAAATGAAACCATAACATTTCTGTACATAACATACCAGTTCTGTAAAAAAAAAACGATAACATTTAACTATGATATTTTATAAAAGATATGGGTTTGTATTACAAAAAAAACTGTGCTGGAAGCCATGTGTTTGAAAATGAATTTATATTCTAGATCAGTAGTCGTAAAAAGAAACAAATGTTTGGATACGAGCTATATCTACATAAGCTTCAGTGTTGAATGTAGTGCACCTACTAGTATGTGGAGACCATATAATGGTTTTTAACCAAGAGTGTTTCACTAAAAATGGTTGGATTAGAAAGAAAATTACTGTCTCTCTATGCACTGGTATCAAACTGATACTGGTTCTACCTGTAGACAAGAACTGCTAGCCAGTGTATGTACAGATTTGAAGGCAGACACTGCCATACTGCATAACAAAGACATTTAAACCACTGACATCACAAACTAAAAAGGTAAAAGGTAGGTAAAGGTAGTCCCATACACTTTTTGAGGCCGTAGGGGCTGTTGTTGTTATTTACTGTGTCTAGGGCATGATATTGGAAGGCGGAGCTCATCCCTCTCCTTCCACTGCCTTTTACCTCCCCAACCGAAGTCAGATACCCATTTTTACACCTGGGTGGAGTGAGGAAACTAAAAGCTACAGAAGTCACGACTACCAGACATTCTATATTGAATTTCGCAAAGCACATTCAACATAGTGCATACTAATATACTACAGGGAATTGGTCTGAGTAGTATTACTCTATTTCTGTGTCACAACGATGCTCTCAAACACTTGTGCAACCATATTACATCTCATTCAAAGACTATACGACTATACGTCGTTTCTATAAGTTGTACAGAACTCTTGAAGGAAAACTTCAATTGATATCGAGCAGACAAAATGGCCCCCACGTTCCCTTGTTCCACAAGTATTTCTAACATTTGCTTTTACCTACACATAGTAGTTTTACAACCAATGTGTAACAGTAGGCTGTGTATGATAGATATCAACAGAGCTGAAGGTATTGGCACAGATATAAACATTGTCCGTATTCCTATCTTCTCCTGTGGCTGTCTTGCCACTGTCCCCCTCTGCCTTTGTCGCGTGTGCTGCGATCCTGCCTCCAACGATCCCTGTCCCTATCTCGATCTCTGTCTCTTTCCCTCTCTCTGTCTCTACCCCCCTCCCTGCCCCAGCCGTGGTCGCGGGAACCCCTGCGCTCTTCCCTGTGGTCGTCACGGCGGTCGTCACGACGACTGTCTCTCCGATCGTCCCTGCGATCGTGCCATCTGTCTCTGTGGTGGCGGTCGTCGCCTGAATCCCGCCGTACCTGCCTGCCCTGTTCGTTGTACTCAAACCGCTGCACGTTTCTCGGATCGTACCCAGGATACGGACCGGATGGCTGCCTGCTGTCGCCATGGTGATGCCCGTGCTCGCGACCTGGATCGTCCGAACGTCTTTCGCCAACGGCTGGCGCGGGTTGTCCCGTTGGTCGTACTTGCCCCTCGGGGGCGCTCTGTTGAGGCATATACTGCTGTCCAGTTTGAGCAGTGCTCTGATTGGCTGTCCATGTTCCACCAAAGCTTCCTATTGGTGCACCTGGGATCTGTTGGCCAATGGGAGCCTGCGTGGCTTGTCCGGGAGCCTGTTGGAAGCCTGTGCTTGGTATCTGTGACATCTGGGGAAGGTACCCGGACAGACCCGCCGGTGGAATCTGTGCCTGCTGGACCAATGGCTGCTGAGTGACCACCGTGGTCGCCTGACTTGTTTGCTTCACGATAGAACTCACCTTCTGTAGGAGTTCCGAAATGTTCGCTGGGATCTCGAAGGATCCACTCGTACTCGCGCCCGCAGCTCCACTGCTCGTAAGCTTCGACACCGCTTCTGAAACCTTCTCCTTTGGCCGGGACGGCGCCGTTTTTTCTTCCGCCTTTTCTTGTATCGCACTTGAAGACGCTGAACTGGTTGTTACTGCAGTACCAACACTCGTGCCTCCCAGGCCCGGTATATTTACTGGCGGTGTCAGATCTCCCCCCAGCCCTGGGATCATGGGTAGCTCTGGACTGTCACTGCCTTCATCTTTGCCACTGGTGGACACAGAGCTAGCAGTATCAGTCTTTTTCTCGGCAGCAGCAGTCTTGGAGCTCGAAGCCGTGGCCGAAGAAACCGCTTGCGTCGAAGCAACAGTTGTCAGAACTTGAGTAACAGTGACGCGGATGTTTTCCCCTACTGTTGAGACTGTCTTTGCGTCTCCAGTGGGAGATTCTACCACAGGACTTCCTGTAGCACTATTAGGACCACTACAGATACTCTCTAGGTTCTTCTGTTGCTCGAGAAGGAGCTTCTTTTGCTCCTCTACTTGTTTTGTCAGCTCGATCAGAAGCCTCTGTTGCTCGGAGAGCGTAGGGTTGTCACCAAGCGGAGTCATCAGAATGTTATCTAAGGATGGCTCTGATTGGCTCGCACTGGCTTCGTTGGAGTCTGACTGACCAATGCCGACCTCTAACACACTGTCGGAGTCGGAATCCTGCTGAGCAGGGGGGGACTGGGGTGGGGGGGAATCCACGCCCTCTTCTACGGGGAGGAAGTCTTCGTCCCCTGGGTCGTAGGGTTGTTCCTCCTCCTCCTCCTGTGCAGCCTGCCCTGGGGAGTAGGGCATCTCTTCCATCTCATCCTGACTCGTTCTGTTGGGGGAAAAACAAACAAAAAACATTGCAGATAAACAAAAAACAAACAAAAACATTGCAGATAAAACAAGCTTTAAGTGGGTACCACTAAAGACCTGTGCTGGTGTGGCCAGGAGTCATCTACAACAACACTGCACCCAAGCCAAACCAGACTTCCAATGCTTCAAGTATCCTATTACACCACTTCATACTAAATGCTGCCAGTATCTTACAATTGTAACTTTGTGGTCCATAAAAACATGAAAATTGATTTTTGGGTTTGATAGGTTCTGAGAGATACTGTTTATGTACTGCACATGTACATGTGTATATGAACTACAAAACCTAAGCAGTATAGGTAGCCAAAAAGATTACATCCTTTGTAACTATATGACTTACACACATTCATCACTACTTGTTTATTATTCAGTATTAAACCTTGGGATCAGTGCTGAAGGGTCCACATTTGCATACTGCTTGACGATTGGATCACTGATCTCGTGTTCTGGGATTGTGTACACCTTCTTCGCTGGGACCGGTGTCGCTGCCTCACTCTTTCTCTGTATTGACAGGTAAAATTCTACATCAGTTCATTCTTCAAAGTTAAACAGAGTTCTTTTAAGTTGTCCCCAAATAAACAATTCCTTGTGTAATAAATGGATAATAGGAAAACCGATTGACTTCAAAACCTCAGAAAAAATAAAACCTAAAACACCAATTGAAGAGAATCCAACTGTCAATAATGTTGAAAATAAAGCATTGTCATCAACAGTTACTGTGCATTCCATGCTTTGAAGTTTGAAACTGGTAAGAAGTAACAGTCCCAAACAAATGGTTTGAAACAGAAAAAGAAATGGTTATCACTGCAATAACAAAGGACAGTTTGTGCATATAAAGATGCAGTGCACATTCTGAAACAATGAAAAGAAAAGTTAGAAATCATGTAAAACATTGAAATTGGTGTATGAAAAACTTTTGTAGCTAACTGTACATGTAAATCAGAGAAATTCATCTTAAACAGCACTCAGGTGTTACCTTGGGTTCTTCCTTCTTTTGTTCCACTTGTTGCTTAAAGTTACAAACATTGAGAATACGACATCTTTAATAACACCATGATAGATTTTTCAAGTACATTTACCGGTATCAACAAAACTACTGTAAAACAACTGTCATAGCTTAAAGACTGCAATCTTCTGCAGCTATAAATTGTAGAATAATACCAGACAAGAGTACATTAACAGCTCCAAATGTACAATTTGTACGATGGTATATAACCTTTGCCCATGCCACTCACAAAAATCAATATACATGGACATATCAATGTTATAACTTATATGTAGCTTGCAGGTAAAAATATACACACAAAAAAAGAGGAAGCTACGCATGCCCCAATCATTCACATTACTATTGTTATGAATAATATTCAACTTCTTAAAATCATCTCTAGCTGCTGGAAAACAATCTAATACATCTAAGGCATTTTCATCTTAGGTGAAAATATGATTTTCAGCAAGTTAAAATGACACATGAACATATAAATCCCAGGGCTGTCTCCAGCAATTTTTCCCCCCGTCCCAATCATTGTTTTGGAGCCCATTTTCTTTGTTACACCAGTCATTGGAAACTTATAAAAATACATTTTTATCAATGTCATGTCAATACGTTCAGATTATTTGGAAGACGGGGAGAAATTTTTGTCCGTCCAAACAAGCAAATTTTGGAATGGAGGCAGCCCTGATGACAAATATAATAAGAAAATTAGAAAAAAACTTTTGAGCTTGAAAAACTTTATGAGTAAACCAGTCTACCTTTCTGTCATGCTCTTGTGAGTGGTGTCGGCGATGATGATGATGATGATGATGATGATGTCGATGTTTACTACCAGACGCCACCGAGGGCGAGCCAGCAGACGGAGGGGTCCCGGATATCTCGCTGTAGCGCCGATGCTTAGGACTAGTCGCGTGAAGCGGCGTGGACTCGGAGCTGGAACTTGCTGACCTCTTTGCCATGCGGTTACGAATGATGAGGCCGAGGAGCATGTGGGGTCTAGGTTCCTCAAGACCTGGAACAACAAGTATACGTAGAAGAAAACATTATTATTACATATACAACATTCCCAATTTGACGCTGCATGTAGCTACCAGTTTGTTGGCTCGTGTTTTTTTAAACCAAAAATAACATTTTCCTAATCCTACTACATACCAAATTGCCATCTGCTTCCAAAATTTAGCCCATTATATCATGTCCGGGACAAAAGACTGCTGCAGTATCAAGGCCATTCGTCAGGTGGCCCAAAATTGACCTTGACCTTTGTCCTCCCAACACTCATCAAAATCCTTCCAGAATTTCTCTAGATATGCTGACTACAAAAATCAAACAAGATCATAGTACATGTCCAGGACAGAAGATACAAAAAAATGTTCTGCTGCAGTACCAATGTGATACACCAGGGGACCCAAAATCTTCATCTTCCCAACAGCAACCAACATATCATAATCCATCCAGAGGCTCTTATGTTATGCTGACTACAAATATCTGCAAACGCAAACACACACACACACACACACACACATACACACACACACTCACACACACACATACAAACACACCAAAAACAATACCTCCATTTTCATGGATAAGATAATAACATGATTAGCATACCTGGCCCATCAAAAGGTTTGAGCTTGTAGGAGACCTCCTTGAGCGGGATGTGTGTGTGTGTGTGTGTGTGTGTGTGTGTGTGTGTGTGTGTGTGTGTGTGTGTGTGTGTGTGTGTGTGTGTGTGTGTGTGTGTGTGTGTGTGTGTGTGTGTGTGTGTGTGTGTGCACGCATGTGTGTGTTTCATTTTTACATGTTAACAGTTGAAGAAGACCTTATAAAAGTTCCTATACTGTAACAATAACATACAGCGTACCTGGCCCATCGAAAGGTTTGAGCTGGTAGGGGACCTCCTCGTGTGAGGGCAGCGGGATGAGGTACATGTCCTTGACCTGGCGGGAGTTGTTTCCGACCACGCCGAAGCGCTGGCGACTGTGGAAGTACGAGTACAGCATGATGTACCCCACCTTCTCCTCATCCACCGCCGGCTGAAACCTGATGATGGAAATCTCCTGAAGGGAAGGAACAGGCTATTAGCTAGCATGGTGTCAGGGCGTCTTTTGGACGCCTTATACCATAGGAAAACAATTAGATTCCTTTGGCAGGGGACACCGCCGGCTGAAACCGGATGATGGAAATCTCCTGAAGGGGAAGGAACAGGCTATTAGCTAGCATGGTGTCAGGGTGTCTTCTGGGCGCTCTACACTAAGAAAACAATTAAATTAGAAGGGGAATGGGAAAAGGGGAATGTTGCATGAAACGATCTATAATTTTAACAATAAAGGATACGCTATAAGATGTTAACATGAAGACTTTGTAATCTACAAATATAAAAGTTATTAGGCTACCTTTAATAGTTTCAGTGTGACCATACCTTGTTTCCGCTTGATTTGATCTTGTCCAGGTATTCCCAAATATGGCTGTGAGAGATTCGCCCAGAAATCATTATGGTGTCAGGCAAGTCCTGAGGAAAAGGGACAAAAAGTTTTGTTAGAGTTTAAAACATTCATGAATCTACATGTTGTATATTGCTAAAAAAACATAACTAGACAAAAAAATGTCATATAGATTTGAGAAATGGACTAGAGGTAAGTTTTCATAGTGAAAGCAGCAGCTAATTTGAAAGCCAACATTACTAGCCAAAAGTAAAGATAGCAACAGATTTTGATTTCTATTATCATCTTGCCAAAATAAAGGTAGCAACAGATTTAAAAGTCATTCATCAGTAAAGATACCAGCTGATCTGAATGCCATTATCACTAGCCAAAAGTAAACTTAGCAGCTGATTTGAAAGTCATTATTACTAGCCAAAAGTAAACATGGCACTTTGAATGCAATCTTTATTAGCCAAATGTTCAGGTAGCAAAAGATTTGAAAGTCATTTATCAGTAAAGGAAGCAGCTGATTTGAAAACTACTATTACTAGCCAAAAGTAAAGGTAGCAGCTGATTTCAATGCATTTATTACTAGCCAAAAGTAAAAGTAGCAGCTGATTTGGAGCCCAGGTTTACACCCTCACCTCTTGAATGTCCTCCATACTGCCGGACACGGGGTAAGCATGAGTCACAAACTTTGTCAGCTGTTCCATCTTGATGAAACCCTTCCAAACCGACGGCTCCTTGGACGATGGCAGCTCCGACTGAGAGGGCATGGCCGAGTCTGGCGAACTGTTAAAGATAACATGCTTTTTAAGTGACTTTAAGATGTTTCTTTCCCAACACCAGAAGGATTAAGCACTCCAACTGCATGTGTGCACCACTTTGTACACAAAGAAGCACCATATATCACTGAAATTTCCTGTAAACCTAGAGCACTTCAAACCATTACACGTGTAGAAAGCACTGCAAAGTTTTATCAAACCATAGTCAGTAAAACTAAAAGCCATGATTGCTAAGCTTTCCTATGATTCATTTGTATTTATCATTTTGTATCTATGTTACAATCCTTGACCACCAACCAGACTTGACTGAATTCTCACAAGAGTTCATACCAAAGTGGAATTCCTTCCTTATGCCCTAACAATACGCCACTAAAACAATCACGTTAATATACATAGTTTATACAATGTCAGAAGCATACGAGTATTTTTAGCGGCAACTTTTTTCTGTTTCACCCATCTACTCACCTGTCCTCTGTGTCTGACTGCACAAGAGGGTCGGTTGGGCTAGAATAAAGCAGTTCACTGTTAATCATGCTTCCTATGTATTTATTCATAGCAAACCTAGCACACTTTTGTAAAATTTCAGCAATAAGCTACTTCACAGTTTGAAGAATGCATGCACAGAGTGATGCAATATGGGTAGTTCTTCAAACTTGAAGGCCCCTGGCCATTCTTCGTGTATTAGGACCTCCAACTTTGACATATTAGCCACAATGCATCACACTGTGCATGAGCACTTGAAACCATGAGCTAGCTTATTCTACCGGACAAAACTAGAATTCCGTTTCTTTTTCCTTCCCATTTTCAACAGCTTGAAACATTTTGTTACAGTTTATCTATGGAATTATTTACTATTAGGGGCTTTCTTTATTGAGAGGTTTATTTACCTTCCGGTTGTCGTGTCAACGGTCGGCCCAGGCGACTCCACGGTACTGCTCTCGTCAGGTTTGGTTGTGGACGACGCTTCAATCACCGTCTTTGCAACCTAGGGGGTTGACAAAGTTGCAAGATGTCAAGTTACTGCCTAAACACAGACAAAACCGATACCTCCCCATGAACTAGTAGGCTCTTCAACTGACCCTATGACCTGGAATGTCTGTTAGTGTTAGTTGTCACACATTGTTGATAAATCACTCACTTCCTGTCATTCTACCAACTCTGACCTTTACTTTCTTTCACACTACAGTGAACGCGACCAGCATATGGAAAATGCATAATGCGGAAACACAGACAAATAGACACACCGAAAACGATACCTCCCGTTTCACACAGGTAACAAGTCTGAGCATCTAGTGGTCTTACCTTGACCTTCTTGGCAGGTTGTTCATCAGTTGGAGGAGCCATTCTCCCCGTACAGATCTTACAGTTCAGGTCAAACAGATGCGCCCGGTGTTGCTCTGTCGTGTCGACCAACATGGTGGCCAGGACGTCCGGACCTTCCGCTTCCGCCGTGGTGGGGATGTAACCTTCCTCTCGCTCTTTCTCGTCCGACTTCTAGGATGACAGGAAAAGATCATAGGATCATTGCACTGTCAATGCTAGGGTCAAAATTAGAAAAAGGGACCCAGCCCTCTAGTCTACAAGCTGTTTTTTACACTTTTGGACATGGCCTCTACGTGTTTTCTACGTGGCCTTGTGGGACACCCTGCTGTTAGTGTGATATTTTTAGGCATGGCCGGGCCCTGGGATTTTTTTAAAATTGCACTTAAAATCAGCCTGGGATCCGGTGACAAATAGACGCTATAACCTGAGCATGAAAACACAATAGGGTACTCCTCTTTCTTCCTTTCTGGACTGTTCCTTGCATGTCTTGGTACATTTTATGTGATTTTCAAATCATCATTGGGGAAAATACATCTACAAGAATCTAACAAACAATGGAAAGCAAGATATTATCATAAAGATGAACCTCAGTTTTCAGCTCCCCAAGGTCATCATCGATCTCGATCTCTCCCTGAAAAGATTGATGCAAAAATGTTTGCATTATTGTACTGAATAAAGTACATGTATGATGCATGTCACAATGACAGGTTATAAACTATAAGGTGTTTTTGAGTCTGAAATATCCAAGATTATAATGAATACCCTTTGCATGATTATGATACTTGATACATGAGAATGGGACTTACAATCCTTAGCGAAAATGTTTGAGTGGTTGTGCTAAATTTCAAAAATGTGTATCTTCTTGGAACTAGAATTGCATCCAAATCATTCATATTTGACTACATCTTATATACTGCTGTCTAGTGGTGCGGATCGAAACGCACGTTCCGGTTCCGGTCCGGACTCGAGTCCAGAGGTTTCGGTTCAGGTCCGGACTTGTAGGTCCGGTCCGGCACCAAACATTGCCGTCACATTATGTGACTGATGCTGTTACCATTGTTAATCCCCCTAAATTCTCTAAACTAGGGAAAGATTCACACAAAAACACGTCTGCAGTCAGAACAACGTGTATATTCAGAACAAAAGTACTAGTATGCTCTCCAATCAGCGTGGTGACCTACATGTCGGGTTGTTTCTGGTGGCGTCTCAAGAGCCTTGCAATATATTTTGACGCCCCCGGCACACCGGATCATTTTTCTCACATACTGCCGGCATTGTGTTTACCTGACCTGTACCCTGTGACACGCAATGTTCCCGGGCTGCAGGCAAAGGCCGCAAAACAAAGCTTCTTCTCTCTATCTCAGGTCAAACATGGCCGCCACTGGGCCCATTGGGGAAGTCCCCCAATGCATGACATGGCTAAGCCAATCACATCGCTAGGTTCGATTGACGTCACCCAGATCTCGCGAAGAGTTGTGAGACTTCCTGATTTCGGCAATAGCGGCCATAGCGGCCATATCAGAAGCCAACAACAAATGTTTGCGGCTTTTCCATCGCAAACTTCGTGATTTATGGAAGGTTTTAGAGAGTTAAGGATCAAACAGAGGATGTACATATGTACATAAGTGCTAATTATTTTGACAAGTCCAAAAACCGGTTCTCAGCCCTTCGGTTTTTTTGGACTCGGACCGAAACGTTTTACAAGTCCGGAACCGGTCCGGCCGGACCGATCCGCACCACTACTGCTGTCTATAATATTTTGAAGTTCTGTGATTCCATAGAATAGATTAGTCTTGAATGTAGTATTGTTATATCATAGATCTTGCCATGCATTGTGCCATATGCCATTGTCAAGCAATAAACTTATAAAGTTCATTGATTCATTCCTTTATTCATTGTCATCTAAGAATGACTCTACAACTATTACAATGCAGAATTACATGCATGAGGTGAGATTTTGACTTCATTCTTACTTTGTGGGTTTTCTTGGTGAGATGTTTCTCCATCTGGGCCTCTTCTTGCTCTTTCTTCACGATCATCTCAAGGGTCTGGAAAAGAAACAAAGAAATTGCATATTATAGATTCACTCAGAACATGTTGTAAGGGATTGCATTCCTCACTTCGGACGGTGATGTAAAGCCAGAGGCTGGATGAAGCCTGAAGTGTCAAACCTCTACATATAAAAGAACCCATCACACTTGTTGAGAATCGTAGGGCTGACTTGGTGTACTTGGCTGAAAAGTGAGCCATAGCAAAGCCGATTGCTAGCTACTTGAAAAAGCATCATACTTCACCTCGGTTAAGAATTACTCATCATCATCATATCGGGCGGCCTGCCCGGACTAAAGCTCCTCTCTCCCTCCAGGCGTCACGGTCCGCCATAAGCTGGTCTAGTTCTTCATACCTCACCCCTACATCCCCAGCAAGTTAGTCTATTACAGTAGTACTTTATTTCTACCATGTCAAAATTAACAGTATCAAAATGTGGACACCCCTTCCTATCATATATCACTCCCTTACCATGATGGGAAATAAAATGGCGGCACCCATGGATACCAACTAAACCAGGGCTCGAAATTCATCTTTGGGAATAGGTGCACTGGTGCACCCAACTCAAAAATGTGGGTGCACAGAAAGAATTTTGGGTGCACCAGATAAAATAAAGTTGAATGTTCTTCAGAACATAATTACAAAGTTTAACGCTGCTGCCTTTCTTAAGAACTTCAATCTATAATTCTATAGCTAACTTTAAAATTTCAAACAAATAATACATTAAATAAAGTACAGCAAAAAGTTATCATGCTGTTTTTTATACTTACATTTCAAGAATATTCTGTATACTAGTGTACAATAGTACCTTAACCCTATTGGCTACAAAAATATCTAGGTGCACCAGTGCACCCACAGTCCAAAATTAGGTGCACAGCTCCAATTTTGGGTGTACTGGGTGCACATGCACCCACTATTTCGAGCCCTGCAACTAAACCAACACAGGTTTTAATTGATGACTTACATGTTTGGTCTCCCTGTCTCTCCACTGTGCCAGCTCCTTACAGGCCAGCTCCTCGGGTGACATCTTCACCAGTTTGTGGGGTCGGATTTCTCCAGTCAGAACCCTCTTAAACAATGTCTGGAAAAAAATGCACAAATAAAAAAGTCATACATCTTTTCATAAGTTTATTTTTTTTGGTAAGGGGCATCCTCTTGGATTGGAGGTAAAGCCGGAGGCCTCGTGCTTGAGGAGAGCCACACCTTGAGCATGTTAAAGAACCCACCACATTTATCGAAAAGAGTAGGGATAATTCCTGGTGTGAGTGGATAGAACCTTACAGTCCTGTCTTACACAGCTTGCACTTACTGTACAAAACTAGTGTGTTACACCAGGCACTTTACCGGTTATTTAAAAAAAAAAAGAGCATACCGTGTTTCTGGCATCCTTCAGGTTGAACATGAGGCTGCGGTACTTGGACTTGTATCTGGTCCCCGTGTCGTTGTACAGTTTGTGCAGCTCTGTCTCAATCGCCGACGCGGCCTTCATAATGTCTTCTGGGGACCTCTTCTTCTTCATCGTTTCACACTTGTCTTGTCTGGAGAAATAAATGTTAGAACAAGAAGTTTGAGAAAAAAATATAAAGATATTTATTGATTTCTTAGTCTGAAGTTAACCTAACCAAAGTTGGACAAGCCGAAGATGGTCTTACATGTAACCTTGTGGTTAGAGTTGTTGACTTTGTGAATCTAAAGGTTCTGGGTTCCAATCCTTGGCAGGCCCCAGTGTTGTGCCCTGGGAAAGGCTATTTCCTCACTTGACTTAGGTGTGAATGAGTACCTAGCTTCGGTTAGGGATGTCTTTTCTCGGATGGGACCTAAAGTCAGAGGTCCTGTGTTTGAGGAGAGCCACACCTCGAGCAGGTTAAAGAACCCACTTCACTTACCAAAAAGAGTAGGGGTACATTTTGGTGTGAGTGGATCAAACATTACAGTCCAGTCTTACACAGCTTGTACCTACTGTATGTACGTGTGTTACGCCTAACGGTGGTTTACTGGTTATGCCAAACAAACAAACAAACAAAAGGACACAAATATCCCCACCTGTCCTTTAGAAGATCCTTTAGTGCCCGTCGTACATTCAGTCGGACTGGGTCCAGCTCTATTGGCTTCGACGACTGGCCTTTCTTCCCTTTTTCTGCTTCTTTACCTGTGAAAAAAAAAATTCACACTTTTGACTGGGTATTCTAAGTAAAACCAGGTATTGGAGAAAGTTTGTCAACTCAGGAAACATTCTTGAGTTATGATGACTACAAAATCCAGAAACACTCACACACAGACAGACACACCAAAATTATACCTTCATTTTTCATGTCTATAACAAACAAATATTGAAATAAACAAAACTTTCTCACCATAAGTTTGTGTTTGCATGTCTATAACAAACAAATATTGAAATAGACAAAACTTTCTCACCATAAGTTTGTGTTTGCTTGACTTCTGGTCTCAGCACCTCGTATGTAGGGTGTGTCTCCAGCCACTGAGACAGGTTATCTTCTGTAGGGGCCGACAACCCTGCCAGTAAACGCCCAGTGGACCTGGGAAGGGAAAGCAACAACTTTGCTGAAGAGTACCTTAAATATTATCATAGAGTCATAACAATAACTAACAGTAAATCTTGCAAGGTTTGCAGTGGTTTACTTTTCATGGTGACCACAAAGTCATGACATTATGTGACCACTTAGTCTATCACTTGACTAAGTGGAGTACAGACTGACCACTAACCACAGACTGACCACAGCTAAAACCTCCTATTTGCGAAATCATGTCCCCGCAAAAATGAATGTACCTTTCAATGACAGCGACTCTCTCTGGGTCCTTCTTGCCTTTCTCCGTAGATGTAGCAGGAGGTGAAGTCGGGATTTTCTTATGATGCCCATGGGAGGTGGAGTCAGGCTTTGCCTAAACATACAGATCAAGATATCAATTTTAGTGTGTAATATCAAATATTAGGAAGAGTATTCTATTTCTCTTTACAATAGCATAAAAGTATTTCATTGAAGTGCATGCTGAAAGATAGCTTTCCTTCCAATATCCAAGCGAAAAAACTATAGCGAAAATTGTGGAAAATATTCTTCCAAAAGAGAGAGAGAGTTACAAAGAAAATTTAGTACTAGTGATTACTATATATTAACAGGACTATAGCCCCGCAGAGCTAGAAACACAAAACAAACAAAAACTAAAGATGCAGCCACTATTCCCATTCTCTAATAGGTCAAATTGCTAATTGCCATGCTCTCATTGGTAGAACTGTTAATTGTGATGGACAAGCTGCTTTCTCCATTTCCATGTTTCCCGACACAAGTCTTCCTCCCCAAAGGTTTAATTCAACTAGTACAGTGTCATGCAAAGGTCTAGATGTTAACGGCCGAAGGTGCGGTACGGGGAATTCAAAATCTTACGTAAAACGATGTAGGTTTGAAACCTACGGGAGAGGCCTTGGGGTCCTTCTTGGCGTGGGCGTCCAGCAGACCGTACTTCTGCTTCTCCTTGTTGATGAGTTTGAGCGACTCGCGGGCGTGGCTGAGGATACAGTTGTTGCTGCAGTAGACCGAGCCTCGCTGCGCCCAGTTGGAGCAGCCCGCGCCGATACACTTCTGTCTGGGGTGGTACTTCTGGCGGGAGAAGGGTGTGATTGTGGTATAGGTCATGTGAACATAAATCTTGATGAGGCCACACCAATTTATTTTCTTGCTTAACGGAATTTAAAAAAAAATTCTAATGCTAGATTGGAAAAACAACATGAAAACAGAATCTCAGAGGAATGTTTTTACTTTGGTGCACAGTGAGTGAACAGGGTCAGGTGCAAGTTTTCACCCCAGCCTTCTGCTTTCATGATTTTTTTTTTCCTAAAATTGAAATTTAAAATCCATTAACCAAGAAATTAACTTGGTGTGGCCTAACTTTACCTCTCTACAATGAAAATTTCTTTTCTATTACTACTGTACTACAGAAATTATTACTGTTTCAACTGCAAACTAAGAGCACCAGGAAAACCTATTTTTTCCTGTCTACTGCAAAATCTATGTTCCCGCAAAAATGAGTGAATTTTAGAGCCATGCGTTCCCCTAGAGACATGCAAAGGAATTCTAGGATGGCTGATCTCTGTGAGTGTTTGCAGCTAAGAAGAATAACCAATTGCAAAGATTGTCAAAAAATTCTAAAACTACGTAAGCTTAGGAGTCATTCAATAGTCATAACATCTGTGGCTAAAATGTCAACAACTATGAAAAGATGATACGTGGCCATTCATACACATTTTTTAACAATTTCCTTGTGAAAACTTAAAAGTGCTACATACCTCCTTAAAGATCTTTATTTTCTTTTTTTTCGCTGTGGGACTCTCCTTCTCCGATTCCTTCTCTTCTTCCTTGGACTTTTGTCTCTTGAGAGTCTCGGTGCCTTCTTCGCCTTTCTTGGAGGGATCTTTCTTTGCTGCCTTGCCCGTCTTGGAGTGTTCTTCTCTTGACTTCATCTTCTTACTGCTTGAAGCGTCATCACTTCCCTGGAAAGTAGGTTGACTTGTCATTTCTAAGACTTTTGAAAATGAAAGTGATCTTGAACCAGTTGAGCTGACTGAAGAGCTAATCTCTGTACTAGTATTTGCAGGTTCATTGTACCAGGGAAATTCCCATAGCTCTTTTCGACAAGCACAATGAACAGTGGACCATGGCTTAACGTCCCGTCCTAAGGCCTGCAACTCTTTCCAGTAGCGTGCATGTCGGGTGAGCGACACAGCCGGGATTTGAGGTCATGACCTCTTGGTGCAGAGCTAGAAGCAGGGTCACAAAACATTGAACTACGCACACTACCAAAGGCTTTTTAACAGAACAGTCTACCCAAATAGAAATTATCTTTAGTTCAAAAGATGAAAATACTTAACTGTTCGTGAAATGTTTAAACTTTCGCAGTGGTTATATTTTCATCGTTTTTGCGGTACTACATATATGCATTTCTGTACGACAAAATTGTTTTAACCGCAAAATAAAACTACTGCAAAGGTAAATGAATTTACAGTAACATGACTAAAATCTACAGGTTTTTCATGTCTTAATCATTTACATGCAGTGCAGCTTAAGACAACAGTTCAAAAACTGAACACATTAAAGAAATACACAATATGAAGATTATTACCATCAAAATATGTCAGGTTTTGCGCGAAGACACGTATAGCACAAAGTGTGACTGTGAGTTGATATTCAGTGGTCCTGCTATAGTCTATAACATGTAATTATGTATGAGTACCAGGAAAACAACTAAATTAGTCTAGAAACTGAACATGAATAAGCTAGTGTTGTTAGCTCTTTCTCTCTCTGTAGGGGAGGGACCACTATTTGAGTTGCGAAGTAGAGTCTATCTAGTGTACCCTCAAGGGAGTTTTTTTAAAAGTTATTTCAAATATTTTTTCTTGGGCAAATTTTTTACAGAAAAGTCCAGTTTTCTGCTAGGGAAGACAGAAGAATGTGTTTATTTCAAAACTGGCCAAAATCTGTGACTTTTTCCCTGTTTTAATCATAATTAACCCCTACATGAGAGTGAGATGGTCCTGCTTTGTCATTGGCTGGACTGACCCATTAGAACAGGGGGGTGAAATTCTAGTGTCATTTTAATCATCTGCGTAGCTGCAGCTTTTTAAAACAGGCTCACCACACTTATGTTCCTTTGCACACTTCAATATAGGAAAAAATATAGGAAATAAAGACTTGTTGGCTGACATATAATTTTTTGTTGCTTTAATTTGTGCTGCAACATTTATAGTCTATATTTTGAAAAATGTAGGATCCTACTTTTTTGCCCATCTTGTTTTTTCCACACTTTTGCATTAGATTGGAGTTTGCAAAGGATGACATCCATAAAACGTACTTGCTGTGGCCTAAAGAAACATAAGGCTTCAACCAAGGTACTACCTCATCCTTAGTATGCACTTTCTTAAGACGTTTCACACGTACCTCCTTGTCTTGTTCTCCCTTGGGTTCCGACTCCGCCACAGCTTTTTCTTTAGCATCTTTTTCTGAAGAAACAAAAAAAAATGTTTGATTTTTACGTGATGTTATGTTGATATTCATGTATCTAAAACAATCCATGTATTCAAAACAATCTTGAAGCTTTTGAAGGTCATATCTAATTAGTACAGTGAAAAGTTTGCTTTTACAACTCTCCTAACATACATGTAGTAGTTTATTGACTTCATTCCACTTTCTGTGAAATACAACTGTCACAGAATTTGAATTTCTGGATCAGACTCTCCAACAATGTTTTAAATAGTTTTAATTCAAGTGAGGCATGGCAAAGATTTTTGTCTCTATTTTTACATTAACTGTCTTTTTTCTAAATTCATAGTTAACCTGATTGTTGTACATGTATATTGCACATTTGTAACATGAGTGAAATACGAACATTGTAGACTACATGAAATCACAATTTGGAATATTTTGTGATGCTTTCAATTTTCAAGACCGTCTCAACCTTTCTTATTCATCTTGACAAGCATCTAATCTACATAACATTTAAATAGTGGGCAGGGCACCTATTGCAAGAACAGCAGAAAGCAGCACTTTGAAACTGAAAGAAAACAGACTTGTTTACCTTTACACCTGGGACAGATGTAGTCCTCACTGTTCTTCTCCAGTCTGATGCCCTCCTTCTTGGTGATGCCCACACAGTCTCCGTGGTACCACTCCTCACAACGGTCACAGCAGATCATGAATCTAAATAAGGAGAAGTATGCAAATCAGCCTTGCACTGGTCCTAAATATGCAAATTAGTCAGGATTTTATGCACAGTTTGTAAATATTTAATCTAGCCTTATAAAAAAAAATAGCTTTGCAATGTTCATAGCAGAAGGGATACCCATGTAAGGAGAGTATGCAAATCAGCCTTCCACTGGTCATGGCCATTTTTGGAAAATATGCAACTTAGCTATAGTCCAAGCAACAAAAAGAAGTCACAATAGACCAATGCTGACTGTCCATCACAAATTGCAATTCAACTAATGAAAGCATGGCAATTAGCAGGTCGACCAATGAGGGAATGGTAATTAGCAGGTTGAACAATGAGAGAGTCTCTGTCGAATATTTGCATTTCTATGTTTTTTTTTTGCATTTCTACCTGTTGGCACAGGTGGGCAGGGCAATGAGATCGGTCTATGGCAAGGCGGTCCTTATGCAAATAAAGTACAGGTTGAAATGTACGGATACTTTTATCATTGTACAAGTTTTGCTACCTTTTCCCATGGGGTTTCCTACAGATACAATAGGCCTTGTCAGGGTCTTCATCCTCCCAGTCACTGTCATTGGGGTCATCCGAGAAGGTCATCCCAGAGTCATCACTTTCAGCACCTGACTCATCACCTAGAACAAAACAGCACAACGACAGAAACAGGTCAATAACAGGACAGGAGATGTCAAAACTATTATATAGTTAAGCTTCAATGAAACAATCTGTTCTGTATTTGTAATAAAACAATCTAAGCAGATGGAGAAATTTAACTTCCTCAAAAAAAGTAGTTCTTGGTTTGTTTACTTTTGTTTGTATTGCATACCCGGTAAACCGCCTCATGGCGTAACACAACAGGTTTGTACTGAAAAGCACAATATATAAGCTGCATATCTCGACATATCTATTTGATCCACTTACCCCTAAACAATTCCATTTCTACCCCTCATACCCCCTCCCTTGAAAATGGTATGGTCCTTATCATGAGCCAATCACAGCATTGATAACATCCTTACCTTGGTGCTCTTTATCCGACTTCTCTGATTTGACGGAATCCTTCCTCTGTCTTTCCTTGTCCTTGGCCACTTTCTTGGTGTCCTCCTTATCCAATGACTTCCTTCTTTCCTCCTTGGTACTCGTAGAAGGTTTCTCTGTCTTCACAGTTTTTATTTCTTTAGGTTTTACTGCTTCCTTATTGGTAGGTGCCTCTTCTTCGGGTCCGCCATCTTTCTTTCCACCTTTGACCTCCTCTTCCTTAACCAATGGCGCGGCGTTATCGGGGGTGAAGAGGATTGGTTCTTCTACCTCCACAATTTGGACCGAAGATTTTCTCCGCTTTCTTTCCGGCTTCTTCATCTGTTTCTGCTGTTTTGCGATGACTTCTTGAGCTTTCTCCTTGTGCATCTCTTCCATGAGTCTTTTCAGCGGGAGGTCTTCTTCTTCCGACTCGGAAACTTCCGATTTCCGTTTTGCCTTTTTAGCGGAGGGGGGAGTGTCTTTCGGAGATTTCGTAGCTCCTCCTTTCTTACTCATTGCTCCTCGCTTTGGCGTCCTTTCTTGTTGTTTCTTGGCTGGAGTGGTAGCTTTCTTCCTTCCTCCCTTCTCTCCATCTTTCTCTTCTTCCATATCTTCTTTCATTTCTTCACTCATTTCCTGTTCTTTTTTATCCTCATCCACTTTCTTTGCCCCTTTCTTTCTACCTCCCCTTTTTGGAGTGGTAGTTTTAGATTCAGTGTCTTCTGTAGACTCGGATTTGAGTTCTGAAGGTTCTTGGTCAATACTACTGGTTGTCGCGTCATCGTCTTCGGCGGATTTGCCGCCCTTCTTTTTTGCGGCAAGCTTCTCGGCCACCGGTTGAGCGTAATCGTGATCCAACATCCGTACGCGGTCCAACTCGACCCTCTCCGCTTCCTCTTTCTCCTTGACTTGTATTCTTGAAGACTTTCTCGTGTTGTTCGGGCTGGATTCCGTTTCTTCTTTCCCTTGATCTTCCTCGGTTGCTGCAGCTGTTTTTTCTGTTACGCCAACACTGGCTTCTGCAGGTGTTTCCAGCTCCTGCAATGCAGCTGATTTCTCCAAGGGGGCATCAGTTTCAGAGATAGCAGTTTCTTTAACTGGGGTTCCCTTGCATGTTGTCGAAGGGGTTACCTGGGTCGTTGGGGTTATCTGGGTTTTGCTTGGGGTTACCTGGGTTTTTGGAAGAGCCTGGGTCTGTTGGGGTGTGGTGGGGGTTTCTTGGGTTGCTCCTACAGTCTTTTGGGGTGTACTTGGGGTTTCCTGGGATGCCTCTTGAGACTCTTCGGCAGAAATATCTTGGGGAGGGACTTCAGTTTCCTTGGAAGCAGAGGGTGATTCTTTAAGTGTTGGTGGGGAAGCTGACTCCTTAGAAGGTGGCGGCGTTTTCTTAACAACTGTTGTGCCAGCTCTCTGCAGGAGTGCCGCAGCTCTTTTCGGGGTTATCGCTGTTCTTTTAGCGGGGGAGCTTTTCGCTGCCGCCTGCCGTCTTGTCCTCGGAGGCGACTGAAAACTTTCCTCGCCGGTTGTCGCCGTGTCCGATTCCATGGCCGGCGCTTCCGTCTGCGCTATCATGGCGGAGGCGCGAGTTCTCCTCGCCATGGGAGGTGTCTTCTGGACTTGCGGTGATGACTTCGCCGCCCGTCCCCTCGTTCTTGGTGACGGGGTGACGCCATCCCCGCTGTCGTCTTTTCGTTGGATTCGCGAACTCCTGCGAAGATTTTTTGGCTCCGCTTCCTTTTTCTGTGGCGGTGTATCCACCTCATCGCCTTGACCTTTCGTCTCCTCTTCCGCTACGGTCGTTGGCGCTATTCCCGCGACTCGCGGCGACCGGCGCGTAGGCATTGCCTCCATTTTGTTCTCTGTTTGTGACGAGCCGCTTACGTCGTTCAGATCTTTTAGGAATGTATCTGGATTAATGTCCGCAGTTATGCCTGGTTCTGGATTGACGAGACTTAGTCCCTCGCTAGGGTTATCGAAGACACCGATGTCGAGTTTAAAGTTTTCCACGGAGGTGGACGTTAGCATAGGGTCATTGTCTCTGAGCATGGAGTTGATGCTCTCTTCGATGGAGGGGTCCAAAGCGCTGTCCACATACTGGGCAGACGTGTTTGACTCGTTGAGGAACTTCTCGACTTGGTCGGCGGAGAGCTGCTGCGGGCCGCACAGCTCCGAGAAGAGGTTGCGCCCAGACGGGTCGTCCTGCGCAGACTGTAGTACCTGTGCAGGGAGACAGGGGGCACTGCTGTGAGCCATGTAACACATGTAAAAATTGTCTAGATTGAAGGATTTTTTTACATCATTAAACCACTACATCAAGCAATTCTGAAGCCATTTTGTTTTCAGAACTGGCCCAATTCTTGTGAAAAATATCCCTACATAAGTTCTTCAAGGATTCCAAGAAATCTTAACACATTCAAGGCCTAAAAATAGCACCAAAATTATATAAACTCGAGCAATCTATATCTTACCACTCAAAACAGCCTTCAAATCGCAAGATCTAAACCACTGAGGTTATTGGAGGGGGGAATTCAGACAAAGAGTCCACTACTGAAAAATGTATAGCCAACCATACAATTTACAAAGTCCGAGGCCTATACTTAGATCTGTTGTATCATATCAATAGAGTCCTTCAAGTCACTTTGTACATGTAGCAAGTCACTGCACCGTAATCTCATTTTTACATAGTCCTATGATATAGCGTAATACCCACAGGAAAGGTTGCAGACCTACCATATATGTGCTACAGAACTACATGTATATGCAAGGCCATGCAATCATTTTCAAGGCTGTCTGCATCAATGATATTGTATCAATGCAAATTTATGAACTGTCATGTTTGTTTGTTTGTTTCACATAACCAATAAACCACTTAACACGCCAGTTTTGTACAACTGTACAAGATGTGTAACTGTAAGACCAGACTGTAGTAGTGTAAGGTAAGTTGTACTACTTAGCAAGCCTAATATGATATTATAAGAAATGGCAGAAAAGCCACCACAATAACCAAGTTGTGCTGTTGTTTTGGAATACAACTTGTATTAATTGATAACTATTATGCTTTGTCTCCCCTCCACCCCTCTGTGGTAAATAGACCAATCCTGACTGTGCATCACAATTACAAGTTTGACCAATGATAGCATGGCAATTAGCAGTTCAACCAATGAGAGAGTGGCTGAATGTACATTACATATTTGCATTTCTATGAGGGCATGGCTATGAGATCGCTCTATTTTCATAAACATACAAACAAACCATAATCATCAAATCAACCCTGCAACTATAACTACTTATCAATATTATAAGTTGATGTTGTTATCTTGAAGGACAGAGAGGCAGTGAGCAAGGATTTAAGGTGGGAGGTTAAGTAAACTTGTCAAAACTTAACTTTCTATGCAAAAGGAGAACAATAAATCTTTATGAATCAAATCAAAATCTTTTGGTTCATAAACATCATCCTCCTATGAAAAATGATTTCAAAATCAAATCCATTAACTCTTGAATTTGACCATACCTCCAAATCTAGGTCCTGCAAATTCGGATGAAGATACAGGATGTATCTTGTTGCTTACTTTTGTTTTGTGCTTTTATTGATGAAAGCTACCATGATGAGTGTATTATATTTCCACATTTGTTGATGTGTTGCTAGGTTTGAACTGTCTCACTGACATCTGTTTCAACAATCTATCATGATATAGAAAGGCGTTTTTACACCCATTGGTCAAAGAGAAAGAAACACAGGGGAATATGTGTGTTAGAAACTGAAGAAAACAACAACAAAGAAAAAATTGTAGCCTTGTATCCAACCTATTCTAGTTCCGGTTTGCTCCTTTTGTTGCTTCTATGCAGAATAATCCAGCACCCGTTAATAGGGAAACAAATGGCGTTCAAATATTCACCTAAAATGTAGGCGAGAGTTCTTATTGGCTCCGAGTTACATGGTCCTTGTAACGGAATGGTAACCGAGTTTGAACAAGAATTTGGAAGATCGAACCACGTTACACTGCCTCTGAGAAATATTTGATTCCTAAAGGACCAAATGTTCAAATGGGGACAAGGGCCAGATTATTCTGCATAGAAGCGATCAGAGGAGCAAACCAAAGCTAGAACAGGGGTGCATTCACACAAGTTTTATTAAATTTTGTACAAATTTTATGAAAAATGCACGAAATAACTATGCAGAAATGTACAAATGTTATGGAAAATAGTATTTTTATGCAAAGCGGACATCTGCTGTCTGGATCAGCGGGATATGATGGCGTTGTCGAGCTGCAGCTAAGGGAGAAGATGAAATGAAGCAAAAGAATAGCTCAAAGGCTACCAAATACTCAGAAATCTTCGTGCCAGTAGACGCCCGTTCAATGAACTCAAAATATAAGATATAACTTATAAGATTTGTACATTTTGCAGTGCTATGTGCATTTTTCATAAAATTAGTGCATTTTCGTATAGTGCTCTGTGCGTTTTTCATAACATTCATAAGCTTTTGCATCGCGATTTTGTGCGTTTTCCATCAAATCTGTACGAATTCCATAAATTTTTTTGAATGCTTTGGCACCGCTTTGGCACCGCTGTAGAATAAGATGGATACAAGGCTATGTAATAAAAAATCATGATCATCACAGAAAATCCCCACACCAGAGAAACTGGACTCACCTCACCAAACAAGGAGTCTGCTGGGGGGTAGGGGAGGGGGGAGGGGGCTTGGGAGGGGTCACAGATATACGAGATGGCGGTGTGGGGGAGGGGGGCGGTTTGGGAGAGATGGGACGACGTGGTATGGGGATCCATTGACGAACAGTTTCTGGGACCCCCTGACCTAGGTCTGATGCCCTGTATGGGTTCAAACGAACAAGCATGCCTTCCTGTCTAAATTCTTTTTAACCTTCTCTCTGCTAAGTTAGCCATTTGGCACCAAATTTGCATTGGTTATGGGCTTAGGAAGCAGGAAGAAGGTTAAAATATAACACTGCACTGCAAAATCATCTCAAAACAAAAAATCAAACATAAAGATAGATTGATTTAAGCCAACCCGCAACATAATATTACCGTCAAGAAACAAAATGGCCAACAATATACCAAATTTTAAAGGCATAACTTTCATTGGGAATGTGTAGCTTGAAGCGTTGTACCCTCAAAAATGTTCTAGAAAATCCTATGTTATGTCTAAACTAACTACTTTATTGGTTTATGCTCTAGTTAACATTGTTATTTTTTTAGAGTATTACTATTAAAAGCTAAGGGGTCTACAAATGGACAAACAAGGGTTTAGAATACATTATGGAGATCATCTACATGTAATTGTAATTTTGTGAATTTACGTTGCCTTGTTGTTCAGTTTGTTTACACATAAACAACAAACAAGAGTAGTACACAAGAACACTTACGTCTCCAAAGCCACCCTCAGACAGCGGATCGTTCCATTCAACGCTGGTGGATGACGTCAGGAAATCTGGGACTATGTTCTGGCTGGAGGACGATGTGAATGTTGTTGTCTGCGAATCTGCTGCTCCTGTTACTGCAGTCCCAAGCACTTCCCTGGTAGACTCGTCACTCGGTTCACACATCGTAAACTCCTACTTCGACAAAGCTCTGTATCATATAACAAACAAACAAACAAATAAAAAAAGGTGATAGACAGTGAAGCCATTAAAAAAACATCAAAATCATACAAATACAAACATAGAAGAAGGCTTACAAAAAACAATCTTTTTGTAAACATATACGTTGCTAACAATGTAATTTATAATAATTGATATTTTCTTGAATAACATGTCTAAGTTTATAGTCACAATATTCCATAGAAAATTCTAATCTTAGACAGTAAGATCATTTGAAACTTGACTTCTTTGATTTTAAGTAATAGGAAGAGGTTATTAAGCAAGCACTGACCCAAGTATTCACCTTAAACCATGCAAAATCGTGCAAGTGAGATATCATAATTGACATGCAAACTATGTTTTTCAGCTATGAAAAGACAGGCAGTCAAAGAGCTGAAGTACCTTTTCCACATCCCCCGACTTCATCATCACTTAAAGCAACCAATCAGAGCACGAGGAGAAGTGACCAATCACAGAAGATGAAGTAGAGACAGCCAATCACAGTCTGGGTAAAACTGGCCAAACACTGACCAAGGAGAGCTGGCCAATCACAGAAGATGGAGAATGTGGAGCCAGCCAATCCCAGACCTTGGATTACTGGCCTAGTAGTAGTAAAGACCAAAGAGAATGGCCAATTATGGACCATACAGAAAAGCAAGAGAAAGCAAGTTGAATATCAATAGATACTTGAGTCAAAACAGCAGAGAAGAGATAAAAATTGGAACATGACCACTTCCCCATTCAATGTCATGTTATCCTAGAAAAGTGCAGTCTTAAGTGCAAACAGAGTAAAAGTTGATAAGAAATATAAAATGTAGGATCAAGGAAGTGGTCATGTTCTAAGTAAGTAACATACAGCTTTGGTGCATTTAACTGTATGTAAGCTATAAGAGAGGCCTCAGAAACCTCAACAACATATAAGTCCATGTTATCAAAGGGCATATTTCAACTGATCAAAAGTGGCTAACATAAGTAATTCTCGAGAGTCAGAATCAAACAAGAAACAATTTGTTTGAGGAAAATAGTATAACTTTAAGTACATTGTCTAGATATAATCCACCATCATATATTGTGTTAAATCACAATTATCAATAATTGAAAAAGAGTGATGGAAGTCATTCAAAATGTTCGGATGTAAATCCCCGAATTTCATCCAGTTGTAGAGATTGAAATGTATTCAAATATTGTAATACCTGGATGTCTAACCTTCATAAACGAATCATTACCAAGGTATGTCATCATAATTTCAAGAGGTCCATAATTTCTAAAGAAAAAAATGACATTGCATTTTGCAGAACGGTATTTGAGGAGTGAAACCGCAACATCATTGCAAAAATGCTTCGAAAAGCTGCCAGTTTGTTTACATCCGGCTAGGATGAACATGTATTTACTGGTACCACCTAAAAATAAGGGGGCCTTGGTCGGGGTTGTTTTCCACTGTTTGTAAAATGCAGATATATCAAATGATGATGCAAATGTCCTTTAAAATGCATGTAAATGTCAATGAGATTAATGTTTCCTCATCGAAAAACTTTCAACATTGCTGCCGAGATCTTACATTTTGTACCTTTAATTCTTTGGCGAGAAAAACGTGTGTTTTTCATGTGCTCGCCTCATGGCGGATTTGACCTACAAACACGAATATCATTTATCATTTATAAACAGGGCATTAGCAACAAACCTAAGGCGATCCATAGACCACAGAAGCCGCTCACATTGCTCTAACCGTATGAAGATCAGATGAAGGGGTTTAGGAGCTTCTTCAGAGTTTTGTGAGACGAAAAATTCGTCCGAATCGGAAAAGATCTGCACCCCACCCCCCAAGCGACAAGACGTGGCGTGCACAGAATCGAAAACACTAACAGTTCATCAATAAAACATACACAAACCAAGCTAGACACGTCAATAATCTTCATACACAAAGAATCATGAGTACCTTGACTCCAAAATGCACGAAGAAATCCGTCCCAAATGTCTTGATTGGGTCAAGAAAACGGATGTTTTCTGAAGGAATGGGAAAGAACGTTCGATCTACCGTCTTCGGACGGCCATGTTTACCTGGTCACGTGGTTCGATTCCACACGTGACCATATAAGGAAGACGAGACGCTTGCAGCAGCGACACTTGCCGGATTTTATTATCATAACAGCTAGGGATACGAAACGTGGAAAATAATGTTTCCGAAAGAAATAAACTTTTTGTACAGAAATGTATTCAATATTTTAGGTAATATCATTAACATAAGAATTGGCTGTCTGATAATATAGCGTAGTTAGGGTAGCATGTTTTCATTTGAAAAAACAAGAAAGCCAACTAAAGGCGTATGGTATTCAAAAGCCTTGCCCTCCTTGAAATGTGTGTATTGCCGACGGTGATTCCGGATGTGTATCGCTAGCTATGCCTAGAGTTGTGTAATGATATTTATTTGAGAGCCTTAAATGTGATAAAGCATTAAAAAGAGGCCAATGAAAAGCAAACAAAACTTATAGGTTCTACCGAGATTTGAACTCGGATCGCAGGATTCAGAGTCCTGAGTGCTAACCATTACACCATAGAACCTGTTCATGTCCTGCGAAATCTATTTAGACGTCTGTAATTCAATTAAGTATAATTCTCTAGGTCTTGATACTGTATAAGAATGGAAAAACAAGTTGTACCAGTTTGTGTTTTGCTTCAACGCAGAAACAATTTTTCTTGAAATTTTGAACCATTTTACTCAGTAGAAAATCAAATAAATTTATCATATCAGGATTCAAAATTATTGATAGTCAATGGCACTTGTAGATCCAGAAAACTTTTCTCCGTCTTATTTAATTCTTTATTTCCTTGTCTTCATTTCTTTTCTTACCGCCTTTTTTTTTGGTCCGCATTTTGCTTTGTACGATTTTGTCATTCTGTCTATGATTGCAGGTTCAATTGTTCAATTGTTCGTCTACTGGGCAAAGGTCGGAATCTGCTTTGAACAGCCATAAAGTACTTGTAAGTGTTTAAGTGTGACGTCACAGTGGCCATACAGTAGTTGTACCTATGAAATTTAATGCGCAATGTCAAACTTAAACTTCATACTGTCATACTTACGTGTCTGCATGCAATCAATATAACTTTTATATATGGCCTACATTGGGTCAAAATACGAACATACAAATACAACCAAAAACAGTACCCCAATCCGAGGCGAACCTCCTATCCTGAGCTAACAATTCAACCGTCCAAAGCCATGGCCACCCCCCACCCCCCCCCCCTCATTTCCTGCCTGACTTATGGTCCTCCTGGTGTCTGAGATGTGTGATATGAAGCGTGCGGCAGTGTTATAGCTTACGCACGCTTGTCTTTCTCCAGACACATTTATAGGGCCCATTAGCAGCTTATACCACCTGCTCTCAGTCAGCACTGACGGGACCGTCACAAAAGTCGCATCTTTTGGTCAGTCAATGGCGTTCTAATGCATGGTAAAGCTTTCATGTTTCAAAATAAGGATGACCCTGTAGCTCAATTGGTAGCAGTCTGACAGTTGACCTCCAGCTGGTTCAAGCTGTAAAGGGCATCCCAGTTGGAGCTGCATTCGTCTTTCGGAAAGAACGTAAAATTAATGTAGGTCCCGGCCGTGTGCCTGGAGCACGTTAAGAATGTACTATATATATATCACAGTCTCATTACTCAGTTGGGTAACTACTTGCTGTACTTCAGAGGAATATAACTTCAGAGGAAAGTTTGAAAACACCGAGCGATAACAGTGGATCTCATATACTAGTAGTTCGTTCACCCGTTTCCAAAAACGACATGTGAATTCGGACCATTTGTAGTTGACCTTCAAGGTAAAAACATGGTCGTGAAGGGAATGTTGTATAAGATTTTTCTCTCAACAACTGAATTAACGTAAACGCATTCGATCCTATTGACAAAAGTATGGAAGCAACAATATCATGATTGTTTGGAAAGGTGATGAGGAATGCAAAGTATATATCTACACCTCAAAAAGCGAACAAAACATATAGGTTACGTTGGTGAAGGTTAGACATTCAGTTAGTAAGATACGCCAAAAAACATATAGGTTCTACCGAGATTTGAACTCGGATCGCTGGATTCAGAGTCCAGAGTGCTAACCATTACACCATAGAACCTGAGATATCTGTGACTCACCTTAATGTTTTCATAAATGAACATCACGGTCATTAGATATATATTTGGTTCCATTCTGGACCGATGGATTCAGAGTCCAGAGTGCTAAGCATTACATCAGAGGAGCTGAGATTTCTGGAATTAGGTAGTTCACGATTCCAAGTACGCATGCGCAGCATTGCGGGTAATACGTCAAAGGTGAGGGCCCCTGACTTGTAAACAGTTCTTGGCTCCTACCATTGTCCGATTCGCATAACTATGTCCAAACGTGTTTTTTCAATGTCTCATCGTCCTTCACCTCTGACAAATTATCCACAATGCCATTTAACGATGTGCACATGCGTACTAAGAATTTTGACCCCCCCCCCGCCTTATTCAACTTATGTTGTCAACAAGGAACCAACGACCTTGATCTATCGCGGTTTAACAAGTCATTCTTGTTACTCCACACTGATTCGTCATGATGTAACGACTCGATTAGTTGATCAAGAGAAAAAAAACAAAGACCCGAATGGAAATTGTCTATGAAAAAAGGTCATACATTTGTTTTCTGTCTTGATTTTGATTAAGTAGTACAGTCTTTATATAATAACACAACGAAGTACAGCTACTTTCGTAATGTCTTCAGTAACTATACGTACAGGCAAACAACAAACGAATGGATACAGTCTCATTTGGATAGAATGGACAGAATCTGGCGTCGCGGGGAATACTTTCCTCTTTCTATGTTCAGTTATATATCATGAACCTTTAGCACACTGAAGTAGCCGTTTGATTTGGCACCGGTACCCCGTCCTCTATTGGTTACAGAGTTAGGCAGCAGGCAGAAGGTTCAGGAAAACGGGGGCCATCTGAAGGTCATTTAGCACCAAGGACAGACAAAGGTTAAAAGAAGTGCCGACGACCCTTCAACGGGGTCAGGCTTTAATAGCTGCGAAGACTAATCAGAGATTGAGCTGTTGAGCTGGAAATAATCCCGAATGAAAGGCTCTCTGTGTCTTTCCGACGCCTTCTATATTTAGTTCAAAAGGGATTGAAGGAGGATGCATATGAATTGAAGTAAACAATTTAATGAAATTTCACCCAGTAGCTTTGGAAAAACATGTTAACATGGTGTGTCTACAAGGCATAAACTTTTTTTTGTTTATAGTTAACAGACACTTCAAGAAACAATGTAAGAAAAAGGGGACTAGCCTAGCAAACATCACGTGCACCATATTACAAAATCACGCGCACCATTTTATAAAATCACGTGTTCCATGTAAACAAAATCACGTGCTCCATATCACAAAATCACGGGTTTCGTGGCACAAAATCACGTGTTCTACGGACCGCATTTGGTATTTGCTGTGACGTCACAGCCGCCATGTTGGTTGGTTAAACCCGAAAGAGTCCGACCAAAACTTGATTTGCATGAGTATAGTATGTTGTAATGTCATGATTAGGTGACCGTAATCACATGCAAATGTATACAAGTTTGCGTAACAACGTCCAGGCCGGCCGGTTTAAACATCCAACATGGAGGACAACACTTACGTCACAATCACGTGACTGCAAACACCCCGTAATCAATTCCTGGAAACAGCATTTGAACATTGTCGATTCACGGAAAATTGATTAATCGCCCTATCCGTCTTGTCCGATGGACCTTAACCGTCTTGCTGTTGATATTTCCACAGCTCCCTTCAAGCCAAAAATAAATCTTACTAAACTAGTTCTTCGGACCATTACATCTAGAGGCTGTCTTAATTGAATTACTGGTTCTGGGACAAGCTCTTAGAGATTTGATCAACTTCCATAAATTAAGATGCGCAGGGGTCAATGGTAAAGAGAAAGGTTGCACAGATTCTATACAATGTAAACGTGGGGTGTATACAAGGTTGTTTGGTAGCGAAACAATTATTTCAATTTTATAATTAATGAAACCTGTAATATACTGTAAATGCATTTAAGTTTGCGTGATTTTTATTTCGCACTAAGGCGAAAATGGAGTGTTTGCGGTGGTTTTAAGTTGGCGGGAGCGCTATAGTCACATACTACTACAATATTGGTCCAGGTCATTGGCCGTACTACAGTAACATAATGTAGCAAGTGGCAGGACAGAGCCGGGGGCAGGTCACCATATACTAGTATATGAATGTGTTTGAGTAAGAATAACCAGAGCAATAGTTTGTTAGGCTAGACCATATGTGAAGGTAAAAATTGAGTATTTGCTTGCAAATGCTACATAAAAATGAAACCTTTCCCCCACCCCTCCCCAAAGATGTGTAACGCACCAGACCCTGATGATACTTCCCCCCACCCCTCCCCCAAGGTGTGTAACGTACCAGCCCCTGATGATACTTTCCCCCAGTGATCACGATGTTCTTGCAACCTTTTAGACTTCTTTCTGCGTCACAGATTCCAGCTGATATCTCATCTATTGAGTGAGTGGGTGCAATTTAGTGATAGAGAGAGTCAAACAGAATATGAATGCTATAAATGAAGAGAGCTAGGATTGCGAAGGACGCACATCGTTGAACAAGAAGTGTGCTATTTCAGAATGCGGCGAATAGAGATTGACGTGTCTGTTTACCACTTTTCTGCGCTTTCGAGTAGGCTATAACTGCGGTTCGCACTTGTCAATTGTTGCTATTTCTGTACTGAAATGCTGGCTCTGAGACGAAGTGGTTTTGAAACAACGGTGTGTTCTTCGCTTTTGAATATGACGTTCGCAAATTGGCCAGCGCCTACGTCAAGACGTAATTAATGAATGCTATTAGGAGCGACAACTTCACGATACACTGTAGAAGGGGAAATATTCGCGTGGATTTAATTAATTTCGCGGTAGGGAGAAAATGGATTGTTCATGGTGGTTGTGAGTTTGGCGTGATTGAAACAAGGCGGGCAGAAGACAAAACAAGAATTTTCACGATGGTTTAGTTCGTAGTAAACATGTTACCGCGAAAACCGCGAACATAAAATCACCGCGAAAATTTACATTTCTATAGCATGCGTTCATAATATACATGACATTTGTAAGTACGTAAGGTAAAATTCATTTCCTGAAAAGGTTAAGTAGGATACTTTATTTTTTTGTTACAACGTGCAAAAAAGCATGATGTTAATGTTACAATATCGAAAAGGCAAGTGATATATGTCGTGAACACACTATATTTGGTATATGGGGCACAAAAACAAAAGTGTCCCTTATTCTGTGACACAGCGCAAATTGGTCTGCGGAAATCGAAATGTTCGGAAACATACCGAAATAGCTTTCGTATCTATAATTCTTTTCGGCATATTTTACATAACGGAACGGAGTGAAGCAAATCAGATATTTGCAAAGGTTTTGATATTCATGGAAGACGCCTACGCAAAAGCTACCAAAAAATGAAAAACACGACTGAATTGTTTTCGCCTTGTATTACCTTATATATCCTATCAACATTTACTTAGACGTTTATATCTGACCTATGTTTTGATACCCCTTCTTTGCTGTCTGTCAGCAGTCACCTGCAGTATCAAAATTCATCAAAACATAATTATAGAGAACGCGAAAATACCAATAATGTAATAAAAGTAGTCCCGTATTCCGGAACATATGTCCGACATTGTTGCGTATTTATGTTGTTGGCTACAGACAATAACAAACAAGATCAACCGGCGTTGCTATGGAAACGACGTTCCGGAACGTCAATAACGACTGTTACATCCGTTCCTCGTCCCTTACGCCTGCTTGACGTCCGCAGTTTATGACGTAAGACAGATTTTGAATATCGTTAGAAGTAGTAGTTTGTGTCTCACGCCGTGACAGTGGCTTGAAGGGATTGTCCTTTGTCGTGACCTCCAAGTCTCGTGGTTATGTAAACTCTCGCGTAAAAAAGAAGACAACAACGCGCCGTGGCGAAACACACTCCCGTACGTAACAGTGCGGACTGCGTAGTAGCCAGACCGCAGCAACAAGCAATACAGCAGCCCCGGTCGCGCCGAGAAGCCACGGAGTAGAAGATTTGTACGTGCACCGACGGCCATTTGAACTCAGGGCTCTAAAAGGCGATCGTAACGCCACCAATGGGCTCTCTGTGTCCCCTGGCATCATTCTGAAAAACGCAGTGGTTTCGGAGAGCCAGTCGGACAGCCAACGTGGGGAGTAAGGTAAGATACGATGTACATATTACCACTTACCACGACAGAGATCTCCAATATGATAGTGTTGTGCCCTGTTCACATCTACTTTTGTAGGCCAATTCATTTACAACTCTGTGCAACAACCACACAATGTTATACATTCTTGACGCAGCATACTATTATCAATGTTCTAGAATATTAGCATTTATAGCTGGAATGTTTTTACTCTTATTCTTCGATTAGAGTGGTTATTTAGGATTTTTGCCATGTATGTACGAGTTTAACTGCCATATATGCCATACTCTGTACCTGATACAACAGTCGCGCAATTTCAGTTCTTCTTCTATCAAATCTTGATACACTAGTGCTTTGTTTCTTCGTCTATATGTTTGTGCGATTATCATTTTTTGGTGACATTGTAAATCATGAATTGGTGATCATAACTGAGTTCCTTCATTTATGGAGATTGTAGAATTAGTGAATGATTCTTGGGAACTTTGTTAATGACTGATACCACTAGTTCTACGCAATTAAACTTCCCGTATACGTAGTTGTTATAGCTGTACTAAGAGAACCACTGGCAAGGGTATTGCAAGAAAATTATATAATCATCTAATTTGGCAATGTATCTAAATCAAAACCGTTATTAATGACTGAACTAACACGAGTTACGTAAAATGCGAAGGCCTATATGTTACGTCATAAGTTAGAACAATTCACTTTGGCCTTTAAATAGTTATGTGTGACATAGAGGTATCTGTTATGTAATAAAATACCTATGTTATATAAGCCCGTCTATATACCCTCACGAAAATAAGATTTGACCCATTTGAATCAGACACTCACTACTACGTACGTATACAAAACACTGTGGTGATCTAATGCTAAGAAAATAGCTAGATGTATTTTTATTGCTTTGTAAATTTGATTTCAGTCAGTATTTATTAGGAAGTTTTAAGAATATTGCTTCCTTTTTGTATGTAGTTCTAGAATTGATAGTAGTTCAATGAATTTCATTTTCTACGCTATTCTAATGAAAATACGCCAACAGCAAACTACTAGCACATCGACTTTTTGTCATCTGCTTTTCGTATCTACGTTGTAAAATAAATATCATATTATAACATTTCAATAATGCATATTTTAACGCTGATATGAAATAATCATTCCACACAAAAATGTGAATAGCTAGCTATGACGGAAATTAATGTCATAATTTTCAAAGAAACTTTGGGTACAACCACGTACTGTATACCATGTGTCTACTACTTTGACATATAGTATCTGCTGTCTAACTCAGAATGATGATGGGGGGGGGGGGTAACTACAGTAAATCTCGAAATGTTTGCACTGGTGTTATGTTTGCGGTTTAGTAACACAGTAACCTCTTCACCGCAAAACCACCGCGAACTTCAAACCACCGCGTATTTCAAACCACCGCGAACTTCAAACCACCACGAAAATGCTTGTTCTGTCTTCTGCCCGCCAACCACAATGTTTCAACCGCGAACTAAAAAACACCGCGAACACTCCATTTTCTCCCTTCCGCGAAATCAAATCCCCGCGAATTTAAAACATCTGTCGACGTCAGCCGCAACTTAACCAACTACATGATCATTTACAATGATGGTTATACATTGTACCAGCGTATCACCAAACGCAAGCTACAAATGTAAGACTACATCCAAAGTTTGTTCTAGCTGACTTCTTCTAGTTAGCCCTTTGGAAATGTTTCCCTTCTCTGCTGGTGTGTCACATCGAAGAGCGGTTATACCGGCTATATAGATACAGACACAGATACAGACACATAAATCGGTACATCGAAGAATATACAGGAACACTTGTGATTGTTTTTCAGATTTTCATTTCTTTTTATGAAAAGCGGCCTGCAGGCCGATTTGAACTTCTCATGCATAAATAAAGATTCAAACTAACAAACAAACAAAAGATAGGTCTAGACGTATAAAATTGGCCACCCTGGCTCAGACTTATGAATATCAAACTGGTGAAAATTTAATCTAGAACACCAGACATGAAAAAAAAAATGTTGTGTATTTGACATAAAAGATTATTTCTGAGAAGGAATGTTGTTTCCCAGATCAACGACATATTTTTATGACAGGAATTCATTTTCCTGGAATTTATGCATAATGTCCTAGAAAAGCTTTCGACTAGAGTTGGTATGATTGCGAAATGCCCCTGCTGACTAGGTTGTGAATCCCCAGTTAACTTTCAAACTGTTGCATTGGTTAAAAACTTTGAAACACAGCGACACCAACAGAGCAAAAATGATCGTTTTACCTTTATTTTTTCCTCTGATTTGTTCTCTATAGCAGCACCAGCAAATAAACAAACAAACAAGAAACCACATATAAAATGCGTACGAATGAAAAATAGCAAAACAACGCTACAAAGCATCAGCTTAAAGAATATGATTTTCTTTGGATGTTTGCTCGGAACATGTGAACCTTTCCCATGGCCATGTGTTGCACTGTTCTATGTGAGTTAGATATTATTACCTTACTCCGGAAAAATTCTGATGGACCATTCAATTGTTTTAATTTTCGTTTCTTGTATCCTTAAGGCCACTCTGTCTTGATTATATGGATGACATCCGCGCACGCATCAATTTTTGTCCGTTGCCAAAAAGAGTTTGCGACCATACTGTAAATCGTACAAAGAAGTGGCAAAATGGGCTAATGTATGCCGAAAAATGCAAAAAAAAACACCGGAAAACGAATACTGATGACGCAGAATCTATCTATTCATTTATTGAATTTTCAAACAGCTGGGTAGCCCCATTCTAATTTATTGAATTGTTTTTCAAGGGGCATAGTCTACACAGAATACCTCTTTTCCTATGATCGCAAGTTTTGTCATGTGTATCAGTAAAAGTTGAGAATTATATTTCGAGCCCTAAGCGAACTCTTCCAAGAAAATGTGAAAGAACTAAGTCATAATTTGGTATACCCTATTCTGTATATTCCGTCATTTGTTCAGGCTTAAATTCCGAAAAATTAATTTTGAGCCCTGCATAATAATCCGCCACAGCGGACGACACTAGCTTCAGGGTCAGTACTCTGTAGTTAAACGTGTCACTTGGGACCACTATTCAGGGACACCTTTCTAAGTATTATTACATATCTATAAATAAATCATTTACCGGCCCATCTTTTGAGACTTTGTATTAGGGTTAATTGATTTACTTCAGCAGTCCTGCAAAGAAAAAGATGAGCTAGATGAAAAAAGACGCAGTTCCGACATGGAATCAGGACGATTCGGCCCTTTCCCAACTCGGCCTAACACAATGGTCAACTCGGCCCAACTACATGATCAACTATAGAACTTTAGGGAAACACGAGGCTTGTATTGTAGAATTTAGTTCACGCTCGTTACTGACGTATTAGCCGTTATTCTCTTGCGGACAGAACTAGCAGTACATTTACCTTTGAGTTATATTGATCACAAATATATCGGAAAATACACACAGACAGACACACCAAAAAACGTTACCTCCAGCTTTCTGGAGGTAAAAAAGGTAATACGCCATAATGACGGTTGTCAATTTAACACCTCGAGTGGAGAACATTTTTTTGCTTATTTATTCATCTACTTTATCTATTTTTCTATTTATTAATCATTAGGGTGGTCCCTTCAGTTAACTGAGATTTGAAATTTTCCAAGGGAGCTTAAGTATTAAGTTCAATAGATTCGATCACAAAAGCAGATCGATTTGAATATAGCTTAGCCCAACCTGATTCGATATTACAGATTTATATATGTTCAGTCTCAAATACCCGCCTTAGCCCCTTTAAATAAAAGGTGAATGAACGGACGCTTACATATGACAGAAGAGAAAAAAAAAAACTAATCTCATACGCACATGTCCTTGTTTAAAATAGACGAAACAATCACACGATTGTCTAGACCAAGATAAATGAATCCTTGTCTGTAAAAAGGGGTCGTGTTTTCATCTCCCTTGGCTATTTTTCTGTGTGGTTACGTGATCGGTGGGTCGGAACATGTAGACGGGGGTATGTTTGTTTGTTTGTTTGTTTGTTTGTCAATTCCTTAAGCGGACATTGTGTTTTCGGTGTGTCTGTTTACTTGCTTGTGTGCGTTTCCGCCGTTAGTTCCATAAGCTAGGCACGTTTCAGCACGTGTGAATGTGAAAGGAAGGAAGGTACAAAAGGTCAGAGTTAGGGAAGTGACGGGAAGTGGAGTTCAGAGTTGAGAGAATTAGTAATTTATTAACCTTGTGTGACAGCTGACAGACATTCCAGGTCACAAGGTCAATGGGATAGCCTACTAATTCGCGGAAAGTTATTGTTTTTGGTCCGTATATTTGTGTTTCTGTAGTAATATATTTTCTAGTCACTAGTCCTACGCTAGTCACGTTTACCGTAGAGTGACACGAAGTGATCAATGGACACATGTGATGTTATGTCAAAACCTTGTTTAAACAAGACATATAAGAAGCACTATTAATGTTTCACTTTGGCATACATGAGATCTTTAGAATAACTCTTGTTTGTGCCATAATCTCACGTGAGTCACGACAAACTCAAATCAACATGCATAACAAGAAAGAGTACTCGAGTCTTTTTGTGTTAGATAACCGTGCTTAGAAAATGCGTTTTCTGAAAGAAATCCATTATGTAATGAAGTGTTTGCTATGCATTTGGAACTTCGGGTGATGCCAAAGACTTGAAAATGCTACTGACTGCTTCCTCTTCTTAGCACTCAGCACTTATGAGAAAGACTATAGTAGTTGAACACTCTCCACTACCAGTGGACTATCTGCTGTAGTCGGGCCTGTGTGGCTAAAAGCCTGTAGAAATAGAGATGGGCACCGTTCCTCTACATCGATAGGTGTGGAAAGGATTTTACCGAAGATATTAACTAATTACAAAGTGGTCAGAACATACACTCACTACCTTCCCCGTCGAATTACTGTTGAAATTGCTTTCGGTATTGAATAAACATTCTAGAACTTAAATACCCGTGTCAAATTTGACGTCATGTAGCCTTGAAATAAGATTTACCGCCTCCCGACCAAGCTGCAAGAAGAACAATTAAAAAACATAGCAAATACTATGACGATCTCGAGTTATTCTCTTTCAAAGTTTGAAACAAAATCGGCTCTGCAGTTCCCCCCAAAAGCGGCTAGGGGGCCCAAACCTCAACGACAAACTCAACCTTCTAAGAGCCATCCACAGCTCAAAAATCATGACCATAGCTTGTCCAGAATACGAAATACTTAAACCGGACGTTCCGCTGCAGTACCATAACAATCCGCTACGGATTCTCGAGTTATCACTCACAGCCAGTCGGAAACACACACACACACACACAGACACACACACACACACACACACACACAACAACAAAAAACACGCACCCGAAAACATAACCTTTTTGGCGAAGGTAACTAAACAGAAAAGAAAAAGCATTATCCAGCAAATTAACATCCTCCCTGCTGCTCAACCAGATAACCAATACAAATTTGGTTCCAAACGGCTACCTTAGCATGATGAAGGTCAAAGGGCAACGGAAAAGATTATCAAAACATTGGATACGTGTGTGCCTTCGTTGCTAAGCAACGCGACGCATGGGTAGAAATTAAACCCACCCCCACTGCTATCCAAATATAGGGATTTATCCCGCCAAGCTGTAATCCACAGCTTGTAATGATGAGATTGTCTGCCGGTTTCTGTGCACCAACAATCCGTTTATCACATACGTAGTTTGGGGCTCGTCTCAAAGCTATATGTTTGAAGTAGTCTCCCTCGCAGACTTCTAGGCGCAACGCGTGTTTATTTTGGGGAGAGCGCTTACTTTCGGTTTTAAACATGAGCCTGGTTCTCTAAATGCTGAAGGAGGTCATTTTTTTTTCCTTCGGCGCCGAAACGATGTCCCCCGGCCGGCATTAGAGAACCCGGCCCCTGTTGAAGATCGCGAATTGACCAGCGTCCCCCTCAAAATAGACGCCTGCGCAATTAGAAGTCTGGGAAGGAGACTAGTTTGAATCAATGTCGAGCGAATGTTGCCAGAGAGAGCGCTGACTGTACGAGCTTTGATGGTACAATACATGGTAAGTTAATAAGTACATATATTGTTTAGAATTAATTTTATGACTTATATACAATGACGTATAAGCGAGGGATAGTTTTAGTGTGTCGTTGTTATTTTACGGTGAAGTTTGTAGCTAAAACACTTGTCAGTTTTGATATGTTGAACTTAAGAATGTCTAAGAATGTCGGTTGTTGTAGAAATATTATGTGTTTGTTTCATTCAGTTTGTAATCATAAACAAGATAATGACTTGGTTAGTTACCTCTGGGCCGAGAGGTCGTGAGTTTGAATCCCAACTGACATACACGCTACTCGGGCATTGGTCGCAGTCCTTAGGACGGGACGTTAAGCCGTGGTCCACTGTTCATTGCGCTTGGCAAAAATTTTCTCGGTAGAATGAACCTGTAAATATTAGTTGTATATAACGTCTGTCTCTCTATTGAGTAGCTCTTCAGTGAGCTAAACTGGTTCGAAGTCACTTTTACGAATTAACCATCTACAATAAAAACAGCAGGGTCATTGTATACAGACTAAGTGTTCGCCAGATTAAACCTAGCTGTAGCATTCATTCTTAACGTACAGGCCTACTAGCTAGGTTGTGTAGCTGCATGCAATGGTGGTTGGCGGCCGATGGTGATCCGATTGTGTACGTGTCTTTTTTATACGGCAGATCATATCGTGTTCTAACTGTTAGGTAAAGAATTCTACCCCCCTCCCCCATCGTATGTCAACGTGCACTACACTTATTTGCAATGTATGGGAAACGTAGCCTGAGTACCAGCCTCCGTAGTGACCGCTGGCTCAAAAAATTCGCTACACGGTGGTTAGCAAGGTCACTACGGAGGCTGGTACTCAGGCTATGGGAAACGTTTTACAAAAGAGGGAAAGCATCCTGCAGATACCGTATAAGACTGTCGCCCGGGAATGGCCACAGTACTTTAAGGAAAAACTGTTTGGGGGCCAAAAGTTCAAAATGGTCAACGTAAGCGCACCATAACATCACTCTTTTTTGGAAAAAAGAAGGCTCGCTATTTTGTTACGTTTTCTTATATGTGTCGTACGTGTTAACCAAACAAGGTCAATTTCGTATGTAAACCCATGAAAATTACGTTGACAAACAACGTGACTGGGAGACTCAAGCAATATTAGGGCCCGAACATTGGATTTTGAAAGTCAATTTATTTAGTCATTTCTATACAAGATTAGTTCCAACAACACTATCAAAATGTATAGCGACATCCATGATGCAAAATATGACGTCGGTGTGATGTGAGAACTCACTGAAAATCGTCGCGGGGGGTTTCGTAGGCTCGCGAAAGTAAGGGAATCATTGTACGGCACGTTTTTGCGTGGTTTTAGAATGCTCAAAGTGTGAAGTGATCACGCAAATGTGCTAAACAGTGTTAGTGAATGTTACTACCATAAAAATGTCGGCATTTTTTTATTTTCATTTTTTGGTCCTAATATCGTTTCGGTTGCCTATAAACTATTTTCATCGCTGAAACATGATTATGAAACGCTGAAACGTGGTTAATGCCAACTCTATATACGTCAGGTTTGAGGCGCATTTGTGTCGTTATGAAACGTGATAAGCAGATTTGCAGGTCTTGCCTTTAGAGCCCCAGTGTCGTGGTAAATTCTTGTCCCTGCACAATATTTGCCACGACACTGCTCGGGGTTTCCAGTATACCTGAGGGGAGAGCAGTGCGTCACACTCGTAGAACGTGGTAATTTTCTAGCAGAAGTCTTTGCGGCTTTTGGGATAAGAGGTAGCGCTATGGAGGCTTACGTACACGACCCCACGAAACAGAAACCTGACGGAGCACAAATTTGGCGTGACACCGGATGGTTATTACACCATTTCTTGGAAACCAACAACCATAAAGATTTATTCAAATTCTCGGTAGTCTTAGGGGCTGTTCGTCCTATGCTGGGAATTGTGAGGTCTTAAAAGATTTGCATCAGAGACACTAGTCTACAAAAGGCGTATGTTGGATAGATCATGTGATTCATATTTTATTTTACTGCGATAAAAATGGTTTGGGTAGCCGCTGTTCTAGATATATTTCACAAAATGTGACAATATTGAAGGTAGCGTTGGAATTTGCGATAATTTCATAAACATTAGATTTAACACACACACACACACACACACACACACACACACACACACACACACACACACACACACACACACACACACACACACACACACACAAGAAGGAATATTTTGAATGTTATCAAAACGCAGCGCTATTGGTAGCCTGTAATGTTCTCTGTGGACTACTACACTAGCTCGTCAGTGGAACGCATTTCAGTACTAAGGACGGCTCTCACTCCCGAACGCCACTGTGTATTAGAATGTCAACACGTTGCTCTTTTGATACATACCGTTCTACTTCTTACTTGTCCCTAGCAAGTAGAATATGTTTTGATAGCAATTGTTTGTTTGTGTTTGACAAACTACAACGAATGACAAAATCATGCTTACATTTCTAGTATCTCTTTTTCACTACCTCCATGAAAAATGGAGGTATAGTTTTCACTCTTGACGATCGGTATGGTGATATATTTGAGTAACCGCTGGATGGATTGCGAGGATATTTGGTAGGTGGGTAGGTTGGGTAAACCCAACGGCGAAGTGTGATTTCGGGCCTCCTGATGGTCGACCTTGGTACTGCAGCAGCATTTCTTGTGTGTCATTGGTTCTGGACGTGCTGTGGTCTGTGGTTAAGTTTTACTTCGGTTTAATTCTGTTTAGGGCCAAGCTGCCAAATACCGCCTAGCATATTTTGTGAAAATTCCTTTTAAGACGTTGTTTGGGCGGATATTTGTGACCCAAATTGCTCTTTGTAATTGTCTAAATTTCTCCCAGTGCCACCCGTGGTTTCGTGAGCGTCATGAAAGCACTTCTAGGGCTACCCACGCTTTACCTTACGCGCGCCGCAAATGGCTAATTTCGCCGTGTCATCATATAGCGTCGGCGTGCGGGAAAAATTACACGCCTGAAAACATATGCCGCAATGAAAGAAAATTGTCTACGTTTATGATATCAAAAAATGTTATTTCTGACTCGTTGTTGTTGCGGTACGGCCAAAAAGCATTCTTGAAACCGTTTTTATCAGAGACATTTGTTTTGAACATTGCAGTACGGGTATGGTCTGTTTGCCAATTGTTATTTTCTGTCTGATCGATGTATTTCCTTTCGAGTATTTGCGCACGCGTTAACGTTGATATGAATATACTTTAATTTCATGCAAAGTGCAAACATTTAATTTACAGATATTTGAGCTTGGTGTGGATCTGTTTTTAAGAAAACAAACTAGTTGGGGGCCCAAACCTACACCACTTCCCCAAAAGCTGTCTTCCACAAAGAAATAGACCATAACATGTCCCAGACAATAGATACAAAACCGGACGTTCTGTTGACCTACCCACATACCAAATACCATTACAATCCATCCAGAGGTTCTTAAGTTATGCTGACCACAAATATCTGTAAACACAAACAAACACACACAGACAGACAGACCCAAAACAATACCTCCATTTTTCGTGGAGGCAAAAGAAATAAACTACCATAATAAACTGTCAGACAGTGGCATTTCACAGTCCTGACCTTTCCGAAATGGCGACTGCAAACGTGCGTTTTTCAGACACGTAGGCTGACGGTAGGCAACTGAAATCGGAAACCCACTTCGTGTAGAGTTTCACGTCCCTGCCTCTTTAACCCAGTCGGTGCGTCAAACTATTATCACTCGATCTTTCCTTATTGCGTATTTCCTCGTTGTCATGACAACCGTCGCTGATAACACCGCCATCAAGACACCCGACCTCTACGAAGAAAGGATAAAAAGCTCCTCTGCCCTTGAAAACGTTTCTATGTCCCTGTAAGCATCTTACATGTGCGTAAGAAAGGTTTAAATCGTTGTTTCTTTATCGCAAGATATTGCTTAGAAACGCGCACGTCTTTCTGATTTCTTCGTTGTCATAACAACATCATAATAACGCCCCACGAAAGGATATCAAGCTCCTTTGTCCCTGAAAACGTTTCTGTCTTTGAATAAATCTTAAAGAAGTTTGAAAACGTCGTTATTGTTTCTTTATTACTGGAATTTGTTACATATATCCGTTTTTCTGACGCGAAAGCAAAGGTTGTGACGCATTGACCCCTAGACTCCTGCGCATGCGCAGTACTCGCCATCGTGACGTCACGATCGTCCATTTTGAGTCGGTTGTTGGGAGGGAAGTCTCAGGTTGTTCCACATCGTGTTACCTCAATTTTCTTCTCCGTTGCCTTCCCCAGCGACACCTATCGCTAATGTGTAAGACTATTATGGTGAGTAGACAATCTTTCTTGGTTGGGAAGATTTTATTCTGGTCCGGGGGTTGATTTTGAGGCGTTTTCTCTCACGTGGTGTGAAGATTTTGAGAAAACGGCCGTGCCGGTTAGAGCCAGTTTCCGGCCCAGCCCGAATTCCTCGCTTCGGGTAAAATTTCTCCCGGTATTTCTGGCTCTGAAACCCGCGATCGTAACCTGAAGACAAGCTACCAGGCGACTTCTACGTCTTCCCACAGCATTTCCAACCTTCCAGGTAGTCTTAAATCTTTTAAGAATCCATCAGAACAAAGCGGTTGCTAGGAAGAAGTCTTTTAACTGCGTGCGCAGAGAAAGAAAGTACTAAATTTCGCCCTTCATTCATTTTTTCTGGACACAGATTTCTAGTTGTGGTTCCGTTTTGTTATCATTTGTTTGGTTCCCCGTGAAATATTTATCTGTTTTGTCGATTTTGATAGAAGAATAGCGATATGGGATTTTAGAAATGTTGTCTGGGAGAAGATTTTGTGAAATTTGTTGCGTATGATTGCGAAAAAATGTAGTCGGATGGTGCAATGCGCCAACATGTTTTTCTTTGTCCTTCGCAAGCCCTTTTCTCACATAACATTTCTCGGTCAACCTTTCTTTTCCTCTGGGTTCCTCTAGTCGGAATCTTGTTAGAAAATTCTTGAGGTCACGGGTTTGATTCCCAATTTAGAAGACGATCATCTAGTGTTTTTTTTTTTTTGCTAGAGAATATTTGATTCCAAACACTCTTAATGTTTGACTACATGTATTTCTAACACAAAAGCAAATTATATGGTGTGCATATAAAAACCTTATTTTTGATAAAACAGCATTTTAATAGCGTAGTTTGTGTACCCCTATGTCTAGAAAATATCTATATTTCTAAAAGGACTATTTGAAAACGCCAGAGTGTATTGCTATGTACATGTATTTAAGGAAAATACACCATTGGCATGCATAGCTACAAGTGGATGTTTTCCTGGTTTAGATGATGTTGTTGTTGTCCTCTGGACAAATTTCCAGTGGCCTGTGAAATATCAACACTGCAAGGGCTGATGTTTTTGTTTACAAAACCAACGGCCTACCTAAAAGTAAACATATGTGTCTGTGTAGCCTTCTATTATGAAGTAATGAATTATGTATTTCCTGTCAGTATTCTAATGTTAGAGGTAAGATTGAGATCCCCCTTTTGCAAAATGCCGTAAATATAGAAATGTTTGCGGTGGTTTTATTTTAGCGGTTTCTGTTTCGACTACTGTACTACAGAATTGTTTCAGCCGCAAACTTAAAAAACACTGCTGAAAAAAAACACCTTTCCCCTCCTACCGAGAAATTAGGCCCCACAAAAATAGATGAATTTACGGTATCCAGGCTCAGTTTTGGTATGCCATATGTTGAAGGCAGTTTGATTGAAGTGTTGGTTTGAAATCTGTAGTGCCAGAAAATAGATTGTACAGATTGCAGAGCTTGTACATGTTTTTCTAGTAGTCTGTTCACAAATTAGGGCTGTGACTTGTAAAGCTGAGAAACTGGGTTTTCTGGGGGAGGGTAGTTCTTTCTCTGTTATAGAAAAAAAATCAGTCAAAATTGTCAACAAGATTCTTTAGTTTACCGCAGGAACTTAATTTTGCGGAGGAGAAAGGAGACATTTGCAGTATTTAAAGTCCATGGTTGAAACAACTGTAGTAGCATAATTCAAAGCGAGAACTGCAAACATAAAACCACTTCGAATATTTCACATCTTAGAGTATGTCCGCATTTATGTGTAACAACCCTTTGGTACAACATAAGAGCTTTGCATGCACGTAGCTATAATATAGTCAATACAAGTCACATGTTTTAAGAGAGTGGTAATGCTTAGCTTGATAAATTCACATTTTCCGGCCTTATCTTGAAGATCTTAGAGCCATAGAGGACAGACTGTATATCATATGATGCCAGACTCTCACATTTGTATTCTAAGTAAATCTAACTCTGCTCTAGGTGAAGCCACTATGGATTTTCCTAGGGGCACATGATTTTTCAAGAATGATTTGTATGCTAGATGGGTGTGTAAAGGTTTAGTCAGACTGTAGATTGACTGACGATGACTACATAATATGAAGGTATCAGTCGATCGGTAGGAATACTGAGTCAGTGGGAAGGTCAAACTCGTAGCCTTTCTCTGATTTTTTTCCTGAAGAGTAAGTCATGCGTTTTGCATAACGGTTGAACTGCCGTATGACTATGAGTCAGAAAGATGAACATGTATGCGAACTTACAATCATGAATACCTGACCAGTCAAGCAAGGAGGAGGGATATGTTTAAGATTGAATGAACTTCATATAGACCAAAAGTGAGTACGCTTATTTTTCACTGTTCCTTGATCGGACTTACAGGTGCATTGTCTAGCCTAGAACTAAAGGAATGTACTGATCTATGTTTATTGCAATCGCCAAGAAGGTTATGTTTTTCGGCTCCGTTTGTATGTGTGTCTGATTCAGTGTTTGTTTGTGGACAGCATACCGTATGGTAACTTGGTTTTGTGGATGGATTCTTATGATATTATGTAGGTGGGTAGTACTTGGGGTTGGGAAAATGAAGGTCAAGTTTGATAATGGTTGTCCGAATGGCTATCTACGGTACTGTAGTGGACCTTCTGGTTTTGATATCTCGTGTTACTTTAAAACGGAAATTCTATGGTTGTGATTTTTATGTGGTGGTTGTGATTTTTATGTGGTAGATAGCTCTGTCACTGCTCAACTTAGTAGAAAAGTTTTTCTCCAGTATAAGTGGTAAGGCTTTAGTTTTTGTCTTGACGCAATGACTATACTACGCTTCTTTGTATTACCTTCTTAAAGTCTGTAGGTTACACCATTTAGAATAATCTATGTAGTTCTTAATGATTGAAGACGTTAAAACCTGTATGTTAAAGATTGAACGGTTATTCCGGTAGATTGTCGGCTTTGTTGCTAAGTACAAATATTGATGTTTTGGTTGGAATAGCATGAATTTTTGCCAGCATTCCTTTGCTGACAGCTCACTTTATTTGTGGGTTTTCTGCCCTTAGGGTGAGTTATCATTTTCCCATGGCTTGTGTCCCTCATTCTGGGAGAAATCCTATTCCAGTTGTTGTATAATTAGACAACAAAAACATGTTAGGCATTCGTATATGTTGTTAATCCATTTTTGTACACCCTTTGTTCTCAATGTTTTAGAATAGTTTGCAATTGAATGATGTTCCTTTTACTAAATGTCCACAAGATAATACAGTCAAACCTGCCTAGGCGACCACCTTTTCAACGCGACCACCTGGCCATGGCGACCGCTTTTTCTCGGTCCCGAAAATTTTCCCCATAGGCACAAGCATTAAGCTGCCTGCCCAAGGCGACCACCCGTCCAACGCGACCGCGACCGCCACGAATTGCGACCGCACAGAGCACAATCCCTGCCCATGGCGGTCGCCTAATTTTCAAGCGTGTGGTGACATCAGATCATTTTGCTGTCGGATTTCACGGAAATGTTTTCAAGACTTTAAAGGACAAAAATAAGATCAAAAATATATGGAATAGCAATGTTATACCATCGATTCCTCCATGAAGTGTTTTAATAAAACGTTCCCCCTATAAACATTGTAAAGACAAATGTTTGTGATGTTATTGTGCCTATCGTAATCTTATAGTTTAACGTGAACTCAGTTCCGTTTAAACTCAACTTTCAAAACGAATACGTAGTGCATGGCGTCAAAAAGTCAGATTTCACAGAAATTACTATCTATTTCTTGTATTTTCAACAAAAATGTGTCTGTATCTTGCTAAATTCCGCCGAAAAATGACTTCGCGGCGGGCAAAACATCAGGCGAGAAATGTTGTTCCTTGGTCCCGACGCCATCTTGGATTTCGGGCGGCCCGGATTTGGCGTACCGCTGACCTTTGTAAAACACGATGATTTTGTGTATGAACATTTACGAATACTCTAGTTATTGGCGAATTAAAAATAAAATCAAAATTCTTATTTTCTTTTTATTTCCATGAATCTCGCAAACCTTTATTGGACGCTGTGCGTTCTGCTGCACTGACTTACCCTTCGATGCGGTGGCACAGAGCTTCGCGGCGCGGCGCGACGAAATCACACCGTTAGGGCCCTGTCACACGTGTGCGTATATTAAAGTGCGCACGAGTTGCGCATTAACATTTTTTAGGTTTAAGTAAAGTTTGCGGGGAAGAAGTTGTTTTCTGCGTTGACCCACCGTTGTGCTGCGGGGCCATCGAACCAAGGAAATGACTTCTTGGGCTGCAAACCTAATCTACACCAAAAACATGTTAATGCGCAACTTATGCGGACTTGAATATACGCACAAGTGTGACAGGGCCTTTAACGCGTTCCGTTTTCATCTTTAGTTGTCAGATCGAAATTTTTTTGACCCTTTCATCCAGCGGTCGGCGACCCAAAAAAGGCTGGGACCAGCAGGCGTTTTCTAGGGATCTGTCTTAGGCCTTAAAACTTCGATGATGTGCGTGTGTGTGTGTACTATTCAATGTAACGTGTGAATGCGGGAGGGCGCTGCGAGATCATCGAGACAACCATCGTTTTGTAGTCAAAATTATGACGAAAATTTGTACACGATGTAGCGGTATATAATTATTACATCGATAACGGAAAATGTAATTTTTGTAGGATCTTTCTGTCAATGAGAATTGAACCTGGTGAGGGTCATGCTGTCTAAATTCACATAATTTTTTCATCATTTACGTACTGTATTTGAAAACCTCGACCTGGAAACATGTGAGTGGAATCCTCTTCATGGCGACCACCTGTCCATCGCGACCGTTTTTGCTCGGTCCGCCGGGTGGTCGCCTTGGGCAGGTTTGACTGTACCGTATAGTAAAATAGCTTACAAATTTTAACCTTAACAATAAAACAAATGCTGATGTTATTACATTCATTCTGTTATAACGATAACACACAAATGTACTTTAACTTAGTCTAAGGCTTGTTTAAAGATAGACAAAAATCTCAATTTCATTCCGAGAAAAACCTCAGTCTTCTTCTTAAATTTCGTAATTATGTTATCCTTCAAAACATAGCTATTTCTGGCTCGAGTCTCAAAGTTCCTTGATCCTCACCGTCTTTAGTTCCGTCAATGTCTTGAAGAAAATGAATCCGTCTTAGTCAAAGTAATTTCCCTAAGGCTCTCTTCTCTCTTGTGTGATGTTTTTCTTGTCTCAAACTTAAGGAATCGTGGTCAGGAGTTTTTCAACCAGACAAGTCAAGGCCAAGGATTGAGTTATTCTTGTTAAGGGTGATGGATCTTCCTTGCGGCAAAAATTGACTTTTAATATCTTAAGATGTTCTAGAATAGAGTCTTGAGTTTTGGGACCACCTCTGATCTGTAGATACCTTAACTTGAAAACGATTAATCTTTTGGCAAGGTGTACACGGAATAAGAAGTATTACTTTCAATGGATGTTTAAAAAAATCTCTATATTTATCTTGATTTTATGATAGGGAAGCCTACGTATGACGTGAATTGAAAGGAGCACTTCAGAAAAGCCTCTTATGAGTAATGGTTTCTCCTTCCGCTCTTAAGGAGGTCGTTTAAGAAGCTGTGACGTGATTTATCACCTAGGGATACTATGAAAGAATCAGGAAGTGTCCTGTGTTTGTATAAGGCGGATATACCCTTCAGATATACCTGTCGTAAAGACAGCTAGTTTTATATCAATGGGACGCCCTGGGGTCTAAAATACCACATATAGAAAAGTAGTAGGACTGTGTTAAGATTTTTGGATAACTTGTAGACTGCCAAAGGAACAGTTTTTAAATATAGGAATCTGTTGATTTTTAAAATACGGCCGTAGCTTGTTGACGGTGTCATAGGTGGGGGCTTTGCAACATTTCTGTTTTCTATGCTTTTGCTTGGAAAACCTGCAATACATCTAGAATAAGAATCATAAAAACTTTGATAAATAATTTTTTGTGACAGCATGATAGCAGATTTTTGACACGCTTGTGTGTTATGCCGAAGGGCGGTTATACATTTTCCTTCACTTGACTCAATAGTCTTGTCCTAATTCTCTGTCCAATTGTCTTCTTCAATTTGCATGCTTGTTGGGCTTAGACAATTTCACACCTTGGAATGATTTTGAAACACAAAAGCTACTGACAAGTATCAATTAGTCATTGTTCTTTAATGTGTTTATAGCACTTGTAAGCCATTAATTATAGGTATTAATAGCTAAATAGAGAAAGAAATATAATGATTAAAATTGATTATGTTTTTCTTTGCTTGATTGAGTATTAGCTTGTTGCTAATGTAATTAATCTTTTGGGTTCTACTACTTCTAGGTTATATTTGACTGATTCCAGTGTTTATTGAGCTCAATATATCTAATGAAGCACTGAAAATGTTGGAAAATTGATATGATACAGCTTGTTGTTAATATAATTTCTTGGCAGATATATATAAGCTTGATTGTGTTACTTAGTTGATTTTGGTTGGGCCTAGGAAGATAAATGTAGTGCTATCAGTTACCTGAGCAAAGGTAGCAAAAACCTGCCGACCGATATCCTTTCTTTTGGTGGACTAAATAGTGGCAGTAAAATTTTCGATCTGAGTGATAAAGCATTGTCAAATCATTTTTCCAACTTGTTCTTGTGCTTTTACAATGCACTTGGATATCTGTATGATTAAGATATGATGTTGAAAATACCAGTGTCCTAATGCATTTCAGTTTTACATTGTGATTATTATTAACTGACTGTATTTGTTGGATCACAAAATCCCCCCCCCCCCATAAAGAATCACAGCCTACCACCCTTAATTTTTTTGACCGACCGTAAATCAAAAACTAATTTTCCTATGCCATACATGATATGATATGGAAAAAATAACATTATATCTTGTATTGTATATATGTTAGATTATGATCTAGCCTGGTACTGGTGGTAGTTGCTTGTGTCTAGCTAGTGCTGTTTAGAAATTCGAAAAATGTGGTGTCTGATTGATAGTGTTGCCATTTCTATCCCTCGCTAAATACCCCAGAAAAAAGGGGGTCTGGTATCAAGGGACGTGTTGTGTGATCACGCGCCGACCTTTCGAGAAGGTCGCAAAGACATGACAGGCACAACTGGCGATGTCCGACTGATATACCGTGTGTGTGCGTCTGTGGTGATAATTTACGACGACTTGTTTTGGAGTTTTTTGTTAAAAATAACAGCGTATGTAGGTCTAATGTCATTTTAAAGGTTATCAGCAATCGTATGACTTTGATGTCTTAATTCTGTGTATTTCATTATCAATTCTGTTTTTGTGTCAATTAAACTGAAAGTTCTATTTTGAATTGGTCCCAATTTTGAATGTATAGATTCATCCTTTTTTGTACAAATTGTTAAAGCTGCTCTTGGAGACAATTTTTCTCAGTGGTCGTAGGACTTCGATATCTTGATTCTGTGTATTTCATCCTCAACTTTAGCTGTTTTTCTTTTTTGTGTCAATTATATGGAAAGGTCAACTTTGAATCGGCATGAAATATACTGATTTGTTTGATATTTTGTAAAAGCTCCTAAAAGCTCTTTCTAAATGTTTTTTTTCTTGGCAGACGTATGACTTGATTAATATCTCACTCTTTATTCCGCGTATTTTATTCTCAATTTAGATTTCGATTGGCAGAGAAAATCAAACGTACTAATTTTTAAAAGCTCTTTGAGACATGTTTTTTAAATTTTTTTTCTTCTCTTTTTTTCTAAAAATTGTAGAATCCTTGAAGTTGAAGCAGATGATTCTAAATTTTTAGTTACAGGCAACTCATAAAATTTACTTGTTAAAATGTATTAATGATATCATATCATCAAGATATAGATATCTGTGTGCGTTGAGCTGGGTTTATGACTATAAGCCCTACGCTACTGAGTCATCTGTACTCAAGGGAAATGTGCCCCGCTTATCAAAAACCCGCCAGCGCTTGCCTAATATGGTAAACGTAGTTAATCCTGACAACTGAGTCAGACACATCTATTTCGCTGTCGGTCCGATTTCAGCGCTGTTTTTGGTAGCTTGAAGTCCACTGTATGATGTCATAGAATTATTGATTTTGATGTTATCAATCTTTCATAATTTGGAGAATTTCTTGGAAATGGTTTTGTTTTTGTTTCACATACGTACTAAAATTTAGTCACAAGAATGCATGATTTAAGTTAAATATGGTGTGTGTGCTTTTTGTCAAGATACCATGTAGTGCTGGAAATGTGTGGGTGTTATGTAACATGAATGTTTCATATCATACATATTTATTATGTATGAATGTTCCAACATTCTAAGAACTTCCACAGTCGTCTGGATAGAAAGTAAAAAAAAAATCATCCTCCCTGATCTTGTAAAATGTAGCAGCCCTTGTAAAAAATGTACTTTTTACTTGACTACCAATTGTTTTTATACAAAAATAGACTGATCCTGACTGTCCATCACATTTTGCTGTTTCACCCAATTAGAGAATGGCTGCATGTTTGTCAAATATTTGCATTTTTATGTTTTTATTTTGCATTTTTGCAGTGGCCGGGGCTATGGAATCAGTGTATTTTGTTATAAACCATGTAATTTCTAAAGTTGTCTTGAATGAGTGTCAAACATTAAAAAAGAAATCTTTATCCAACCTTCACCTACACAAAAATTGATAATACAGAGGTGTAAAGATCTTACTCTAAGTGTTAATGACACTGTAAATTGTACTAAAAGGTTTTTGATGTATAGTGATTCCGATGTAACAGTCATTTGCATTGGAAAATGACATGTAGGAATCCTGTAGTAAATAGACAAGATAATGTCCCTTTATTACGTGTGAATTACGTTTTAATGGTTAGATAAGTGAGAATATAAACATCTGTGTCCTTGGATTGACATTGACTTAGTCTTGATTAATACTGTCATGTCACTGTAAATGCACAAATGTACGCGGTGGTTTTATGTTCGCGGTTTTCGTGGTAGACTAGATTCACCGCAAACTTAAATTCACCGCAATTTTTTTTCCTCCTACCCCCTTAGCTTGTCTCAAATGCCAACTTGAAACTTGAAACAAACGCTACCCAAAACATAACCTCCGTTGTTCATCAAGGTAGAAATGCAACATTTATTCATGATATCCTGAGATATTTTGTTCACAAACGTTTCAATGCAAAGCCAATCTTGGTAAGATATATAATTCGGTTTAAATTATTGTATGTAGTCATGTTTAGTTTTCCTTCTAACTAGCACCATATGGTCCAGACATATGTAGTTTGTATAGTGAGATGCTATACCGGATAACCCACACAAGGAAGTACAGTAGATGTTTTGACGTGTAAACAAATAACAGGAAGTAAATGTTGGCATATACTGTTTGCCCTTCTTTTATCAGTTGGACATATGAAGAATATATCTACAATGAGAGTAACATTTGTTGACGTATTGCTATAAATATTTCATTTATAGTTACTTTATGACAGTTGTGCTTTTCTCTTAACTTAAGTCTTTCTTAGATAAGAATTTTTCTTTCTTTGTAATTCTTCCACCAACGCAACAGGTGCAATGGACAGGCTATAGTACCGTAAAAGGGAAAATGTTCGTGATGGTTTTATGTTTGCAGTTTTCGCGAAGACCTTTTCATCGTGAACTTAAAACCGCAGTGAGCATTTTTCTTCTGTATTCTGTCCGGCTACCCGCTCGTTTCCACTGCAAACTTAAAACCACCAAAAACACTCTATTCTCCCTACCGCGAAATTGAGTCCTTGCAAACTTTACAACTTTAACAGTATATGTATGCCTTATTGTTATGACAAGTTTATTTGAATAAGTTAACATACTGTGCTGTTTGCCTTTGATACTGTATATTTGAGATCATATCTTGCCTGTTTATGACAACTAATACAAATATGTGGTGTAGGAAGAAAGGAAACGACTTTGAATTGAAGACAAAAATAGGTTGTTGACAGTTTTTATAATCTCTTTGCAGAGTAGATCTAATCTTTTGGCTTAATCTCAACCCTCCTATAAATATGTGTTAATCCAGATTACTGAAATGTTCAGGTTAGTCCCTTGGGCCTATGACAAGCCAGGGTGCCAGTTTATGGTGCTGTTTGACCTCTAATCCCTCCAGAGGTCGTATGCAGTTGTTACGATGACCTTTTAGAGCTGTAAAAATTTCGGGGGATCACATTTGAACTGTTGCCCTCTTTTACCAGACATATTTTGAAAACTGTTGAGGTTACTGAACTTTCCTTTTCCCCTAGTTGAAAAGATTTTCTATAATTAGACCAGAAAGATGAGTAACAACTGGATGATATTACAGAAAGATTGTATTATGAAAGATACAAACCTGATATAACGGAAGGATGATATAACAGCTTATTCTGCTACTGAAAAAACACATCCTTATAAAACTTCCACTGGAATATTTGATAACACAAACTCTTGCTAGCTTACAGGAAATTGGGTGACGATATATCTGTTACGACCCTTACAATATGAAAGGTATGCAATACCCAACATAACTGACGTATTAAACCTACTGGCTATTCAACGAGATGTTTTTCACATACTTTATACCAGGGGATGTAGCAGTTTACCGTTTGTATTGGCAACTGTTTAGAAGTTTGAGAAGGAACAAGAAGGGAGTTAGGAGTCCAAGGTAAATATGTAGAGTTTGTGTTGGTATGTGTGCGGGGGTATTTTTAGCGAAGCTTGTGTTGCAATGTTTACCTAGATAGTGGAACGTCGTGACCTGCGAAACTGGTAACATGTTTTGTGTAGAGGCGCTTGTAAATTCTGTTTGAATGTTGTGCATGTAGCTCTAATGTTTTATAAAGGTAATGATTTGCTTTCATTCCTAAATCCTAAGGTAGAAGTTAAAAAAGTTCTCGTAATGTTATGAAGCAAAACAAGAGGGTAGACAAGTGATGTGTGTTCTATAGTGTTAGATGTTCTTTGATGCTTGTATGTTATAAACAGTATGCATGTGTACATAATATACTCATATAGTGTTGCCATGTACCAGTTACATTATGACAACAGCATACGGTGAAATATAGATAAAATCTATATGCTTCTTATGACAATATGAGGTGTGTAGTTAGTGCAAGTTATATATACCCGTAAAGTTGTACATGAGTCCTTCTACTTGTGATCAGAATCTAGGATAGTAGGAAGACACTTAAATTTTGATGAGTGCATGTTAGTTTACAATGAAATATTGTAGGTTTGTTAATGACCTTAGCAAAAACTCGTGAAACTAAGAATTCAATTGTATTGTTGTTTTGTTAATCATTGATGTTACTGGGTAGATGGATTGTTTTAGGGAGGGGGATTCCATTGGTTTCCATCCCGATGTGAGTGGATCAAACCTTTTAACCTTCTCCCTGCTGCCTAACTCTGTAACCAATAGAAAATGGGGTGCCAAACGGCTACTTCAGTGTGCTAAAGGTTAATTGCAGTCTGGTCATACACAACTTGGTTTGTTATACCTAGAACTTATAATTTTTTTAGAAGTGGTTCGCTGGTTATGTCAAACAACGAAACAAAAGTTGTCTCTATATGTGTGTGTTTGTACTCTTGCATGAAGTTGATCCACTGTTAAGATTTCCTATTATTATGATGTCTAGTTAGACACAATATTACTGTTCTATTAAGTTATTGTTATTTCAATTATTATCATCTAATCATGATTTCTGTTGTTTGATGAATGGTAATATTTTCTTTATTGTTGCAAGGTAATTCTATGTAAGGGGTTGAACTCCCAGGAATCTTCGAAAAGCAGCACCAGGCGAAATGTATTCCTCGTTAGATAAATAAACTGAAACTGGAGTTTTTCTTCTGGACTGGAAGGTTCAGAAAGCAGTACGGGTAAGGGGGTGAAGTCTGCCATCTCTGACTGCTTTGTGTACCATGTGTGAATGTCCTCTGCATAACTGTTGTCCTAACTAATGTCCTCTCCTTCTTCTCTCCCCAGTTCTTTGGCTGCCTTGGAGTTACATTTATGGCGTTTGTGAAGGATAGCGCAGAGTACTGCAGGGCACAACACGACGCGTGAACGTCCCACCGAACTGTGCCTCCCGCGCCCAGCAATAATAACCACCCCCCTTTGTTGCACCTCGTTGCCATTTCGGGCCAGCCATTCCCGCATATTCCCAGAATCACATTGGAATGGGGTAACTCCGACTACGGGTAGCAAAACCCCCTGCCTTACTAGAATTCTTCGACAGTCAGAAAGGACGCCGTCAGTCGTCCGTCTCCCGCGGGAAAACGACGTCCGTGTCGTTTGGGAAGTTCCAGTCAGCGTGAGAGCTGTGATTGGTTGAGAGAAGTAGCGTCGTCATGGCGAGACTGAACAGACCGGCACCGCCTGTGGTGCTTGAGCACAAGGGCATGAGGTTCTTGATAATGGACCGCCCCTCCAACTCCAACCTCCCCAAGTACATCGAGGTAAGTGGTACCTTCCATACAGTTGTATCACCCAAGGGCAATACCATTGATAGTTGCAGGATAGTAACTAAAATTAGGAAAGAGGAATTGAGGGGTCATTCAACTTGTAAAGGCTCGCAAGATAGGAGCATAGAGTTAACGAAAGCATGCAATTGTGGATTTCTCCTTCTAAGGAAAGTTTAGTGACCAAGTTTGTCTTGAACATTCAAGACAGTTCCATGATTTTGACATTGAGATTTTTAATTTACCATTCAGATTCTTTTAGTCAGTGTGCTCAACACAAAAATACAGGCTTTTCATGCAACTTCATTTGTGCCATGTTGGAATATATTTTACACCTGTTACACATGCTGTAATGGAACATGGTCGCTAGGGGATTCAAATTATGATCATTATGTCAACAACAAAAAAAACAACTGAGAGTTTGATCATATGTTTCTGTCATTTTTGTGCAGGAACTGAAGAGTCACAATGTGAAGGAGTTGGTGAGAGTATGTGAGCCCACCTACAGCACTGAGCCACTGGAGAAGGAAGGCATTCACGTTTGTGTGAGTACACAAGTCTGTTTTTACAGGTTTGCATAGCGAAACCTGTGTAGGATCTATCGGGTTGTGCGGGGGCCGCCATCTTGAATTGTGACGACACAGATCGCCATTTTGTACTTGTGACGTCAGTATGTCGTCGGCTTGCGCGGGGGCTGCCATTACAGGTTTGGGTAGCAAAACCTTTGTTGGATCCGTTGGCATGTGTGGTGGCGGCCATCTTCATTTTGTGACGTCACAGGGTAGCCATACCATTTCATTGGGAGGGGTGTTTTTTGAGGTCGCTAGCGTTCTTTCTATTTTTAATAAATCGGCACACAACTATCACGTATTCAACTCAAATAAAAAGAAAAATTCAATACCAATTCATATTTATAAAAAAAAACGTAATCGCTACACTAATATAGCAAACCTGAAGTATATGTAGCACAAATACTTAACTCTAGTTGAAAAATCTTTTGTCCTGGACATGCATTTTCAATTTTTTTTTGTGACAGATAGCTTTTGATGTCAGGAAGGAGTAGTATAGATTTTGGCCCTATAGCAGCTTGCTCTGGAACTGCAGGGATGTTTTTGTTGAAATTTTCCACCAATAAGGAATGGCAGATTTTTTGTTTTTGTAGGACTAAAACTGACTTTCAACTGATTATTATCATTTTGCAATATATCTGACTTGGATGGTACTTAATTGACGCTATCGTCACGGTAGACAAATTTCACTGTTAAAGGAAAATTGACATTTTCACTGAACTTTAACTTCACGTTGGCGGCAAGGATAACAGAACGGATGTGTGAAGGAATCATAGATAATAACAACGGGTATTTTCAAGGTTATGATAAGTTCACAGTACAGAGGTGACCGTGATAACAGTGAACACAAAGTTACAGTGACAGAAACAACAATGACAGTAATCAGATCTAGTAGAAACTGCTACCTGAATGTCTACTCCATAAGTCTAAGGGGTGTGTTGTTTTGTAGGATTGGCCTTTTGATGATGGCGCCCCCCCACCTAACAACATCGTGGACGAGTGGTTCAACCTGCTGAAGACTCGCTTCCGTGAAGACCCGGGGAGCTGTATCGCCATTCACTGTGTGGCTGGACTGGGGAGGTGGGTGGCAGCATGTCCAGTAGCCGGGCTGTCTCTAGCTTTTGATTGTTTCCGTCCCACTCGTTTGGGAGCCGATGTATTGCTAAATTCGTCATGTCAAGCCTACAAGGATACATTTTCATCAATTTCATGTCGAAAAGTTCAGATTTTGGGATGGACAGAATGACAGTTTTTTTTTTCCATCCCAACATGCAAATTTCTGTCCCAGGACGGAGGGACGGTTCCTGGAGACAGCCCTGTTTTATTGTCACCTCTTGCGATGGCATGATGTCCCTGTGGCTCAACTGGTAGCAGCCTCACAGTTGAGCTCCTAGTTCCAATTAGCTGTTAACTGGGAGACCCAGGTTAAAATCCTGCATGGGACAGGACATCTCGGTTGGGGCTGCACCGTCTTTCGGAAGGGACATAAAATGGGGGGGTCCTGTGTTTGCGGAAGCGCCTTGAGCACCTAAAAGGGGAAGGGCTACCAACCCCTCACTGTAAAAGTATACCCTGCTACAGAAACAGCAAGGAAACTGACCTATGTGCCACTAGGCACTGCAAGGTGAACAACAGCAAATTTTATATTGTTTTCTATGAATGTGTATTGATTACTTTATGTACAACCTTGATAATCATGATGTTATGTCGATTTTCAGAGCACCTGTTCTGGTTGCTCTGGCCTTGATGGAAAGTGGAATGAAATTTGAGGATGCAGTGCAGTTCATCAGAGAGTGAGTAGGAGGCGCTTTTTATCCCATCTTTGTATAGTCTAAGTTCACCATGCCTGACATTTTTGTGGTAGTTATTGAGGTCAGGAAGAAACATGGCGCTTTAGGCCCTCTAGCAGTATTTTCAGGCACTGCAACATTACATGACGACACCCCCTTCCTGAGAGTAGTGTGGTATAGTCTATAGACAGCTGGTCAGACAACTGCCATAGAATAGAGATGACATATGAAATAAAAGGAAGGGGAAGATCACTAGCATCTGTACTATTCTAGGGCTAGGGCATTAAGAAATTCAGAAAAGCTAGAGATAAATATTTCACTGAGGTAAAAGATCTTTGATTTCTTGTTTGTTTTTTTGTTTATCATCCTTCATGTTCTTTCCTGTAGTAAACGTCGTGGAGCCATCAACGCCAAGCAACTGAACTTCCTGGAAAAATACAGGCCAAAGTCCCGGCTGAAGATCATCACAAGGAATGGGGGGAAAAACAACTGTTGTGTCCAGTAGCTGACTGTTCCTTCCTTCAGAGTGTACCCTTCCACCCCCGTCTTACCAATGAAATGGTCCTGCCCTCCTTTTTAAAGAAAAAAAAGTGGGACCAGTCCATTTTTGTTTGTCGGTAATTAAAGAATGGATTGTTCCAAACAATATCACTTGTGAAACTTGTTTTGTTGTCCCAAGTTTGGCCCTTGATTGCCCCCCTCCCCCTTTGACGGTAAATTCACAATTGTATTTCATTCCTGGCGTGAAGTGTTTTTTGAAAGAGGATTGTTTCAAAATGCTTGAACAAAATGCATATCATGTGTGAAAGACATTGGACCGAAAAAATTGTCTCCAGAAATGCACTACATAACAAATATTTCAAATGGACAAGTCCATTTTGTGTGTATAAAAGGGATGGGAGGGACCACCTATGTAGAGGGAAATAGAAAAATCTTACCTACAGCCATAGTGGTATAAACCAGTCTTTTCTGAATCAGGCATTTTGAGTAATTTTTTTGTGTACCTCAAGATTTCTGCCAATATTTTCTGTGTCAAACTCACTGTATTGCAGAAATATCTGCATATAAAAGTTATACAACAAAATTAGCCAAATGTTTGTAAATGCAAATGAGCACATATATGTATACCTCTCTCAAATATCTTTTGAGATGTTGAGTAGTTTCAATACCGTTTATTGCTTTCAGCTTTTTTGTGCAACTTTCATGCTTGTCCGTACGCAAGGTCTCTTTGTAAAAGTGATGATTGGAAATGACCAGGAGTTTTACATGACTATTTTGAAGCCATCCAGAATTAACTTAAAAGTAGAGCTACATGTAGAAAACATAACATATCATGATGGAAATTGTGCCCCCCTCCCCTTTTTAGATACTCCCTAAAATGACCAAAATGTTCAAAAGTCAGAACCCCAAGCCAGTATTTCACTATAACATTGGAATTATATTTTTCTTGGTGAATATGGATTAATATTTCTGGCATCCACATAAAATACAAGCAAACATTTTACCAGTATTATTGTCAATGAAAGAATATCACTTTTGCAAGGAAAGCAGGCCATTATGTAGTGGGATATGTCGTGGACAAGCTTACTCCTTACCTAGCACAATCACTGAAAGTGCATTAATTACAACGAGAAGGCTAGTTCGTTAATGCTGCTACACAACACATCATCATGACTGTATACAATTGTTCGTCTGTGATTTTGTTATATGCTAAGGTCCATACATACTCTAGTTACATGAAAAAGTATGCGAGTTTCAAGCTTGTATTCCCACTCTACTCTTTAGTGTTACATTTCACCACCTATCAGTGAAAATCCAGATGGTAGGTATAGAATGGAATTTGACGAAAAACATCTTATCAAATTCCCCATTTTTTCAAAGTATTATCATGCATGAAATTCTGGTTTGCACTTAGCATACACGGGTCAGATTATTTAGAGTGATTGATAATTTGACTTTTGGCTGATTTGAGAGCCACAGCATAAAATATAGCAGTATTGTTATAAATGTTGTCTCCCACCCCCCACTCTCCCGTAAGGTTAAATGCTCCCCTCTAGGATCTTCATTGATAGGTGCATGTTTTAGGTACATATCTACATATACTATGTCTGTTACATTTTGCTGCTGAGATTCTAAATATAACTCTTGAAGCACCCAGGCTGGTAAAGAGGTTATGATCAACATTTTTGTGCCAGTGTCCTCTTGACAGGTATTATGGAATTTTTTGCGTAAGAATTTCAGTGAATGTATTATTATCATCATCATTATTACTGTTGTTATTATTATATGTATGATTGTACAGTTGTCTGAATTGAAAGAGATGTGCATTGTAGTCATGGCGACAATGTGCAATGGCGATAATTTCTCATTTTTGAAAAATACTGTTTAATGTAATTAAATCTGTGTCCCAGCTTTGTTGGGAAACTCTAGGATTTAGTTAAAAGAGGTAAAAAATGATGTTACCTAAATGTGGAGGTAGTCGGTTGTTGACAGTACTTAGTGGTTAATCGCGTTAGCAGTTTGAATATTAAAACGGCACATCTCTAATTTTTTGCAGTCCCACAGCCATTATGATGCCAACAAGGCAATAGGGTTGACCTCAACAGTAAAACTACTGTACAATCTTCTCACTTTTCAAGTGTGGTGGATTTTGTTAAAGTATATCAACACAGGAGCCAGATCCTCCCCCCCATCTTTTGGAGTCCAAAGAGGTAAAATCACCCCCTCACTCCCCCCCCCCCCCGCCTTGTGTTTCGAATTGACAAGAGGGCCCGTTGCTATAGCAAACTATTAAGTAAGGGCAGGCTTAACAAGCCCCCCTCCCACTATACACAATATTACACCTTCCTCAGATTACTTTTCACACACAATCCACTGTAACTAAAAGGCTCATATATTTCTGGAGTATTTTTAGTGTGTCAGATTTTGTGGCATAAAGCTGGAAAGAAAAAAAACTGTGTGTGAAAGCGCTGTCCTCTCTCCGAGGCTTGACAAAGCATTCCTGTCCTGTTGCCAAAAAACAAAGAAAAGGAACGAGGGAATAATAAAAAAGAATCTTGTGGTGCATCTCTTAACACCATGTCCTCCACAAGAAAGTTAGAGAGTTCTATTTTTCTAGCCGAACTTTTGTACGACCCGGCTCTTGGCAGTGCTTTCACGAAATGCGTCCCTAACGTTGTGTTCCGACTATGCACAACGCGAAACAGTCTCCGAGTATAGCCCCTACGGTAGAAGGTCAAAAACAGTGTAGCCACTTTTCAAGTACGTTTGTTATGTGCCTTTGTGTATGAAAGAAAAGTAAACAGTTTGCCACTACAAATGATCGCTTTGCAATTCAGAAAATCCTAGAGATACAGAGACATGACAAATAAACTAGAGATATCGTGAACATCACGAATGATCAAGCGTTGGTTGGTTCCAATGTTGATATATGACATTATACTCTGTGGAACAATCTGCTAAACTTGAATCTTGTCTAAGAATATGATAACTGATTATGAACAAGAAATATTTGTATGAGCTGCCCTTGTAAAAAATCTTGCCGGCACCTTGCCTGTACTGTGTATTTTTATTTGTATACAATTCTTATGTATTGGAAAGTTGATTTTTTTGAGAATTGTAGTTCAGCAACAACACAACGGTAATGAAGTAAGGATTTTAATAACGAAGGTTTGCTGGTGGGTATGGTGGGCGTATGGTAAATGTTGATAGTGTTGTGATAGGAGAAGGACAAAACATGCATGTACCGAGTTTATGTGTGCAGATACTTGTATAGCAAACACTAGAGTATGTTGGTATGACATTGTGACACCAAGAAGGAACAAGGCAAGTCCATTCTTCTTTCTTAGAACAGAAAATCTAGTTGCACTTGGGCATTTTTCCACTGAAAATGTACACAGGTTGTACAGTATTACACAAAATGGATTAAAAAAAACAAGGCCCAACTTTTATTGCTTGAAAAACCTTTTGAATTTCTTTTTCAGATGTTCACGGGAGACGCCAACAAGTTTGACATTCAAGCAGCATATTGTATTGTCCACTACATACGTTCTAAAATGATGGTCCAAATTGTATTGTTTTCAGTGGAAAAAATGTTCAAAGCTTGAATTGCATCAGTGCATTTTTCAACATCGTTTGACTTTTTGGTAACACCCTTTGGGGTTGGGCCATCTTGCTGGTGGTATTTCTACTTAAGCCTGTGGTGCCTGGAATTTTCTGGAAAAAAAATACAACTCTTTCTAGGATGGCTGGGCTAGCAAATTGTCGAATTGTTCGCTTGGTACAGATCGGTGGCATGCAAGATTCAAAATGGCCGCCTGCGAGTTTTGAGATGGCCGCTATTACATGGTTTTCCTTTTATTCTCATAGACCGTAGTGTTGCGTGGATGTCCGTTGTCATGATGATGTTGCTGTGTCATCTGTTCTAGAGGAATGTCTCATTCTATAGTTTCTCTCTTGGACAGAGAGCCGATGTACATCAAAATGCTGTTGATTGTACAGATTAGTGTACAGCGCGGGGACAGTGCAACAAATGGTTGCCCCCCTCCCCCATTTTTTGGTCAAATAAAGTCTCGGCCAGAGATATAAATGTGTATAACAGCTTGCATCACTTGTATTTTTTGCCTCCTTAATACGTCACTATATCTTAAATTTTCAAGTCCCTCCAGAATGATAGCCTCTACCAGGCTCCGCGGATCACCTATTGAGCTTTCCTGTATAGCGGACTACCCTTGGCATACTATTCACTCTATTTGGCCGATTTCTACTATTTTCCCAGCTATCTGCGGAGCCTGGTAGAGGCTACCAGAATAATAGCGGTGTGTAAAGCTTTGTTAGGAACAGTGGTTGCATACATAGTATTTATTTGGCTTAAAAACAAGGCTACATGATCAGGTCACAAACCTTTCAGAATGCCATGTTTAGTTAGTGTATTCCAGATCCAAAACATAGACACCAAAACTCACCAAAACGATGAACAGTTAAGTAAAAGGCCAAAGTTATCAGATAAGTCTGCACGCAGATTTGTTCTTTCAGGTGATTTCAAGTCAAAATAAATCATGCTATTTGTGGGTCAAACATGATGAGTCTAGCTTTCCATTAAGTTTGGAATAATTCTGTTTTCACAAAACGTTTGAATTCTGGAATAGGATAGTATGGTCGCCAAGTGTTCTCCAGTCGTGTGCATAGTCAATGTACTTGCCTGTGAGGGTCTCTGGTGATCAAAATTATCATTGCAGCTGGTTGAGACATTTCTGCTGCAATAATTTCTTTGGATGCTAGAAGTCGCTTTTGATCCATACAGCTGAGGACAGGAGACAAGGCAGCCTTTAATATGTATCCCAAATATTTGGCCAATCGCAGTAATCGATAAATGTGTTGGGCTAATGTTAACTTACAAAATTAGGTGATTATAAATAAGACTGAATATATCTCTAACTCCTTGGCAACTAGTAGCAACAGAAAATGAGAAACACAAGTCTGTGAAGTTTGAGTACAATTTAATCTGAAAGAAACAAAAGCATACATTTCTTGCAGTCCTCTACATTTGATCCATGTAATACTATCATAATAATATAATACAAGCACAGTCTTGGACAACAGTGAAAGACATTGGTATAAAGACACCTTAGTAACCAATACACCACTTCTATTGGTAAGCTACCAATATAAATCTTGTATGAAGTTGGAATACTTAAACTCTGTTTATGCAGAGTACATCTTGTATTTTCGTAAAACAAATTTTTTATTTTTGTGTGTCTTTCTCTTGCCCATTTCTCACATACATGTACATAACTAGCATTACGATAAACAACTACTAAAAACAAATAAGCATGGTAAACACATATGTTCAGAAAAAAACATACAGGAAAAATGGTATGGCTCAAAACAGTAGATACACAATATATTCTTGTTTGTTTCCTTGTTCTTTTGCACCAAATGTTTCATAGGTAGGTTTGGTAAGATTAAATTAAAGGTGTGATATAGAATAATATTTTCAATTGAAAACAAACAAAAAACAGGAAATTTCTAAACGATATTATTGTTTGGCCAGTGTTTGTCTAAAAGTTGACTGAATTTTCTAAAGTGAAAAGCCCTCAAGGTTTTGAATATAAATTTGGAGGATAATGCATAGCAAACAGAGCATAGCATTTTTATCACAATATAACAACATCTTAAATGAGATACATTTTTGCAAAATGTCCGTGTACAAATGTATTTCAACTGGCACTTATTTGCAAATCTTTCCTTTAAGAAATCAATTTCATAACAAAAGGGCCTAGACAAAATCAGATTGTTTTTCTTTGCAAGATAAAAACAAAAACGAAGCGAAATTAAATTTGGCAAACATTTACCCCTTTACAGTAGTTCCTATCTTTCTATGAGTGCCCTCCATATTTTAACCACATGGCTTAAATAAACAAAGTTACAGTAATAATGCAAAAGCTCACAAACCTCTCTGGGATCTTCTACCTTGAAAAACATTTCTAACTTTAAAATCCGTTATAAAAATCAAGGTATATGAAAGACTACTGGCAAATACAATATTGATGATGTCAACAAAAATTGCATTTGTAAGTTATTGATACTATATCATGTTCAATTGTAGCACTTTCTTCCAACTGTAGAGTTTACTAGCACTTGCACAGTGTATGTATGTAAAAAAGACTTATATGAGCACAATTCACAACACTGCACTTCGGAAATTCTAAAGTGTCCCGTCCACAACGTTAACATAAAAAGAGTGTACAGTCAAGAGCATAGTTCACAGCATCTTCTTTTTACAAAACTACTTGCGCTAAGAAAATTACGACATAAATCCTGAACAAAATGTAGAAAAACAAGAGTGCCTTCTAATCGAGCACGCAATTCACACAATTCTTTTTCCAATACTGAAAGCACTAAAAATCCTACGCTGTCCTTTAGACGGTCAAAAATGTAAATAAAAACACAACAAAGTGCAAAAAAAACACAGCAATCTACACTGACTGACAATCTTTCTCAAAATAATTCTAATAGTAAAGAGAACTTTTAAACCTTTCTGCACTTATTTCAACTCTCATGGAAAATATCCAATGGCATGTACCTGACAAACACATCCAGAAAGACTTAATATTTTGTTCAAACTTGTACAAATTAAACAAGAAATCCCAGTAGAGAGTGTATCGTTTCTAAAAATTGCTTTTTGCTACTACACAAACACAAATCTTGACAATTCCACATTGTTAAAAAAAGTCTTGCCAAAAGCTGTTTACAATACCTATGGTTAGGCTATGAAGTAGTACAGTATGCTTTTTGGCAACACCTCGAGAGCGTAGCCCATTACATTGCCCATTGATTCCACCAACCACAGCACCCCAAAAAACATGTCACGAGACTGGCAAAATGCAAAACTGGTGGTTATTCGAAAAGTTACTTAATCCATTGGTCAAGTTATGACACGTTTTTAATACATTATATCATGCTATTGCTCTTACCTATAAACAGTACATGTCACGTTATATGATATGCAAGGAAAGTTTGGAACTTTGTTTGTCAGAGTTTTCTGTGCACGTCTGGTTAGAGCATGGTAGAGCCTTGCTTTTTTCATGATTATTCAAGTATGTACGGTTACTACTCTGCAAGCAAATATCATCATAATCAATTAATATCACCACAATACATTACATCCATACACACACAGCTCTACTCAAGTTATCATTATGATGGTAGACACAGGGTATGTCACACAAAGGTGCTACTACAAAGAAAGCAAATATATCACGACTAGAATACTTATTTACACATGACAACGAAAACTCTTGAAAGACATTTGGTAGTACGAGGGGCTAGTCTGTTTATATGGAGACCTCTACCCACCTGAAGCACTGAAATTACTTACAGCAAATTTAGATAGAAAAAAACAACAACACAAAATTAATTTCTTGGGCCAATGGCGAAGTAGCTAGTTTATAAACTAAATGTAACTTTTTTCATTGAGTTCTTCTTTTCTTTTACAACGTTTTGGCCACATGAATTGTGTTTGCTCCAGCGCTCTTGTTTTAGATTCTAGAGAAGTTAAAGCAACAGAAACGAGTTCTTACTAATCTTGTCTTCAAAGAAATAATTGAGAAGCATTTGTAGTAATAATGGTAATGACTTCACAGGCGCAAAATCTATTGAATATTTGGCGGTTACCATTTTCAGGCTTTCTGATTGGTCTTTGTGTTTTATTTCAAATATCTAATAGCCAATCAGAGGTTACATGTATATATCAAAGCCAAGGCAAAACAACTTTCATCCCTTTATTGCCAAAATGATTACGTTTCTGTCTTACAGCAAACGGTAAAATTTACATTTTACCTCGTCCACAATAACTTCATTTTTAACCTTCTCACTGTTATGGGCCCATTTCCGTATCCAACCTTTTACTGGCGACAGCAGAACTCAATAGGAGAAGCGTAAATATCAAACATACTTCATTATTAGGCACATTTAGAGACAGCATAGTCAAGAGGAAGACTTGTCACATAATTTAGATGCTGGCTTGATAAGTGTTCAGGTGGGCAGTTCGGCCTCCAATGTAGAAAAATACCACTTTAACACCGAGCTAAAACAAGACATCCGCCTTTTCTTATTTACAATCTTCTGTACTCCGTTTCTTAAGACATAGTGACTGGTTCTTCTTCTGTCATCTGTAGCGTGTCACAAGTACCCAAACAGTGGTAAAGCCGGTGTCACAACGTCAACAACTTTTGGACAAATTTGTTTATCACAAGAGGGTTGCTGATTTTCAAAATCACCAAAGAATCAAGCAAAAAAAAATCTACCGTGTCTTGTGAACATCGGACGACCCATAAAATTTGTGCAGCGATTGAGAGAACATCGGTCATACGACTGCCGAAAATATTCTTTAGAGCTCACAAAGTCGTCCTGCAAGCTATTTTTTTGGCGTGTGACGCCGGCTTTAGAGATGGAACGAAATCAAAAACAACTGGACTTGAAGTCACTTAATATCCTGGACACTGGATAACAAAAAACATCTTCCATCACAATTTGTGATGAGCAAAAACCACACAATTCAAACGTTTGGTCCAGTGATACAATTTTGTCTGGAGATTCAAGTGACGTTTTCTAGAGAGCAACAAGTTGGTATAATTTTGGTCTGCACTTGATTTGGAAAATGGACTAAAAGTTTATATATTGTTGTAAAATGCAATGGACTAATATTCGTTGTTGATACAGACTACTCCATCCTACGGAAAGGTTTTTCTTTTTTTTCTTCTTTCTTTTGGACAAATTCTTATTCTTCCTCCAAACTGCTATATTACCCTTATCAAAATGCTCTTTTTGAAAGAAGAGAAATTAATTTGTTACCATATATCTTCCAATTTCAATTTGATCTCTTAACAAATTTGTTTTTCAAAAGTAAACCTTTTCCAAACCATTTCTGGTCCCTCTTTAACCTTCTCCCTGCTGCCTAACTCTGTAACCAATAGGGAATTGGGTGCCAAACGGCTGCTTCAGAGTGCTAAAGGTTAAACAACGGAATAGTCCTTTGATACAGTTCCACTCTTACTATTGTTTGGAGTACTTGATGACACAGATGATCAAGGGAATGTTAAAATGTTATACTTAATTCTATTATTCCCCTTAAATTTTTACTGCACTGGCTTTAGTGACTACAACGGGTGCATACGTTATACTTAATAGTTAGACTCTACTCTGCATAAATGTGTTAACAAACTGTCCTTATTGCATTTACAAAAGCTGCTTAACGTTTATTTTAATAGTAGTAGTAGTTTTGGTCATGTTTGATAGTGTTGAGTTTTCTTCAATTATAAGATATGCACTTTTTTAGGAAGGACGCTTCAGTATTTCGTAGGTTTTGGCTGGACCGTGCAAAAACTGACCGGCTGACGTCTGGATTATTGCACATTTCTCCGCTCCGAATCTTTCCGTCTCTCGAAGAGACCGATCGTGAGGTACGCCTTCGCGGCACAAGCAACCTTTAAAAGCGTAGGGGCACTTTTCAAACAAACCACCATTAAATCCTCTTCAACACGTTTGGAAGCTATCTTTTAAATCTATTGCTTGGATGTACTCATGCCTTACAGCAGGCATTACAATACATGTATATAGCCCAATTATTCTCATAGTGCAAGTCTAATGTTATAATTGCATTGTATGAGAAGCCCTAAACGTATTTAACACTTTACTGTTTTGTGTACTTTGGTCCAGTTCTTTGAGTAGCAAGTTTTGGAGGAAATCATTTGGGGTTCGAGCTGTATTTTGCATAGACTATTCTTTAATGTAGATAGATTGTAGAAAGTGACTGGTTTCTATCACAAACCCAGTAGCCAACTGAAGGGCTTTTCTTAAAAAGGAGCCAACTTAAGGGCTTTTGTTAAAGAAACACCCCAAAGAAGCACATTTCGAGTGCTATTCCTTTGCTGACAATTTCATGTTTCACAAATAAATTAGGTAACTGGGATAAGCTTTTATTTCCGAGGGTTTCCCTCCCTCCTTATTTGTATCGTGGAAAATGTGTAAACTTTTACCGAAAATCACTGATTCTGAAAGAACAATACTGTTTTACTGGCCAAGAGGACAAAACTTATTCCATTTCCGTAGTCAGCCTTTTCTCGGATATATTATAACCTTTGCTAGAGTCCATACACAAGACCAAATACATCAGCCCCACTTCTGTCTTCTCTACGCTCTCCAAGGTGAGTCCAACCTGGATTTGCTGTGAGTCGTTGTGGCGCGTCATGCGAAGTACATGACGCGGAGGGTGTCGGGGTGGACCTGCACCGCACGTGCCATGTCCATGTGCGTCCGTTCGCTGCTGTCCCCGGAACGGAATGACCCCTCCCCGCTGTATATAGAAAACAATGAAACAAATCTGTTACGTCAAATCAGAAACATATGTTGATGAAGGTTACACATTTAGGTAAAAAGATTATACACAAGACCAAAATTTTGCAAGCGACTTATTTTCGAAACAGACGTTTCGGACAGCATCCCTTAGCTTTTGTCAGTAATTAAATCAGAAACAGCAAGGAGGTAGGGGTAGGTTTATGTCTGGATTAAAATTTATCTGGATTGAAATATGCTAGAGTACCTTTGAACACAACTATTTCTTACTTTTTTTCAAATGTAGGTTTTCTTGAAACAAGAAATAGAAGATCTCACACATCCGTGAAATATCTAGAGATTTTGTGAATTTTTTGGTTTTATGTGAAGTACACATATCTTTGCTAATTCTGTCTAGGCATTTTCCTACCTTCCTGCAAAACTAGTGTTTTCATCCAGCGAATCTCCTGTTAAACCATTTTCCAACCAACAGCAACATACTTGCACACACATAAAGACAAACGAACAGACCGAAAGCAATACCTCCTTTTTCACTAAGGTAACAGAGCTTCTTCAAGGAGGCAGTAATAGGTATGTGTCTTGATTAAAACATGTCTTCATTCAAATACATGTATGCTAGTTCCTTTCAACACAACACTTTCTTACTAAATCTTAGTTAAAAACTGAACAAGAAATCGAACAGTATTGCACAAACCTGTCGTGATCTTTCTCCACGAGATGGTAGCGTGCGCGGAAGGCGACCAGATGTGCGTAGTACGCGGGGGCGGGGATGGAGACACTGCGCGTGCAGCGGACGTAGGTGTGACACAGCTGGTAGGTCAGCATCTGGAGGTCGTCCGCCATGAAGTTGTTGTCATCCCACAGAACGTGATAGTGAGAGGGACGACTGGTACCCTGGGGGTGTCGGGGGAGAAGATCATGTAAATGAACCTCTGACCTCTCAAGTAAAGCAGAACGGATAACAACTTCGATTTGTTTTCTAATATGTTTTCATGTAAAATATGTTTTTGGTTGTGTATACTTTCGGTTACTTGTGTTACTTATGTCTCAACACTCCTCTGTTACTTATGTTACAGTTTTGTCATAAGTTCATTTTCTTTGTTATACTGATGACTTGACTGTTTTGTAGTCTGGTGGACCCCATTGAAAATCAATTTGTTAAAATTGAATGGGCTACCCATGGCAGCTGTCTGAAAATTCAATAAAAAAAAGAACCTGCTTTGTTATTCACCTTGTAGTGCCTAGGGGCACATAGGTCAGCAATTTTCCTTGCTGTTTCAGTATCAGGATATATTTCTACCGGGAGGGGTTGCTAGTACTTCTCCTTTAACGTTATCAAGGCACCTCCTCGAACACGAAACCCCCATTTTACATGAATTTTTGCATAATTTTCAATAGACCCGGCGTGTAATCATACCTGGATACCGGCGTGGCTGCATAAGTAGAAGTCAAACTCCGTGGGATGGGTGATACCAACGTCAACCGTAGTGCCCGCTGGGATGTTACCGCTCTTCCCAATCTGTTGCAAATACACGTCATGTTAGTACACTCTGCTTACTGTATCATAAATTCAGTTACTTTTACAGTGGTTTTATTTTGCTGGGAAAATCTTCAAAAAGAGTTTTTTGCAGTGGTTGAAACGATTCGATATTTGTGATGTCATGAATCTGCAGTAGAGAAGTCACTTCGACAGTAAAACCACTGCAAAAGTTCAAGAATTTACAGTATATAAACCACTATAATATCTCTATCTGTTTCTATTTGCCAGAATCACAATGCCTTTTCAAGCAGCTAGTAGTGCAATGCAGCTTTGGCAAAACTCAGGTTTCTAGCCAAGCCCACTCCTACTCTTCTTGATAAGTGTGCTGGGTTCTTTTAAGTGCACAGGTTTGATACCTGAAGTTCATGCCTAAAGCTCCCTCATACACCGGACTGCAGACTTTACGTCACTATCCAAAATGACATTGGTTTCTGACTCCCCCCCCTGACCCAGACAGGAAGTGACCCCTGACCCAGACGGGAAGTGACCCCTGACCTGTTCCTTCCTGTCTGAGCAGAAAAGTCGGGTGTGGTGGCGCTTCTGCACCACGATGAAGGTCACGCCTGGCTCGTACCCGACCTCTAGCTTCACGCAGGCCTCTCGGATCGCCCGCAGCTCGTGCCACAACACCTGGGAGAAATACACAGGTCGCCATTAAAATTCAGGCTTATTACAAGTTGTCATTCAATGTAATAATAATGATTAGCCCCACTCGCGGGGCAGTAGCAGCTGGTTATATTACGCCGAACGACCTGTCGGGTACCATGATGGGTATGACCCTATGAACTTTGACCCTGTGAACTCTGACCCTACCTGTTGAAACTGCCCCTCGCTGACCCCATCTCGGTACATGATGATCCTGGTAGGCTTGAAGCGTGTCGACTTGTAGAACTGGATCAGAAGCTCCCGGACCATGGACGCGAGGTCCGCTATGATCTCCTGACGGTGGGTCTGCACACGTACGGTCGCCGCGTAGCGACTAGGGTGGGCATCCATGCTACCCACAACCTATCGAAGAAAGGTTTGGCGCGTCAGTACGCTGCTCTGTTCAACAAATGGCATAACAAACGAGAGAGGCTGTCTTGAAACATGCAAGATTTTGGTGTTCTCAAACTTTTGAATAAGGTTGAAATTAACTGTTGTCACATTCTGTATACGTAATCAAAATCATGGGAATTTTTAACACATTCTCAAACATATTTTTTTGTCTTCTGTAATGTTATAGTTGCATATTTTGTTATCGTGATCACATTTTTAATCAATGTATGTACCTCAATCAAATACACAATTATTAAAGTAAAACATAATCAAAATTCATCTTTTTCTACAAGAACTACCAGCCTCTCTCTTAATTACAATCAATATGATACATATTATACATACATGTCTACATATACTAGTCACAAACTAACAAGCAAAACTCCTTTAATTAATCAGACGATGGCCATTCGGGTAGTACAGGTCAAAATGGCGGCAGCCTGCAAAGAAAAGCGGTTCTGTCAAAATGCTTCCATGAAGGGAGCCAGGGGACGAAATGAGACCACACATGCAGAAGGGAAGAGAAGAGACACAGAAAGAACGACAAAAGGCAAGCATTGTGTGTATTTTGGAATAGGCAGTGAGACTACATAACAAGGCAGTATAAGTACATGTATGGGGTAGAGATTTTAGATAAACTGCCGTTTTTGTATCTTTTGATCTGAAGATGGTACGGTCACCAAATTGTTGTCGACGTCGTTGATACTGCTCTTGTAAGCAGGAAACAGTGACATAAGTTTGAGCCCCCTAGTGGAACTGCAGGGGTGTTTTTGTCAAAATGTTTGATAACTCAAGAAGTGGTTGACAGATCATGATGATTTTTTGGTATGTAGGTACATTGCAGCTTTAGCGATAATTGACATAATTAAGACAATTGATTAACAAGAGAAACTTTATCAATCATACATACATGTAACAAGGGCATTGAGGTTATATGCAACATGATCTTAGACGAGAGAAATCGGTTGGGCAAAAGTTTCAAAGAAGTTCTTTTCTTGAGAGTAAATTGCATCTTTCTGAGATAGCTTCAGAAAAGATTGTCAACTTTCTGTTACCTGTGTGTCAAATTGTTTCCGCTACATGTTCAATGCGTACTTCGTAATCTAGCGAAAAAGATCTGGAATTGGCTGGAATTAATTGTGAAGCAGTTGCAGTGATTCGTAGAATGGTCTTGATTTGTAGAACGACAAAGTGTTTGAGCAGTGGATATCAACCGTGACGTTGTCCCCTCAACAATTTGGGGCAAACTTTTGAAAACTGAGGAGCTACCCTTGATTTTGTTACAAAACCCTGTACGGGTTTACGGTAAAATGTGTTTTTCTATGACGAACAAACATGTACGTGGAAAGTGTTTTTCACAATATATGCAAAGATCAAGAGAAAACGAAAAAACACAACTTCTACAGGGAGGGATGATACAACAAAGGCAAAAGAAACGGACACAAGCAAAAGGAAGGAGGACAGATCCTACGGACATGCTACCAACCACAGCAAGGAAACGGGGTTAGCCTAGCTAACAGAGAGGCCCCACATACAGCTGCGATGGACGGCTTTCTCCCGTCTCCCGCTGGCGGGTGCGTCACGTCCGCTCCAATGAAAATGACGGGCTCCAGGAATACGCGCGGGCTGTAAGAGACGGAACAAGTTTCAAAGACAATGAGAGCTGGCTGACTCTCCTACGAGAGGGAAGCCTTGGTGACGGGCGAGACCATTACGCTGCCTGATGGGGGTCCAACTTTTCAACACATCTTTTTTTGGCAACACCTCAGAGGCGAGACTAATAAGATTTTTTTGGCGATGCCTTAGGGGCGAGCCTGATAAGATTTTTTGGCGCCACATTAGGGGCGAGCCTTATAAGTTTTTTTTGGTGATGCCTCAAGGGCGAGCCTGATGGGAAAGTATTGTTATAATTTCAGTTTCTAAATTTTTTTTGAAGTGATCAAGGTTGTGTCAGGACAGAAGAATTGCCACAAACTTGTCTGATGATAGAGGAAAGTTTCCTTGGAACCCCCTTCAGGAGAATGTAATGGTCTGCTCTGAGCCGGACGTACCGCAGCGATGGAAGGCTTCTTTTCATCGCCTACTGGGGGGTGCGTGACGTCGGCGCCCAGGAAGATGACTGGCTCTCGGAACACTCCAGGACTGAGTGTGAAGAAAGCACAGGCTCCAATGTAGCCCTACCGCCCAGCATGCCTAACCTGCCTTATAGTACATGTTGTCTCTAAAATGCTCAAAATCATCAAAGTTCACTTGTTTAATTTATCTTTTAAGACTGTTCTCGACCAAATTGTTGTGGTAGATAGCTCTTGCAAACGGGAAAAAGTGACAAAGGTTTACGCTCCATACCAGCTTTTTCTGGAACTGCAGGGGCATTTTTGCCAAAATGTTTGGTCAAACTGAGTGTGAAGAAAGCATGGGCTCTAATGTAGCCACCAGTGTATAGCAGTTTCTAATGTGCACAAAATGGCAAAAATTCACTTGTTTTTCTGGTTTTTTTAGAGTGTTATTTATTTCTGTTTTCTATTTCTGAGCATTAAAGAATCACATTTAAATCTATGCATTTTTTTCTTGTGTGTATTGCATATCTACATAACAACATGTTGTTTGGATATGAAAGAATAGGTATGGATTGATGATAATTATACGTTATTAAACAAGATAATATTTCAACAATATTTTACCAGTCATATAGCTTGTCATCTTCCTTATCAATTGGAAAAACTTAATTTTGATAAGCAACAATTCATCAACAACAAAATTCTGAAATTGTATGTACTTCAAGCCCAAATCATTTAAACCAAACCAAATTGTGAATAATCTTGAGGAACAAACAAAACAAACCTATTGCACCGGCAATAAGACAGTCTACTCATTATTAAATCCATGGCAACTATGTCAGAAATCAAGCATCTTTTTTACTGCACAAATGTTGATCTATGAACTTTAAGTTGTAGGTCAGACAGCATCTTTTTACATCAAATGTTGATCTGTGAACCTTGACCAGTAGGTCAGACAGCAAACATATTTTTTATTTGAAATGTTGATCCATGAACCTGGATCTGTAGGTCAGACAGCATTAGCATTACTTTACATGCTGCCCTGTGAACTTTAACCTATGAAAATTGACCTGTAGTTTGACTCACCGTATGTGCGGGACCAGGATGTTGTTGACCCCGCCCAGTTTGACGTTGATCTTCAGGCACAGGTTGGACAGCGTTTGCGGCGACGTCTTGATCACGTTCTTCACCTGTACGCACTGCGTGGCCACGCCCAACATGGTGTCTCCCACACGCTTCACCTCCGCTACAGAAAGTGGTCCAACACGACACGAGTTAGTCCTTTATCCATTGTGTCATACTAAAGACTTTTAAAAAAAATGGTACTGAATATCAATTTACTTTCGAGATAGCTTTATTTTGCAGTAGGATGGAAAAGGAGGTGTTGGGGTGTTTAAAGTTTGCAGCTGAAACAATGTGGTATACAGTAGCAGGGCTTGAAATTCATTTTTTGGAACAGGTGCACTTAACCCCAAAATTCAGGTGAACAGAAAGAATTTTGGGTGCACAACAACGTACATGAAATAAAGTAGAATGTCAGCAAAACATATTTACAAACCCTACTGCCCCTAAGAAATTAAATGTGAATTTCTATAGCTAACTTCAAAATCTAAACAAATAGTACATCAAAAAGTAAAACGAAGATTACATTGCTTTTTCTGATACTTAAATTTCAAGAATATTCTGTTCACTAGTGTACAATAGCCTACAAAAATATCTAGGTGCACTGGTGCATCCACAGGCAAAATTAGGTGCACAGCTCCAATTTTGAGTGCACAAAAGTGCACATGCACCCTGTATTTCAAGCCCTGCCACCTAAGGGAAAGCTCCTTACCATAGACGGGTGTCTTGCCAGGCAGGACCACTAAGATGAGCTGCAGCCCCTGGAAGGTGTTCTTGAGATACTGGAACATCTTTTCCACCTGGTCGGCGCCCGTGGCGTACTTACAGAAGCACGGCTGGCCCACGATCGGCATGCCCGCGTCGTTGGAGATCCTCTGGAGCTGTTGGGTGAAGTTTCTAGAAAACAAAAGATATTTGAGGTTAGAAATACTACAGATACCTTGAATACATTGTTACCAATCAAAGTTGGTTAGTGTTATCACACTGCAACAAAACACCACAGGGGAGCATTGCGAGGAATGGCGTGGAGGGGGGTTCCTCCCTGCAACAGTCATGAGTTTTGCTAAAACTTTTAGAGAACTTTAAGTTAAAATGGCCTGGTAGCACCCCTGGTCAATCAGAATTTTATGTGAGAGGATCTGCTCCCCAGGGCATGGGGGCGCAGCGCCTCTGTAACCCTGTTTAGGTAAAGCCTTGCTTTTGTATACAAGTATGACTTTCTATGTTGTACAATTAAACCTGTAGTGGCGACCACCCCTGTATAAGGTACATGACCTCAGACTGAGGATGAAGCATGATGCTTTGCTAGCTAGTAGTGCAATGCAGCTTCACTCTACAGCTCACTTATCTAGCTAAGCACACCCCTACTTTTCTTGGTCAGTGTGTTGGGTTCTTTTACATGCAGAGGTTTTATGCTTGAGGCTTATGCCTGACAAATTATACAAATTCCACAAACATTGGCACAATAAACATATCATACATCACTCATTCGTAAATGCCTGAAATGGGTTAAAAATGAAGTCAAACAACTTGTAAAGTTACAGAAAGACAACAACTTAAGAAATACAGCTTAGAATTAGTGACGTTAAGATGAAAGAAATGTAACAAATGTAAATTCCCTTACAACATGTCCGTGCTAGGGCTGACCTAGAATCAAACTCCAGTCTTTATTTAATATCTCATTGACCGAAGCATTACAAGAACCTATCTGTGGAGACCACCTGTCCACTGTGACCACTTTAAATCACTGGTGTGGGAAATGGAAAAGACACGCAGACAAACAACAAAAACGAAACACACATATCGAACACAATGAAAACACGGAGACGGCCGCTCCCTTACCTGAGAGCCTGCTCGCAACATTGCCTCTGCAGTGCGAAGCAGGCCATGGCCCAGACGCCAATACAAAAACAAAATAAAACAAACACACATCGAAAACAATACCTTCGTACATGGTGGTAAAGACAAAGATACGAGCGCCCCCTACCTGAGAGCCTGCTCGCTACATTGCCTCTGCAGTGCGAAGCAGGCCATGGCCCAGACGCGGATCTCTATGCCCGTGTGGAACTGCTTTCCTCTCATGTCCCACACACCTTGGTTTGGCACCACGGTGGCACGTGTCTGTCAAACAAACAAACAAACAAACAAACATTCAGCCTTTCGTCCAGATTTCTTACATAATAAGACGTTTATAAGCAAATGTTCTGAATTACTTAATATGCGGTATCTTAAGCAACAACAATTGTCTTGAAAGTAAATGATGAAAGCTTTGATAGTCACCGGCATTATCAAAGCAACCAAATGTATACCAAGCAGTAGCATGCTGACTTTTGAAATAATACCTGAAGCCAGTGACATGTACACAACTGATGATATCTCTTGGTTTGGAGATACAATGTAGTACTGTGCAGCAGTGTACTGAAAGTTTCTTTCTTTTATACAAAAAAATGCTGTTTTTATTTGGCAACAAATTTGAGCAGTTTCAATACAAAAATCCTTCCATGAAAATTTTGACACTTTGATAAATACAATATGGTACATGTATATGGAATGTGGGAATTCGACAGCTTTTTTAGTCATTTTTTTTACCCTGTCAATTCAATTTCAAACCAGCTAGTTTGGGAAAATTTGTTATGCAAAATGAAACCTGTTCTTGCTTGCTACTCCCTAACTGCCGAAATCTACCCCCATCAAATCTGAAACAATTCCAAATGTTATTTTAGTACGATTCAACAAAAAGCAAATACATTGTACAGGGGCCAAATTTGTGGCTTTCACTATATTCCAATTTTTTATGTTCCTGTAATTTTCAAAAAGACTGCTATTCATAAAATGAAAATACATTTCTACAATACAGAACATAATTATTAGTTACAAATAGTTTTTCCTCTAATTTCTAGTTTATTAGTAAGACAGAAAATAACATTTGAGAATCACAGCTTTCTAACTTTCTTCAGAACTATCACACCAAACTTTGTCTTTAAGTAAGTTAAAACTGATGAAGGAGACTGGCACCCGACATAAGTCAAGTAAGTAAGTCAAGTTAAAACTCTCAAACCAAACTAATTCACACATTATCTTAACCTTCGGCGAGATCAATTCAACTGGCGGTATAACAGACACAACTCAGGTGGTTTGGGACAACCCGGAAAAACAATCTGATCACAGAAAAGTGACCAAACGTCGAAAGGACACTAAGCTACTACAGTACACACAAAAATATCTTATTTACCATCTCAATAGTAAAGCGGGTATCTCACCTGACTGTCAAATTGCACTTGTCGTACAAATCGGTGCAATTCAAAAATAATTTTCAATTTGGAAAATTGAAGTAAAACAGAGAACATCCTTTTATCACTGCAAGTTTCAATTCAGTGGCAACAAGTTACGATTTCCAACAAAGTTAGCTTGTATCGAAACTGAGAATGCGACATTTCGGGAGCAGCCATTTTGTTTGGCTGATCTGGGTTTCATACTCAAATGCGTTGCACGCCAGTGCTACAGTAAAAGAAAATCGGCACAAATTCACAAAGTTGGCACAATTTCCTCTCGCGATTTGGCACACTCTAGTGAAATACCCGCTTGATATTAGTGTATAGAAAGATGGTAGGTTGTCTGTTTAAGTACTAACTACATGTATAGGATCCCAACCCCCTCCCCATTCTAAGAATGATTCAGAAAAAGCTGATACTTTGTAGTATAGCATTTGGAATTCTTGTCTTAAGAAATGCAGGCATCAAATAATTTAGGCCATGCAAAGCTGTGACTTTTAATTTTTATTCAGCAAAAAAAAGAAAAAGCGAGTCCACTTTGCCTTGTAGAGTCTGTTATACACCCAGCTGAACGGATCTGGCCTAAATATGCTTTACATTGTTTACCCGTCCTCCATACTGAAGCATGGGAGGGTCGAGCACGCGCCCCTCGACTTCCGCCATGTCGTTAGAGATGCTGATTCCGAAGTCTCGGACGTAGGGGTCCGCGTTGAAGTTGGCGCGCTGCATCTGTAACATTATGGACAAATTAAGAGATTAATAATAACAAAAATATCAAATTAAACTGCATTCATCTTTCTTGTTGTTTTCCACATTTGTAACCTGGTTACTACTTAGTGGTAGCGTGCGTAGTCCAGTGGTTAGCGATCTTGCCTCTGGAACTAGAAGCCCTGGGAATTTCCCTGGTACAATGAACCTGTAAATACTGTATATAGCGTCTGTCATCTCCGGCATGACCAGTGGATGATTAGCTCATCTGTTCATTGAGTTCATTTGAGGTAAACTGGTTCGAAATCACTTTCCTTTCCTTTCCTTTTGGTAAAATTTGAGCATGTTGAATCTTCCGACTTTCAATCTCGGCAAATTGTAAATTTTGAAATGTTTTCAGTGATTTTAGTTTAGCAGTTTTCAGTGACCTCTTCACGAACAAACTGATGACATCACAAATTATCGTTTGCCAAGTATTATTCCTGTACTACAGAATTGATCCACCTATGTAATTTAAAACCGCCTAAAACTGTAGCGAAAGAAATAGAAAAAAGAGGTCGATAAAAGAAAGATCAGAACTTTATTCATCTTTCTCGAGGTTATCATGTCTACGATTAATCTTGAAATATTTGTGGCAGTTTAAGATTCGTGGTTTACGGGGTGACCTTCGAAATGCGAATTTATGACACTGCAAATATCTGTTTTAACTGTACTATAGAATGTGTTTTAATTGCAAACTTGAAACACAGTGCAAAACCTAATTTTGGAAATAAAGCCAAGGCAACAATAAATGAATTTAAACTGCATTTATCTTTCTTGTTGTTTCCAACATTTTGTAACTTGGTAAAATTTGGGCATGTTAAATATTCAGTCTCTGTAATCTCCGAATGTTGTCAATTTTGAAATGTTTTGAAAAGTGATTTTATTTTAGCAGTTTTCAGTGACCTCTTCACCACAAATTGGTAACATCACAAAATAGAACATACTTTACATAGAACATAGAATATGAAAAGTGGGATGTTATCCAAACGTACCAGTCTGATAATCTCTCGTTCCCTGTCTGGAGCTGACCTGGCAGTGGCCTGGGTAAACAAACAAACACAACATGAACAACACTGTTCTTAGTTACCATGGCTACAGCCTGGCCAATCATGGGCCTGCCCAGATCATGTGACTAATGCATGGACGAGCTTATTGCAAGAAGTAAGTTTGCAGAACAATAGCTTTTTTAAATTTTTTTGTGCAAAAGCAGAAAAACATTACATTATCATAACTATAACTAAGCCTCAAAGCTTACAACAATTAATTTGCATTTGATTCTTAATAAAATGCTATGCTCTTGCCCAATCATATATAATGAGTATGTTATTAATGCGCACTAAGCATAAGCTTGCAGGGAACACCATGCGACACACATACCACAACGACATGCTTTGCACTGATCTAGCAGTACCCAAGTAAGTTGGTTCTACACCAGGCATCACCGAGTAGCTCTTTCAGACTCAGAAATACTACAACATTTGGCTCGCCCCGGAGGCTTCGCCAAAAAAGTCACTACAGGTAGTCGATGTTGCTTCCAATATTTTCATACATTGAAGAATTGGAGAATGGATAAGTTCAATGCTAGAAATTTTTTCCAAATTTACTCGTAAATTAAGTAGAAATTTTGTACAAATGGTGAACTCAATGTTTCCCTTACACTGCCTAAACTTTCTTTTGAAAAAAAGTCAAATCAACCTGTGTATCAATTTTTGTTTGGGCATTTCATTTCTTCCCCAAATGTAACATATTCGAGAGAGACAATGTTTTCTAATGCAGCTTCTACGAACAAGAATATTTTCTCACTTTTGTTGTGAAATTCAATTATCCATGCGAACAAGTATGTGACAATGTTACAATTTATCGATGCAGCTTTGTAAAACCAGACTTTCCTTATATCTTACACATTAGCCAAGCACAAAAACAAAAGCCCAGAAAAACGAAAGAAGATTTTTGCGGAGAGAGTGTTTGTGTGCGACACATGTACAGTCCAGGCCTTGCAGTGATGGCTCGGGTAGAGGACAACTTATTTGAGAAACCTTGATCATGGTGGAGGTCTGCATGTCGGTCAGTTTCTTGATGCAGCGCTGGCCAGCGACGATGTTGCACACCTGGAAGGGGAGGAGAGCAGGCTGTTAGCTAGCAAGGCGTCTGGACACTAAGAAAACAAAGACATTAGACATCCTCCTTTTACAGGGGACACCCAGCAAACGTGTACATGCGTTCCCTGCACAAACACACTGCCAGTTATTTTTTCCTCATACCATACACAGGGACATGATGTAAATCAATTGATAAAAAAATTGCAAAGCTACCAGGTAATTGTTCATCCATAGAGCCCATCGGGGTTAGGACTGGTCACCCCTCCCCCGATTTTTGGATGCCCTGTCTATAAATCCTAGCTATCCTGACCTACAACATAAATATTTATAATTCATGCAGATATTTCTGACGCCTACCTGAACCTAACATGCACTAGGCCATGTAAATGTGCATCTTTATCATTGTTAAAAAAAAGCTTTAAAAATAGTTGCACTTTACCTCGAGTGGCAGGTAGGTGTGTTTTTGTTCTTGTCCCACCTGAAGGCACGGCAGGTGAGGAAATCTGGGAGAGAAAAAAACATCAGCATCTTTTAGCACACGTTGGGTACAGCACTGAAATATATAGTTAAAAACCTCTGCAGTATTTTATCTTAGCTGCAGTTTTCAAAAAGATCACCAGGGAGTGCTGCAGCACTGTATGCAAATTTTAAAAGATAGTGAATACAAGGGGAAAACTCACTCCAGCCTCCTCTTGTGCCTCTCCAAGAAGTATTTTGCAACAGTACACTCCACAGTCCTCCCATCCTCCAACTGTAGAGGGAACCTAACACAACAGACAACACATACTGTAAATCTTGAAATGTTCACTGTGGTTTTATTCTCACATTTTTTTGCCGTGACCTTTCCACTGAACTTTTCTGAACTATAGAATTATTTCAACTTATAACACAGCAAAATCTCAACTTCTCTTTTACTGTGGAACAAAGTCCCCGTAGATATAAAGGAATTTACAGTAAGCTTTCAACTTTGCAAAAAACTTTAAATCCAACAGTATTTGCTCAGTAAGATATTTGTTCAATTGATGAGGTTCACTGTAGAGTGACAGGAAGTAAAGGCCAAAGTTGTAAATGCACATTACGGTATAGAAGGGTTAAACGGCCATTATAGAAGAGTCGGACGTACGTTTGTGTCTGCGCGGGTCTGCGGGTCACGTTACATACGCGGTACTTCCGCTTCATCTGTCCGCAGTGGGTGATCTCCACTTTCAGCCCTGAAGTACATACAACATAAGGATCATGTACATTTTGTACATGTACACACTTATTTTCCATATGCTAGTCACGTTCAGTCACAGGAATTGAACAATGGACACATGTAATGATGATAAAAATTATTCAAAAAATATTCAAAAGACAAACAAACAAATATAACACAACACTGGTTGTCTTACATATGAAAACATTGCCTTTTATCATTGTACCTGTTCGTGACTTGAACACAATAAAAAATTGGTTGCTGACTATGTTAGACAGTTCATTGCTTCATAAAGGGTTGTAAGTACATGGAATAGGATCAAACTATTTAATCTTACATCTAAATATGGCAGTTGCCACAAGTAAGTTATCAGAAAAAGATGTTTAAACAGGTGGATTTGACTGTAGATGAAAAACATCAAATAGAAAGGTGTTTAAACCATTATTCCATATACAGAATGACCTGTGAGACCTTTGATCTCCTTGGTGAACTTGACCCTTTGCGAGTCGGTGAGGGGTCGCCGTTGGTCGTGGATGTCTCTCACATCCAGCACCTCGCACATGAACTCTATCACTGGCTGGGCCTTGTAGAACGCAGTGGCAGAAACTGTAACAAAGAAACAACAAGATGTTACCTCCGTGAAATGGGAGGTATCGTTTTCGGTTGTCTGTCTGTCTGTGTTATGTATTTTCCATATGCTAGTTACGTTCATGCCAAACCCACAGGAAGTAAAGGTTAGAGTTGCAAGAGTGACAGGAAGTGGAAGACAGAGTTGCCAGAAATAGTGATTTAGCAACCTTGTGGTGACAACTGAGATTCCTGGTCATGGGGTCAATGAAAGAGCCTATTAGTTCACAGGGGGATATTGGTTTGTCTGTTTGCTTGTTTTTTTGTGTTTTTGCAGTTGTATATTTTCCATATGCTTGTCATGTTCACCATAGAGTGACAGGAGGTGAACAAAAGAGACATGTAAAATTACCCAAAACCTGATTTACATAATAAATGAGCTATAATCAGACGACAAACGATAAACTATAAACATTTCACATATTCAGGTATACAATTTTTGGAAAAGATACAGCAGGAAAACAATATGTATTTTCTAGCAAATGTCAGTTACTCTTACAAACATAATAGCTTATTTTGCAAGTTTTTACCTGAGGGCTAATTGCAACATGGAACAATGCATAGAAAAAGTCTACAGACAGTGCAAGGTAACAATGGTGACAAGTGGAACAAGTGACAATTCTAATTTCAAGACCTGATCACATTATATCACTTTAACACAGAGAAACAAGGACTGTAGATTACCGTCAATGTTGAGCATCATTTTCCACTGGGAGGGTCTGACGCTCTGGTGGAAGCCGAACCACACCTCTCGCCCCCCGCCCAGGGGGTGGCTGTAGCCCTCGGGGGACGAGAAGAAGGATCTTCCCACGGGAGTATACCTGGAGAAACATGGAGAAACTCTGGTCACTTTTCGGTAAGACCTCAGGGGCCGAACATTTTGTATCTTTATGCATTCAAATCAACATGGCATGAAAAGGTATACATGACGGTAATACGTCAAAGCTGTGGGCCCTGGCAATACATATAGAATGGACAGGGGAATTAAACTTTGACATTACACACAATGCAGCAGACTACACATTTCAGTTCGGGAATTCAATTTCATGGTAGGGAGAATAGAGAGTGCTCATGGTGGTTTCAAGTTTACGGATGAAACAAAGGGGTAGGCGGGCAGAAGACAGACGAATCCTTTTCACTGTGGTTTTAAATTTGTGGTGAACAGGTCACTGTGAAAACCGCAAACATAAAACCACAGCGAACATTTCTGCATTTACCGCTATGAGTATGATGTCCTATTCTTACTTCATGGATCGGAAATGTCTCTTTTCGCTGTGGATTAAAATTTGCGATGAACAGGTCTGTGACAAAACTGCAAACACAAAACCACCAAAAAACTTTCTGCATAAACAGTAAGACCACTATGATGTCATTTTCTTACGTCATGGATGGGAGGTGTCTCATAACCACGTCCAGCGCCTGGATGGCTTCGAACGGGACGGTGGCGAGGCGCCCTTCCAGCGCCTGCTCCAGCGCGTACAGGCTGACCTTCCCAACCCACTTCATCGACACCTTGAAGTGGCGGTCCTTCCCTCCGTCCCCAGGTAACGTCACGTCAAGCTCCACCTATAAACATGATCAAACATTTTTTATCATCGTATAAAAACTAGTTATGTAATTCATACATAGAACAGGCTACTTTTATACTTTCAATAACAGACTAATCCTGACTGTCTGTCCATCATGATGAATCGTTCAACCAATGATAGGAAGGCACTTAGCAGTTCAACCAATGACAGCATGATAGTTAGGGGTTCAACCAATGATAGCTTGGCAATAAGCAGTTCAACCAATGACAGCATGGCAATAAGTAGTTGAACCAATGATAGTATGGCAATAAGCAGTCTAACCAATGAAAGCATGGCAATAAGCAGTTCAACCAATGATTGCATGGCAATAAGCAGTTCAATCAATGATAGCATGGCAATAAGCAGTTGAACCAATGATACGCCAAAAAGCAATTACTCAAACAACTAACACTGTTCACTTCACATCCGGAAAGCCAGTTTCCGGATTCGAAGGCGTCCATCTTGGAAATCCAATTTTCCAACTTTTTTTCTACTGAACATACAGATTAGTTTTACATGTCATTTGAAAGAGCATGATTTCCCTTGCGTTATGGTACCTCTAATTTGGTCATAAGATGTAAAGCTATGAAGATATTCCTTTTTAAAGTTGCCCAACCCATACCTACATTGATTAGGCCTGGCGACTGTACTATTGCCCAGACTTTGCTAAACTGGGGCCACAGGGGGCTAAGAGTGGGCTATCCCAATGAAAATGGGTGATAATTAGTCCTTCCACACTGTTGAAAACACTCGCATAATGAGTTATCACACCTAGCTAGTCAGTGTAATTAGCACTTATTTGACAATTTTCTCCTGAGGTGAACAATCTGATTTGAACAAGAAGCTCTATCAAGCCTCCTTGATTTGATTTTGCCAGATCACAGTGCTTCATTATTTCAAACTAATAAGCTATGTTGTCAATTAGCTTGACTTTGTGACATAGGACATCTGCAAAGATGAAAAAAGTATAATGGACCTTGGTTGTATTCATATAAGCTGTGATAAATATGTAAAGATGTAACAGTGTAAATCAATTTTGACCTTTTTTAAAGAGACTGGTGGAAGAAACCTTGAAGAAACAAATCAAATTCAACTGTAACAATTCCAATTGTCTTCCCTTGGCCCTCGCCAAAAAAAAAATGTTAAGAAATCATTGGGAATTTTCATAATTTGTATTTGGGAGATTAAAGAAGCCTCAATGCAAGGAGGTTACAGGCCTTAATATATTAAACCTCCTTTCTCTGAATGTTTAAGATATGCTTCGAGTCCTGAGTTGTGAATTTGTATGTTTGTTAGCAAGGCCTTAGACCATGTTTAACTTGATTGGTGTTTTAATTCTCTTATCGATCAAAAGCCTTGCTTGGCCCATGAATATAACATCTTTATTTGACCAAGGATATATAAAACCTCCTTGGTTTTCCCAAGGAGGTTTAATCTTGGTTTTCCTTAAAGGCATCCAGAGCATTTTATGTGGCTTGAAAATTGGAAATATTCTAGTTGCTGTAATCTTTATGAAATTGTCATTTAATGCCACTGTTTACCACATTTGCGTGATGATTACATGTCACAAGCGCTCAAAAGCCACGCGAAAATAAGCTACACAATGATCCCTTTAGTTTCACGCGCCTAGTGTAATTAGATTGAAACAGAACTCAAAACGGTTTTTTCGTCGGTAATGGACCGTTCCCGTCGAACACCATATAGAACCCCCTGTTCTATTTGGAACACCTCCGTCAAAAACAGCGCTAGTGGGACAGAAATGACAAGCAGAAATGACAATGCATATCTGGGACAGATATCTCACTGCATTGGCTACATCAAGGAGGTTAACCTCCTTGGCTACATGAATACCCAAGAAAAAAGCGAAATGAAAAAGAAAATATCTCGGGCACTCAAGGGGACGGAGCTTACGTAACACATTGCCAACTAGTACCAAGTCCGTCTCTCATGTACTTGTGCGTTATTCCTGTGTTCGACTGGAACGGTCAGTTCTCTGCAAGTTCCGGCGACGGGACGTCACGTTCCAAGAAGTCGGAAAATTTGAGAACAAAAACGGCGGCGCTGACAGCGCTTGGATTTTTTTTTGAGTGCTCAACACACAGCGACATCGCATCTTTGCTCCTTGAATATCGATATGTAATGGTATAGTGTTATTGAAACTTACTATGTGTAGAAATGGCTAAAAACTGGAGTTTTTAATTTGAGTTTGAAGCCACATAAAGTGCTCTGGGTGCCTTTAATGGCAGATTTGTCCACTTATCAAAACATTTTGTAACATTATGTAACAAAGCTTCAGGTAGACAATTTGCATAATACTTACTGATCACCCATACAAAAAGAGCGGATAATGATACCTACCAATCGACATGGTTAAGACAGAGCTTGAATGACAATGGTCCATTATTTACACAAGTTTGTTTTGTTGTTGTTGCTTGCTGGCAATGTGACAAGCGGCCATCTTTGCACAAAAAGATTTACAAAAACCAAGGACACGATAAAATGTCCTTGCAAAAACTTGGCCATGCGGCCTAATAGTTTAATATTTAACAAAGACTTTTTGTTGCGGGACAAATTGAGCAGGCGAGATGAAAATGATACTTGAGGTAGTCTGCAAGGATTCAGAATAGAATGGTTTTGCAGAATTGTAATCATGAATCCACGTTTTATCAACATAATACTCTTTTTGTGTAAATACCACTAAAATACAAACATCATGGCGTATGGTAAGAAAGATGGCGGCAGCCGGCCACGCGCCGCGATCGCGAGGCATTTTCTGTCTTTTTCTTGTCACCAGGACCATGATACATTATTTCATGCCGGAATATAGCAACCTGTGACGTTAACTCATCAAATCATACTGTATTTCGGTAGATTTCAGCCATCTTCATGTGTACTTCGTGTATTTCGGACGTGTATTTCGTGTATTTCCCGCATTTCGGTAAATACACGGACCGCCGGGGGGACTATACTAGTTTGAGGACAGTGTAAATAAAGAGACCTCATTAATTAAATTCTGAAACTATTCAATGATCAAAGCGTTACATTTTTGAATGTATATAAAACGGGCAAATAGAGTAAGTAGGTGAGATAACCATAACATATTAGCACCTGGTGATAGATAATGTGGGCAAGACTGCAGTAGCACTTTAATAAAATTTGGGCGTGGGTCAGTTGTTTCCGAGTGTATGATGCCAAAACAAACTGACACTACCAAACTAGCCACTACCTTTTCACCCCATGAGCAGAAGTGAATGTGAGTATATAGTGGGAAATGTGGGTGAATTTGGGTGAAGAGCCGTAAACTAGATTCGTATTGTTCCCATGTCAATATGGAGGGGTGAATGTAAAACTTGCGTCTTCGTGACAAATGAGTAAAATGGGGTGAATTTGAGTAAACCAAATTGCACTTTACAAATACAAAGGCGAATCCTTGCAACTACGTCATTATGTGCATTGTTTCAAGGGCTGAACGAATGGATCGATATTGACACTATCAAGAATTATATTATATATATAGACAATATGAATAGTAGATTGGTCGGGAGTGGTGGCTTTTATACTCTTCTAAGTTTGACCCCGTTCACACTCATTTTTTTCAATCGCGATTGAAGTATAATTGCGATTGTTCGATCCGATCGCGATTGAACGTAAAGAAACTTTTGCGTTCACACTGCTTTTCGCTAAGTGGATTAAAGTACGCCGTGATCCGATCGCGATTGAAGCACGATTGAAGCATGCTATCGGCGATCATCTGGTAAATGTTGTTGTTGTCCTTGTTGCCCTTGTTTTGTGTCTATTTTTCCGCTAGACATTGTCACTTGGTGCGGTAAATGTCCGGATCCCTCTTTCGGTGACATTTCCCCAGTTTGGCCTGCACCTCCTCTCTCCTCCAGATTGCGATGAGGACCCTGGTCTCCTCATCGCGCCATCTGCCACCAGCTGAAGTTGCTGACGGAGTTTTATTGATTTTCTTCTTGGGCATTGTTGACGATGAAAAGTTGTTGTTGTTGTAAAAGAGCGATCTGACGTGCGGATTGGGTTTGTTTTCCCGCGCGATGCGAACTATGACCCCAAGTACCCGCATGTATGACCTCCCACCCCCGGAACCAGCCGAAATCTCCGCCGATCGCGATGGAATGAATCGTAGTTGTGTTCACACTCAAAATTTGATAGGATTGGATTGGATCCGATCGCGATTAATCCAATCAAACTACCTCCGGAGGTAGTTACAATCCAATCGCGATTGGATCGTTGTGGATCGTTCCAATCGCGATTGGGAGCGTTCACACTGAAAAAATCAATCGCGATCGGATCGATTCAATCGCGATTATACTTCAATCGCGATTGAAAAAAATGAGTGTGAACGGGGTCTTTATCAGTGTTTATTATCTTTTAAACGAGCCGTTTATCGCCAGTGTCTGTAAATTTAAGTACCATATTTTTTTTCAATGAACAGCGCACACCCTGTACCCGTATTGTAGCTTAAGTTACTCCTAAACCTTTTAGCGAAGTTGTTTTAGAAATCGTCAATACGCATTGGGAATCCCCACCACAAACATCCACCAATCTTTGAGAAACCATAATGTATTCACATTGTTATGCAGCCCAGACTTCCACCGCTATTGTTCCTGTATGCAAATGAACATCACTATCACAACATCATGAGTGGCTCAGTAACGCTCCATTCAAACAAGGACAATATTATATAATGTCCTTGATTCAAACAACACCTTAGGTTAAAGAATTCGATTTTAAAAGATTCCAAAGTAGAGAGAAGTCAACAGTGGAAGATTTACAAAGTTATAAAAAATTAAACACCTCTGTAATTGAACGGGTATTTTCTTATTTCTTGATATCAGAGTCTCCTGCTTTTTAAAAATTCTTAGTTTTGCCAAGGAGGTTGGTTTTGCCAATTTCAATAAGGCACATCACTCTCACTTGTGGAAAATATATTGGGTGTATGTCGTGCCAGGAAATGTTAAAAAATGCATTTAAACTTATAATAAACTAAAAGCAGAGTAACAATTAAATGAACTAAACACAATAATATCGAGAAGAGTAGGGTCGCGGTGTGCTTCGGACCAAAAATCAGAAGCGGTAGCTTTTCACGCCGCATACTCAACCTACAGCCTCCCTGACTAATTAGTCGCCAGACTTGCCACTCTCATGATCAACATCCCCTGTTCTGTGATTTTAGCAGGACTTGAAATTCAGTACTGTACTTTTCCTGTCATACTTCAAAGTAAATAAATCTATCCCGTGTTACTATAATGTAAGTAACATAAAACTACCTGCACCCTGCTAATTTTAACTGCACCATCTATTCATTTTCCTGTTCTGTTCATCAAATGTAATAATTTTAAAGTGATATAATTCAAACCTTTTTAAATCCTGAAATCTGTTCTAAGGGCAGTAAGGCAGTACAAAGTGAACATATTGTTTTATAAAGAAAATGGCCACTACCTGAATTGGATCACAGACCTACTTTGAATCATACTTGCTAATTAGACTGTATTTCACACCAACTGGCAAAGTGTGAGTTCAGTTCTGGAGAGCCAGGCATTGGCAATAGAGAGCCTGGCCATTCCCACATGGCCATTCAACCTTGGTCGATTTACATTTTTCACACCTTTTCCACCAAATTACCAGTTCAGTGGTCGGGCTTGAGTTCAATGGTCTAGCTCATTAGAGGTGTCATAGCCCCCTATGGGCGAAAGCAATTGCCACTCAATTACTGGTATTAACCCATATGGCCAGTATGAAGCTGCATTGTGCTAGGCTAGGACTACATCGTAAACATGCATTTTCAACTGATCATATCTAAAGCGGTGAATATCACTGACTAATAATTTTTACATGATTATGTTCATGATGAAGAGAGCTTTCAGCTGATACCCAACTTGTAGGCAAAAATCAATCATTTCTGAAGATTCCTGATAGCTTCTGTTTTTCCACATGTGAACTGACTAGTGTTAACTGGATATGATTTTGGAAACGGTCAGACGTTTCAAGTAGCATCCACTACTTTTCGTCAGTGACTGTGAGCAAGATCAGTTGAACAGCAGGTTTATAACCACGAACTATGAATTGATATGCAAATAAGGAGAAGACAAATTTTTAGATAGTCCAATAGAAAGCGAATTAGACAACTCAAGACAAGGTTGAAGTAAAAGGGGACAATAGCTCCTATTGTTTATTTACCATGTTATCCTATGGTTATAAACCTGCTGTTCAACTGATCTTGCTCACAGTCACTGACGAAAAGTAGTGGATGCTACTTGAAACGTCTGACCGTTTCCAAAATCATATCCAGTTGTTTGAGTAATTGCTTTTTGGCGTATCTTATTACCTGGATGTCTAATCTTCATCGAGGAACCAATGATAGTATGGCAATTAGCAGTTCAACCAATGATAGCAAGGCAACTTGCAGTTCAACCAATGACAGCATGGCAATTTGCAGTTCAACCAATGATAGCAAGGCAATAAGTAGTTCAACCAATGACAGTATGGTAGTTAGGGGTTCAACCAATGACAAGATTGGCTGCATGTCCATCAAATACTTGCATTTTTATGTTTCTACTTTGCATTTTCTACATTTTAATTAGTCTATTGAAGCATTGTCACTGACAGTGCAACAAAGTACAATTTTTAAGACATTACATTGACTAATTTGACAACTATAACCCTAATAAGCATATTAATGTATTATAAATGTAACAAGCAGTAGGTGCGTTGCCAGATTTTCCGTAAGTTTGCGTATGAAATGTCGCTACTTCCTTACCTTCTCTGTCCCCACTGGAAGAGGATCCCTCGTGTACAGGTTCTTGCGCCCGTCGAAGACAGGACGCAGGTCCCCAAAGATCCGGTTGGCGTACGCTTGGGCCATTTTTTCAATGATCTCTCTGTAAAAAGCACAAACCATGAAAGTTTTTAAATCAAAAATTTTGGCTATTCTGTTCTACTCTGACAATTGCAAGGATTTAGATTTTTCAGACCTAATAAAAGGTTACAGTAAGGGAGTGACAGGAAGTGGAGTTCATAGTTGATGGAATCAGTCATTTCTCAACTTCCTCTGGCAGCTGGTAGACATTCCAGGTCAGGGGTCAATGGAAGAGGCTACTAATTCAGGGAGGTATTGTTGTTGGTCTGTCTAAATAAACAGTACCAGTTTGTGTCTTATGCCTCTCAACGCACAAAATTAGTGTGTTTATTACTGGCAGGGCTCGAAATTCATTTTTGGAAATAGGTGCACTGGTGCACCCAACCCAAAAAATTAGGTGCACAGAGAGAATTTTGGGTGCACCACATATAATAAAGTTGAATGTCAGCAAAACATAATTACAAAGTTTAAGGCTCTTAAGAACTTCAATCTGTAATTCTAATTTATCTAAAGCTAACCTTAAAATTTCAAACAAGTGATACATCAAATAAAGTACAACAAAAGGTAATATTGCTTTTTCTGATACCTGCAGTTCCAGAATATTCTGTATACTAGTGTACAATAGTGACTTTACCCTATAGCCTACAAAAATACCTAGGTGAACTGGTGCACCCACAGTCAAAAATTAGGTGCACAGCTCCAAATTTGGGTGTACACAGGTGCACATGCACCAATTATTTCGAGGCCTGATTACTGGTAGTGTAAACAAAAAAGTAAATAAACGAAAAAGTTCATTGCCTTACCTGTTGACTCTGCGAGGGCATTTGTCTGGAATAATACTGATGTCATAGTGGTGGAGGTCGCCCTTCGGCATGGACACTTTGAAATGGTTGGCCCGCAGGCTGATCCTTCGCCCCACCGTACCGATGTCGGGTCGTCGGGGGCAACAGAACCGGTCCATCGCCGCCGGAGGGGGCATACCGAGGGGCGGACCAATGGGTGGGGGCCCAACTAGGATACGAAACAAGAAGTTGGTTTTAGGTACTAGTCCATGTTATTTTTCTATGGATGCTAAATAACAACACTTCTTTTATTGTACCAACAATCAACAACAAAATTATTCATGATATATTTCTCATAACTTTGAACTGATTTTGTTTGAACTGATTTCAACTTGTTTCGTTCTTCTTTAAACTACCAGTGCAAGTTATAAACATTGATAAATATATTCACGCAATAACACTTGTGAAATTTCACTTGTGAGGTCTTTATAGGAATAAAGATCCTAGAACAGGTGTTCTATAACAGGTGTACTTACTTGGCTCCCCTGGAGGACGAAGTGGAGGCATCCCTGGTAATGCCATCCTGAAGACGTATGTGTGTGAGCACGGTCTACTCCAACTGGTAACTAGTAGTTCTCACAATGTTGGACCCCTGGAGAATACAGAAACAACAGTCAAGCCACATGACGTACATTTTGTACTACCAGTGCTGTCTAATCAAACTGGCAACAAGAAAAGGCACCGGGAGGTTCATAATAGACCTTGACCTTTGCCTTTCCAAGACCTACCCACATTTATACACAAAAATATCATCACAATCTATCTAGAGGTTCTTAAGCTATGCTGACCACAGATATATGCATCTCATTCTGGAAACACAAATGTACACACACACACACACTGACACAGCCAAAAACATGTACATACATACACCCAAAACAATACTTCCATTTTTCATGGACGTAACTAGCTAGTGCTTTTCAATGTTGGACCCCTGAAGAATACATAGAAAAAATATCCAAGCCATTTATATATACACATGTATAATTATAAAGGTAAATAATCATAGAGACTGCTACACTCAACACAAAAAGGTCGGAAACTTGAATGTCATCAATCATACATGTACTATCTCCGTTATCACATTGTCTGTTGTATAGTATCACAATTTATATAACATTTGAAAGCTTATTTATCCTTTTACAAAGATACCAAACTTGCCATGATCCTACATTCATAGGCCAAACACCACAGCTGACACTGCTCAAGAGGGTCACAAAACAAGTTGAGCTAATTTTCCTTGAGACCCACTCACTAGATTAGTCATGGTGCTCATTGCATTAAACAGTGATCATAACAAATGAGGTACTAGTATCACTTTAAAGAACACTGCAAGCTTTCAAAAAATATACCACATGCCACATGCATGTACCCCTAATCATTAAAAAAAACTAGGGGAATTTTGCCACTTTTCTTAAGCAACCCCGTACTCACTTAAGTAGCCCTGATGCTCAACCCATGATCATAACAGATGGGATATCATTGTAAAGGAGAATACATAAGCTTTTCAATGATACATGTATATCTATAGTACAATTTGATGAAGTATTTACAGAGATATGATTGAGTAAAATCAAGCTTTCTAATTTTGTGTGTGTTAAGTTTAGTGTTGTGTTTAACTCTAAGTGAACAAGTGTAAACATATGTAACAGTGTAAATGTAAATGTGACCACAGCCTTCATTTACAAGAAATATCGGAACAAAGTATGAATAATGAATGTCAACAGCTGCAGCATTAATGCTGTAATTTGTCTGCCCTCTTTATAATTCATAGCAACTGCTTAAAAACAACAACCGCTTTGTTATGACTGACATGAACTAGCATTTTAGTAAGGTTTATGATTCTATATCATATGAGGCTAAGATTCTATCTTTTGTCCTATTTCTGCATTTCAAGGCTAAACAATATTCCATTTGGGGGCCTGAAATTCATTTTTGGGAATAGGTGCACTGGTGCAAGAAACCTAAATATTTCGGTGCACAGTAAGAATTTTGGGTGCACAACATAAAATAAAGCCATATGAAAGGAGAAAAAAACCACTGCGAACATATCACTGTTGTACAACACCATCTCAACATTTTACTGACGCAGATAAAATCAAACAACCTCTACTGCCAAATACACTAGCCTGGGTGCCATGACAGCCATCCTATTACTACCGGGGCTCCTACACTTGGTACAATAAACATTACTTGGGGGGTAGGGAGTGTAGGAGCCCCGGTAGTAACACTAACAGGATGTCTAGCTAGTGCAGGACTAAGAGCCCCAGTAGTAGTAGGATGTTAGCCTCTACCAGGCCCCGTGGATGGCTGGGAAAATAGCAGAAATTGGCCAAATAGAGTGAATAGTATGCTAAGGGAGTTGGCAACAGAGAGAGGGTCCAATCTGCCATCTTAGCCTGGCAAATATTCCCGCGTAGTTAGTCTGGTGGAGACTAGTAGTAGGATGGCACCCAGGCTACAAATACACATGCCCAACCCCCAAGTCTTTTGTTACAAACAATAGGAACTATGCCCCACCCACGAACAAGCTCAAGCCATGGTCCAACTAGGATTCAGACAAAACAACCCTGCCCTGTTCAACCTTTCTAATCTAAGTACACTGAATCCCAAGGGGGAAAGGTATTGTTTCTGGCTTGTCTGCGTCTGTACGTGCACAATGCAACTTGTTACCACATGTACTATCCAAGCAGAGGATGGGTTCCAGCAGGTTTTTGACATGTTTTTAGGCGTTTTTGTCTGCTTAACCACATGCATGAATTCTAAGGGCTGTTAATGCTGTCTCAGTACTGTGCATTTATTTATTTTGGTGGGCATTTAATTTTGCGGCAGGAGTGGAATTAAGGAGGTTTTCACTGTGTTTTAAGTTCGTGATCCAAACTATGATGTACTGTAAATGCATCTAATTTCGCCTGGTTTTTACTTCGCGCTAAGGCAAAAATGGAGTGTTTGCGGTGGTTTTAAGTTTTTTGGAGCGCTATAATCACATACTGCTACAGTATTGGACAAAAATGTTCGCGGTGGTTTTAAGTTCGTGAACATAAAACCACGCAAACATTTCTGCATTTACAGTACATCAAAACCGACTGTACTGCTGCAGTAACATGGAATGCCACCAGGGGGCCTAAAATCTAACAGTTTCTTCATCTTGCCTACACCTACAAACATACCAAATAATACTGTAAATGCATTTAAGTTCGCATGGTTTTTATTTCACGCTAAGGGGAAAATGGAGTGTCCACAGTGGTTTTACGATCGCGGCAGCGCTATACTTACAAACTGCTACAGTATTGGACAAAAATGTTCGCAGTGGTTTTAAGTTCACGGTGAAACGGTTACCGCGAAAACTGCAAACATAAAACCACCGCAAACATTTCTGCATTTACAGTATCATAAGGATCCATTTATGACTTGATTTATGCTGTTTACGTGCACACGAAAACATAACCTTCTTGGCACACTCAATATAGTACATATATATTATGTGATACAAAATGTTTAATGTTTAAGGTTTAAAACAAAAATGGTAAGAAGTGTTCTGTTTTAGTTCTGATACAATATACGCACACAAAAATATACCATGAACATAATACAAGAAAATTGTCGATACCTTTTTAAAAATCATTGAGACAAGAACGTAAGAATGAGCAAAATTACCCATGAAAATGTTACGATCTGACGACCGTAAAAACGAGGCGATCTTTTTGTGTGGGTGGACATCGCTGTATATTTATACTAGAAAATAACAGGGGAAGCTACTGCTAACAGATCCATTTTACCATATAAAACCACTTAAATAGGCCCACTAGAAAGTAAGCAATAAATGTACGGTATGACGTTAGCATTTCGTAGCAATAAAAACAGAATTTTAAGCCTAAAATCGTCTGAAAATAACACGACCCCCCTCCCCTCTGAATACAATTTTGAAAGTCAAGAGCCGACTCTCTCGCTTAGATTCCAAATAAAACAGTCTTAAAATCGGTTTGCAGGGAAAATAAAGCTATCAATAACGGCACAAGGATGTTGTTTCTTACCTGTGTTTGTTTTGGGATGGCAAAATTCCGGAGAAAAGGGTGAAATTTGAAGTAAAAACTGAGGAAAATTGGAGGTAGCGGCAGACCCAACCCCGGACAGCCCTCCCCCATTTACCGATTACCCGGCATGCATCGCGCGACTCCCTGAGGAATAACAAAGGGCCTCCAAGCAGATGTTGGGGGGGTTACGATTGTAATGTTTTTCCTGAACGATACTACACAAAAAATGCTGGAAAACAACGGCCTTTTTGGTCAGAATAGTTTCTATTTCTAACAGAATGACTGTTGTTTGCCAGCATCTCTTTGCGAATTGGTCAAAAATATCAACTTACAAATCATAAATACCTTCGCCAGAAGGTTATATTTTCAGTAGCGTTCGTGTGTCTGTCTGTCTTTCTGTGTGTGTGTGAACACAATAACCCGTGAATGCCTGAATGGACTGTCTTGATGTTTGGTATGTGGGTAGGTCTTGATGAGACCTCAAAATGATTAGATTTTTAGCCCCCTTGAGGCTAATTGTTCATAATGGTTTAATACGGTACAGCGGAACTTCCAGCTTTTGCATAATTTGATCTGAAGATGGTACGGTCACCAAAAGGTATATTTAGTCTCACTCGCTCTTGTGCATGAAAATATGATATAGGTTTGAGCCCCCTAGCTGCTTGTTCTTACTCCTGGAACTGCAGGGGCGTTTTTGTTCAAACATGCTTTAAAAGAAGATAACTCAAGAAGGGGTTGACAGATCATGATTTTTTGTACATAGGAAGCTTTATTTTGTGTATGTGTGTGTGCATATGTGTATGTGTTTCCCGATGATGTGTGTGTGTTCGAACTATTAACGTTATTGATTTAATAGGTAATCTGGGGGAATATGTTGAACTTTTGGCAAGACTGACTAAAGAAATACTCAGAAAGTGTGTTTTCCTCGAGTGGAAATATGTTTATTTATTTCAGGATGACAATGCCTAACTTGTACAATAGCCTTGTGCGGCTGAACAAACATTGTCTTCAATGAAACAATATTGTCCTCAAAAGTACATGTATATTTTGCAAGAACACTCAAATATCATACCATTTCTGATGGCATAAAGACAAATCTGAGTAATATGAAAAGCACAAAGTATTCATAAGTTATTCTAAATAAACATATTTCTGACTGATGCCATTGTTTTTATCACTTTAACCGATGAACCAAAGTACATGTAAATGGTTTTGCATAAAGAGTTCAAGCCATTAAAAACACCATTAAACCAATACATTTCCATACAAAAGTCAGAAAATGATAAGTATTACAACAATACATTAGTTAGCATTGAATGAAAAACCTAGATGTTCACGTACTGACATTCAATTTTAACAATAAGCTAGTTCATAAATTGAAGTGCACATGGACAGCATGATGCATTGAAGGTAAATGTATAAAATGTTAAAGTTGAATTAGGCCCCTGGTATAATACAGAACATTATAGTCAGGCCTTAAATTTTGACATATTACAAACATACATAACATGCACACTTCAAACCATGAATTAGCTTATCATCTAGTTCAAACTTGGGCACGACACTTTTGAATTAGTTCTCTCAACTTTTCAGCAATTACATCAGTAACCACATATTAGTAATGATTGTATTTACTACAAATACATCATATTCAGCTTCAAGAAAACCATTGCAAAAGAAGATTTCTTTTTCTTTTTTTCAGTCTTGCATAACATTTGTAGTCTACACTTGAATAATCTTTCACAAAATGAAGATTCCATGGCCTTTGGAGCTGTTGGTTGGTGGAAAGAGTTGTCCAGTACGAACAACAGAAAAGGCTGTCCAGTCTGGCTGAGGGGGCATAAAAAGCCGTCCGACCTTTTCGGAGTGTGGTTGTGCCCCCTGGCAGAAAGTGATAGAATTGCAAGCAGTATGGTGTGCTCTCATTCCTTCATATCTAGCCGTTGTAGTTGAAGATTTGCAGGAGTTTGCTGGATCACATGAACATGTCATCAAAGCCAGGTGGGGGAAGGTGGTCTGGATCCGGGCTGTAAAAGACCACAGAACAAAATTAATTATGTTTTAACATTTTCTACTGTTTCAATTAATATATATACATTTGTCAACGTCAGTAAAACAGTATACAGGATATGCATAAAAATACTGTTCCACAGTTACAGGGACATGTTAGCCATAAGTAAAAGTGACATCACTATGATCAAAATCAGTCAAACTATGAGTGAAAGACCTTTCTTGTACGTTTCTGCTCTTACAAGCTAAGTACGTACAAGTCATGGTGATAAAGCAGAAGTATAATTACAGTGATGTTAAAAACGTGATATTCTACTACATTTAAAGACTAATTAATACTGTTATGTACAGGTTCAATTCCTTCTCGCTTCTTAATACAGTTGTAGATGTATGAACATATGGAGCCTATAATACTAGTACATGGTTTGTCTAGTTCCACAGTGAATACGAATTTTTGACTATGACCAATATTTACTTACGATACTTGGAGTTTCTTTTGACACAACCAGGTAATCTCACCTGCTGACGTTTCGGTGTCTGTCAGACACCTTCTTCAGAGCTTCTGACTGGAGTACTGCTTCTCACCTCGTCTCGGTTCATCATCAGGAAGTCATCACCTGTGATGAACCGAGACGAGGGGGGATACAAGCTCAGCCACATTTGGGATTACGTTCTCGCCGCAAAAGCGCCACCTACATCGGCTACTTATAGCGGTGAGAAGCAGTACTCCAGTCAGAAGCTCTGAAGAAGGTGTCTGACAGACACCAAAACGTCAGCAGGTGAGATTATCTGGTTGTGTCAAAAGAAACTCCAAATATCCTAATATGTTCTACCAACCTGATGAAATTATTTTCGGAAATATTTACTTACCCCCTCATGGCACCCCCTGTGACAGGACCAATGGGGTCAAACCTTGCTCCAGGTGGGACTGAACCCCTACAGAAACAACACACAAAAGGTTTGGATATAAGTCAGATTATCAGATTGTCAGTACGTCAGTATTGGGACTATACCTTTACCTTTTTTTTTCAAGGGAATCTTAGGATCCCCATTCAGGACGTTGGTCAATGACTTCCGGCGCCAGCGGACTAGCAGCGTGACACAAATGAAAAGACCTGCAGTGGACCCTTCTCTATGAAAGGAGGAGGAATGCCCGCCTCACCTTTTTCTACAAACTAGTTAACAATCATATTAATATTAAAACACTGACAGTCTACTGAAACCAGCTCAGGGGCGCACCCGGGGGAGCCACCATCTCAAATTTCAAACCATCAAAGCCAGAACAGATACATACAAATATTCATATTTCCCCCATACCATTCCCCAGTGGAATGCCCTCCCTGGCACGGTTTTGATGGCTTCTACAATTGAGTCTTAGCGTGCCAGGCTGGAGGCCTGCCCGCCTTAACCCAGGACCTCAACTCCCCCCCTCCTACTTTGCCCCTGATGGGGCTATATGGGGGTAACCCATGATGCTCAATGATGAAAGCAGCCCTTACCTGGGCACCATGCCTGGTATCCCAGCTGACGGGTTGAGGGGTCCTCGTGGGTAACCTGACCTCATAGGGTCCACCAGCATGCCTCCTCCCATACCTCCACTGGAAAATATGTCAACCAAGGTTAAACTTTCAGTGCTTTTTTGAGAGTTCACATGTCGAATATAAGTCAGGGTTAATTCTAATAGACGAATTTGAACAACACAACCTGATTTTGTCTTTGTCACCGCGCAGGTCCATTAAAATAGAAGGTGTTCAAACGACATTCCACAAACCCACATCAAGAAGTAGGTGTTCGATTTCAATCCGACTGATTTATGAAAGACAAGTTTATTGGGAATTTTATGCAAGTGAGGAAGGGGAATAGCCACCGACGGTATCCGGAGAAGTTTGACGGCATGTGTATGGGACGCTGGGCTACATCACAACGGTCGGGTTCGGGAATCGTTCGAACGCCTTCTATTTCTTACGGATGTTTGTGATGACAAGGACAGCTTGTGAGTAAAATCCGCCCTATGACGAGACCAGTTTACGTGGTTCAAATTTGTCTATTCTGAATCTCATTATTGAAATTAAGAAGTTGTTGAAAAGAAATGCAGGTAGATTGTCCTAAGTACTGTGATCAGTTTGAAACTATGCATGCAGTACCTGAAGGGGTCCAGGTCCCCTGTGCCAACACTTGGGTATGGTCTGGATGGCTCACCCCTGAAAAAAAAAGGAAAAAAAAACATTTTTAATGGACATTTCAACAACATTTGACAACTCATACAAAGACTTTAAGTTAAATAAAAATCATAATGAATGTGCTTTGTTTGAACTATACTTTGAATTATCGGTAGATTAATCTGCGAAATCCAAATGACAGGGAACCCTGCACCCTCAAAAATGACTTTGCCCTGGAGTTTTCATTGACATTTGCTGATGACTTTTGCTTAACCTTCTCCCTGCTGCCTAACCCTGTAACCAACAGAGAATGGGGTGCCAAAAGCTACTTCAGTGTGCTACAGGTCAATTCTAGCTATACTATAATCCATCAAAATAAACTGCTTCACATCTTAAATACAGTCAAAGAATTATATCCAAGATGATATTTCAGACATGTCTATGATCGATCACTGTAATACTGTAAAATTAAATGCATTTAATATATAAGTTCGCATGGTTAATATTTCGCGCTAAGGGAAAATGGAGTGTTTGAGGTGGTTTTAAGCTCACGGTGAAACGGTAACTGCGAAAAACCAAACATAAAACCATCGCGAACATTTCTGCATTTACAGTACCATTCGGGGTTGCCCTGTCTGTAAGGATCTCTCGGTCTTCTGGGCGGGCCGATTCGCAAGGGATCGTGGTCTGGGTCATCTGCCATTCGCGGTGCCCTCTGTGACCTGCTGGGTTTGTCCTCCTTACGTTCCTCGCTGTTTGTCGCGGCATTGGACGATCTGTTCTGCGGCTTGAATTCTTCCACGATTCCCGACTGGAAAGCGGCTTCCAGGGTTTCTATGTTCTTGTAGACACTACAAAGTACCATATCACACACTGTTATAATCTCATTTCAACTTAGACAAAATCTGAAACAAAACCAATCCCTGCAGTTTTATATCATTCATTTGTACATGAATATTCAACTAAATCAAGTCAGTGGCAAAAAATAAGTTTTTTTCTGACCTATCAAAGTCCTGCAAGTCACTTTTGTTGATGTAGTTCTTCACATCCAGTGTCAGACTGCCAACTTTTTCATCTTTCACTCTCTGTTAAAAGGAAAACAACAATCGTTAGAAAATATCCATATCAAATTGTGTTTAGATAACCTTTCTGTGGCATACAGTAGAAGAGTTTCTGAGCTCTGAGGAAGAATACTGCTGAAATTTGCTGTGAAAATTGACTGTCAACAGCACATTATTTACCAATACAGTAGTAAAAGTCTGAAGTGTAAGAAAATGAATCCTGTACTCTGGCTATACAACTGATCAAAAGAAGGAAAAGCAGTTATCCTCATTTTGGGTGAAGTATGAAGCTTTTTCATGCAGGTAGAAATTGCAATATGGGTTGGTAGAAAGAGTGGTTCAGTCCAAACAGAATAAAACATGGTCTAGTCAGGTCAAAGGGTACAAAATCTCCCTGCAATCTTTTTGCTTCATGTGCTTGCACTATATGGGGGTCAAACACGCAGAGTAGGTCAGACTGTTTTTTCCAGCCCCACATGACCCATTAACTGAGTTGCAATTTCCACCATCGAACTGGACCACTCTTTCCACCGACCCATACTGCAAAGCTACTGCTTTGACCAAAATCAGTCCTCCCTACCATGACATGTATGAGCAGACTACCATCCATCCTGATGGCCTTCAGCAGGTAGTTCTCTTCCGTATCATTGGGCTGATATCTCAGAGCGTACACGTCCTGCGTACTGTTCCATCCCCGGGGCAACAACTCGGACTTCTTCGCTTTATTTGCCGTCACTGGAGCCTTCAAGAAAAAAAAAGAAGAAGATATCTTTGATAATTTCTTACATTCAAGTTCAAATATCTAACAAAGATAGGTGCTGCACTTGTTACTGAAAGTCTCTTAGTTCTGTATCATACTAAGTAGGATATTATGACGACTTCTAATACAATATATAACAAATCTATCTTCTTCTTCTTCTTCTTCTTGTGGTTATGTGCACAACCTCATCATGCTGAGGGCTACGGCACAGTATTTTGGTCAAGGTCAATAAGGGCACTGGTTGCTCGCAGTCTACTAGTATTTGTGTTTTGTGTCCGGTGTTCTCTGTCCCCTGGCTCCTCAGAGGGCAGGGGCGCCACTCCCTGACCGTCACCCGGTGCTGGGGGACGGCGAGTACCCGTCAATGTGAGTAAAGAGTTTTGTAATCTTTGTAATCAATATCCGTCAACAAAGCATACACAAGTAGGGCTTCAGCTATTAGTAAGAAAACTACTGTGATGAAAATTTTGGAAGACAGCCAGGACGTCCGCGTCTAGATCCCATACGTCAAGCAAGGGGATGGGGCAAGGTATGAGTAGAGGGAGGGGGGCGGTGAGCTAGCAAGTTTCGACACAGATGACGAGCATTTTCTAGCAGAAAAACAACATGTCATCACCTCATCCCCGGTCCCCACGCACTTGAACCCGGACTGTACCATTTCCCAGTGGAGGAAGCACACCAGCGCATCGTGTTCGTCCTTAACCTGGTTACAAACACTGCTGTACAGCAACTCCAAACCTGCTGCGACGGCCATGTTGTTGTTTTGGTGTGACGTCACAGGATGGAAAACATCATAACTTAGACTCAAGAATTACTTTAAGCAGTTTGACATATACAAAATGTATCTGTGATGCAATAATATGTTGTTTTATATTATGAGAATGAAACAATGACAGAATACGGAAAGATAATAAATTTGTAAAGTTAAAAAGGTCAAAGTTGAAGGTCTAAGGTCAACAATTCTATCCCATAATGCATTGCCAATGCACATTTTCAAACATGGCGGCGTAAACCTAAAAAATTCTGTTTTTGTCGAAACTTTGTAAGATTTCTGTCTTAGTTTGTGATTCCTACGCTTATCCTGGCTTGTCGGAGGAAGACAAGATGTCCCTCACGCCGAAGGAGCTGACTTGTCTCCTTAACGTGCTGTCTGAAGACGCTACACAGACGTCTTCGTTTGAGCAGTTGGCGGCCGCTTTTCACCACTACTTCAACAAACCCGACCACTACAAGATCGGCAGCACCTTGGTACTTCTTCTACAGCAGGTAAGAAAATATGTCTTCAAAGAAGTCGGACAACCAAAAAATCGCAGATTTATCCTCGAATTTCTTGATCTCCGTTTGTTAACTAAGGAGGACGATACACTCTTTATATCGCATTATGTACTCTTCTAAAAAACATGACGTGATAACTTTATACCTTTATACCATCTTCAGTCGAGGAAGGCTGCGCCTGTTGTGGACTGATATAATTCATTTGACTGCAATAGTTCGGAATTTGGGAGCAGAAGTAATGTTGGAATGCTCCACTTTTGCATCGTTGGGATTTTGGAACAATCCATTTTTGCCTGGTGGATGGGTGGGAGTGCATATTTTGCTCACAAATGATTCTCAACTCAGATACTGCATAAGTCTTGAAAATTATGTTTGCAATAGTTTTATTTTCGCAGTGACCAGTTAAGGCAAAATCATGACACAGCAAATACCAGTTTTGTATGTCTTCGGTACCACAGAATTGTTCCAACCACGAACTCAACCGTGAACTTCAAACACTGCATTTTCCTTCCTTATGCGAAATAAAACCACCACAAAAGTAATTGATTTCACTGTACTCCTTGTAACGCTTTAACCTAAGATTTATAAACAGGGCATTCAAAGAGTTGGCCTTATGGATTAACAGTAACCTGCATTGTCAATCAATTTACATCCTGCCCAAGTTTCTGGTGTGAGGAAAAAAACAGCAGTTGCTGTGTGTGTCTGTGTGTGGGGGCGGTAATACATGTACATTTGAATGTAATCATCAGGGAAACAGGGCATCCTTTAGGTGTTCCCTGCAATATGAGGGAGTCTCATTTCCTGGTTTTCTTAGTGTAGGGCATCCAGAAGACGACCTGCTAGCTAATAATGATATCCTGCTTTGTGCCTCCCCCTTACAGCATGACCTCCTGCCCTCCCCGACCCAACGCCTCACAGCGATCTACCTGCTGTACGAGATGTACAAGACGGAGCCCCTGGCCGCAAACCCCTTTGCACCTGTGTTCGCTCACCTGCTGATCAACTCACCTGGCGATGAGAAGACAGCGACGGCGCTTCCGCCCATCTCCAACTCAGAAAGAGTCTTTTTGTCACAAGTGTGTGTCTAGTGCATCTATTTCAATTTTGTTGTTTGTATGAATGACAAAGACTGTCTTGGAATCAGATAGTTCTGAAAATAGTTATGATCTATTTCACGGTTTGAAGTGTGTATGTACAGTATTATGCATTGTGGTTGATATTGGCAATACATAAAGAATGGGCAACTGCTAACGGATGCGGTCCCAAACGTAAAGTTTTCACACATACAGTATAGGAAAAAGCTAAAGTCAAAGGCAGAATACAACTACAATGACAATGTCAATTAACTTCTCACGATTCTTTTTTTTGATAGGTTATCACATCTACCGCAAGAGAGCTGTTAAAAAAGAACCCCCGTCAGATCGTTACTATGGACGTGGGGAATGCCCCGCCTGCCGACCTGACAGGCTTACAGCTGGCCCTGGCTGAGAGACAGTCAGAACTGCCGCACTTGAGCAAGGTGACATCCAACTTTGTTTCTCTCACACAGAAGGTTTTCTACAATCTTTCACAACAGCAATTGTTGTCTTTATTTAATAGTTTGTCTTACACCGGTGCAATGGCCTGATAGGTAGGGTGTTCGCCTTGCATATGGTAGGTCGTGAGTTTGATCCCTGGCCAAGTCATCATCCCAAAGTCTTTAAAAATGGTACATACATGTACTGCTTTCTCTGCTTAGCACTAAGCATTTGGGAAAGAGTATGGTAGTTTTAACTACTTACCAATGTAAAATTCCCATTGCACTACTAATACTAATAGCTACTTGAAAAAGCATCATGCTTCACCTCAATTGAGGATGACTACTTTACTTCACTAAATGCTCTCTGATAAGTCTTTCTTTTAGATCATTTAGACCTTTTTCCCTGTTGTTGAATTGCAGGCCGGCCTACCCTGTGTTATAGCGGACTCTGACCCCGATTCTTCCCAAGCGTCTTTCGAGTTTGACCTCTCCCTGGCCAACCAGGTCACAGAAAACCTGATTACAGGGCAGCGTCCGCCGGCGCAGAGTGACTTCCGTCCGGAGTTTGTGCGTCTAGCGCCGCCGCTGCACGTGTGCGAGGACGAGCTGGCGTGGTTAAACCCGACGGACGTGGAACACACGGTTGCGTGGGACTCCTCCATGTGTGTCAGCAACACCAGCAGTATAGAAGTCAAGAAACTCATGGCAAAGGCCTTCAAAGGTTAGGAATGTCCTTTATGTACTATAAATGCATTTAACTTCATAGTGGTTTAATGTTCACAAGTCAATTATCATCACAGACGAACCTTCATACATCTGTCAGTAGATTCATCAGTTTGGTAAGTCATTGAATAAAGAAACTGTACACAACCAAGTTTTTTATTCAACTGACGTTTCAGTGACCATCTGTCACCTTCCTCAGGGCAATTCTGACTGGTTGCTTTGCACTGCAGCTATAGGTGTCGCTGCTTATAGATGGGTTCCCGAAAGTTAAGTATTTACTATAAAAAGAAATAGTTAATGCAGTGTTTACAATGCATCTGTAAACAGCAACACCTTAAGCTGCAATGCAAACTGAACAAGTTATGATCAGTATTGCCCATAGAAAGGTGACAGGCTGTCACCCAAATGTTTTTGTTTTTTTTTCAAATTTTACTTTTAATTGATAGGTCTGATTAGGTCACTTGGTAGGTATTTGAGGACTGAAGACTGCTTTATTTATTTTTTTCTATTTTTTTCATTGCATTTCACAAAATGAACACATAATACAAACAAGAGAAAATCAAAGTACAGGAAAAAGATCATAAGCCACAGATCCAAATCAATAAGTAAAGGTGGAAACAGAAATGGAATACTTGTAAATATAAGTAATATCCAAAATAATAATAATAACAGCCTCATTGGCAAATAAATATAACAATCAGTATCAAGCAGAGATACTCTTATCTCCCAAATAAACATACCCCCCGGAATAAACATACCCCCCGGACAAATCTTCAAAATCTAATAAACGTACCCCCCGGAATAAACATACCCCCTGGAAAATGACCAAATTGACACATAAAAACTAAACTGTGTCCATGCTAGTGATGCTACTAATCTGTCCTCGGGAAAGGAGTTGATAAGCAGGTAGGTGCTTTTTATTCGTTTATGCCTGATTATTGAGATTTACCACATTTGTGGAAAGATTGACATAACAGGTGACTATCACGTTTTCAAGATGTCAACCCTGACTAGACTACATGTTTGATACACTCACACTGGGAAGGACCCCTACTCTTTGAAACACTTTAATGTATAGTATGCTTTCAATTTTCAAGAAGTAAAAATGTACATGATACATGCATTTTCTACTTGGAAATTAGAATACAGAAAAGGAGGAACTTGCCATTTATTGTGTCATGCATTGCATATAGAACAAAATCACATTATTATATATTGTTAAGGATATTATCATATATTGTCCTTGGTTCAGTGTTGTTGCAATCCAAATAATTTCAAATCCAAAAATTACCCTTGTATGTAGAAAAAAACTTTCATTTTGAGAGACTAAATTGTCAACAAATTTGTTAATTAGATGCCTCAGGCCTGTACAATGTTGCAACATGGAGGTTTGGTGGCAACAAACCACAAGGTTCTCATGTTACACATCAAAGGGCCTGTGAAAGGGTGAGCCAGACAGTAGCCATGGTAGCGGCACCAACACAGTAAGGGGCGGGGCTTACACCCAAAATTCTTGGAAAACCTCGGCACTTTCTCTGTAGAGGAGTGATCTTTTTAAAAACATTTTTATGTGATACTAACGGTGACTAGATTGCAATCTAATTTTGTGTATAGACTTTTCTATGGAAACTTATTTTTGTTAAATTGTCATGCACATTTCTGACTGAGGCAAAGGAGTTTTATTTATAGATCAAGAAAAAGTTGTTTCCCCTTCTTAGAGGTGAGCTCTTCCTTGAATGAGAAACATTCCCACGGACTATCACTGCCGTACGTCTTTACTGTGGCGATTTTCGAAGGCCTAAATGTACATGTTCGTGGTAGGATTGAAATGTTCTAGTATATTTTTAAAGTGATTATACAGTTTCTAATGCTAAGACACAATTTTTACATGGTGTTGTTTGTAGCTTTTCAAAGTTTTTGGGAAAGACTATTTTAACCTCCTTGATCTCACGTGAGTAATCTTACATGTGTACTTGAAACATTGTGTGCCGCTGGCATATAACGTTACATGTAATTTGTTTTCTGATCAGCGTGCTTTGGTTTACGATCTAAACAGAGACTGTCAAAGTTGTTTATATGAAAAATTCATTTCAAAACTTCAGTGTGCCGTCTTATTTTCTCCTAATAACAACGTTACTTTGTAGCGAGATCGACGGATATGTTAGTACCGCCAGGGTTTCACAAATGCTGGGTCATTGTATCGGCGGGGAAATCCACGTCATTTGGTCGAAAAATAGCGATTTAGGAGCAAAAATATCGGGGAAATATGAAAAAAAACTAAACTTTCGACATAAGGGGGATCTCTGGTAAGCAAAGCCCCGATGGATTTTCAAAAAAACAATAAACGTACCGTCCAAAATAAGAACGTACTGGGTGGATTTTGAGGCTGAAAAAAATAAACGTACCGGTACGTTTATTTGGGAGATGAGAGTAACAAAATATTGAATGTTTAAACATCGGTTGAATAAAACACTTGGTTGTGTACATTATTCAGAACCTTATTATTTGTGTTTCTTCCCCCTTTAGGTCCCCTAACACTACAACAACAACAGCAGGTTTTAAGTGAGTTGGAGACGGACCCCAAGTTAGTGTACCACATCGGCCTGACGCCCACCAAACTTCCCGACCTGGTGGAGAACAACCCCCTGGTGGCCATCGAGGTGCTGCTGAAACTCATGCAGTCCAACCAGATCACTGAGTACTTCTCTGTACTGGTCAACATGGAGATGTCTCTGCACTCCATGGAGGTAATGATGATAGAGCCTATTATAAACTCCATAGATCACTGAGTACTCCTCTGTACTGGTCAACATGGAGATGTCTCTGCACTCCATGGAGGTAATGATGATAGAGCCTTTTACTCTATGGCTATAGTATAGGGTGATACCTTATCACTCCATGGAGGTAATGATGATAGAGCCTTTTACTCTATGGCTATAGTATAGGGTGATACCTTATCACTCCATGGAGGTAATGATGATAGAGCCTTTTACTCTATGGCTATAGTATAGGGTGATACCTTATCACTCCATAGAGGTAATGATGATGGAGCCTTTTACTCTATGGCTATAGTATAGGGTGATACCTTATCACTCCATGGAGGTAGTGATGATATAGCCTTTTACTCTATGGCTATAGTAAAGGGTGCTACCTTATCACCCCATGGAGGTAATGATGATAGAGCTTTTACTCTATGGCTATAGTATAGGGTGATACCTTATCACTCCATGGAGGTAATGATGATAGAGCCTTTTATAAGCTCCATAGATCACTGAGTACTTCTCTGTACTGGTCAACATGGAGATACACTCCATGGAGGTAATGTCCATAATCTGTATCCTGCCGACAACGCCAATGTTACAAGTTCACATACACAGACTGAAACAGTATGGCATTATAAGCTGTTTCAGAGTTTGAATTGCACATGTGCTGTGGGTGATATGTAAAAGTTTAAGGTCCCCTGAAACAAAACACATGTATCACGCATGGTCTAGACAAGAACTAGTTATGTTTACAAGTTAAGGGCCTTCACCTTTGACCTTGTGCATGCACAGTTCAAACCGTGAACCAGCTTATTGATTTGTGTGTCCACAGGTGGTGAATCGCCTGACGACGGCGGTGGACCTCCCCACGGAGTTCGTTCACCTCTACATCTCCAACTGCATCTCCACCTGTGAGAACATCAAGGACAAGTACATGCAGAACCGCCTGGTGCGTCTGGTCTGTGTGTTCCTGCAGTCACTCATACGCAACAAGATCATCAACGTACAGGTAAATAGATACGCAACAAGATCATCAACGTACAGGTAAATAGATACGCAACAAGATCATCAACGTACAGGTAAATAAATATAGAATCTAACGCGGTGTATTCCGTATCGCCCGAGGTACTGGCCCATCTCCCGAAGGCCCGGGACCGGGACACCCTCTTTGATATACACACATTTCAATGCAAAATACAGTGTAGAAAAACAGTGGATAACAACTCACTGCCCCTACAGCCGCAAAAAGGCAATGGGACTACCTTTACCTTTTTTTTACATATGAAACCTTAGTAAGGAACTGATAAGTTTTTTAATTGTTTTGATGATGTGTTGTTGTGATTTGAATTTATGTAAATGGTCTATGCTTGTATTTAAAAATTGTTAAAAATGATGTAATTAAGCCTCAGGCTGTAATGTTCGTTCTTGCCAATAACCGTTAATCTTCTCTCCTCTCCCAGGACCTGTTCATCGAGGTGCAGGCCTTCTGTATCGAGTTCAGCCGGATCAGGGAGGCAGCTGGGCTGTTTAGACTGCTCAAGACTTTAGACAGCGGGGAGCAGGGGCCAACGGGGGCCAAGTAGTGGTTAAGCCCAATAATGAAATGGTCTCATCTGTGACCTTTGTCCTTGTGTTGACCTTTTCTGACCTCTGATCTTACTGAGACTGCCCTTTATGACACTGAGACTATTAGACTGGAGAACAGAGGCCCCATAGTCAGCCCTATAATGAAATGGTCTCATCTGTGACCTTTGTCCTTATCTTGACCTTTTGAGACCTCTGACCTTTCTGAGACCAATGAAGACATTAGACATTGGGAAACAGGGTAGAATGAGGGCCAAGTAGAAGTTCCAAAATAAGATGATGTCACCTGTGACCTCTATCCTTATTTTGACCCTTTGTGAACTCTGACTGTTTAGCTGTTTAGACTGTGTAAGACTTAAGACAGCGGAGAGCAGGGGTCAACGGGGGCCAAGTAGTGGTTTAGTCCCTCCAAGAGGCCCTACACTCACCCCTATAATGAAGCGGTCTCATCCCTCAACCTTTGTCCTTGTTTTGACCTTTTTAACTGAGTAGACTGCTAAAGACTTTGCAACAGCAACAGCCCCAAATGGGTTGAAATAAAGGGCCAAAGTGCTGTAGACCAATCCAGACTGTCCATCACAATTACCAGTCCAACCAATGAGAGAAGGGCAATTAGTGGTTCAACCAATGAGAGGGTGACTCCATTTTTATGTTTTTATTTTGCATTTCTAAGTTTTGATAGCCATGTGCAGAGCTGATAATGGGATCCCTCTATTTTATTTAACTTCCTGGTAGGAGGGGACCGGAGGCATTCCCAATGTTTTAAGATTGCAGTTGAATCAACTGTATACAGCCAAGCAGGACAGAACACATGTTTGTGGTGCGGCGAGTTCCCTCCCTGCAAAAACTGCAAACATTCAACTACCACAAATATTTCACAATTTATAGTTGTCTTGCACCTCCGAAAAGGGCCAAATAGAAAAGTCAACCAACCCCTGTAATGAAATGGTCTGATCTGTGACCTTTGACCTTATCTTGACCTGTGACCCTTTTGACATATGACATTATTTGACATCATCTTGACCTTTTGTTGACACAGCTTGCCACGGTCTTGTTTTCATGCCAGTTACATGCATGACTAGGACAAGTAATATAGGCAAGCTTTTGTACTTTGTTGACGTAATGCTTAGTAACACATGAGTTGTGTTTCAGTACAAACTACATAGTATACATAAAGATGCCAATAAGGAAAGTTGCTATGGTGCAAGCTGCTTTTGTTTGAAAATGGGACTCAACACATGCACAGCGCAAGAATACAAGAGCATAGTATGAGTCGATGTTGTAACAGTGCATGGCTCAAGTGCCACTTACTGACCAGTCTAACTGGTCCGGACCTTTTAGCCTTGTGGTAAGTGTGTTGGGTTTGTGAGCTGGTGGCTCGGGTTCGATTCCCGGGAGCCAGGAGTCTGTATTACTGATGCCCCATGTGTTTTACATACTTGAGCAATGCATATCGGGCGGGAAGAAAAATAGAGGGACAAGAAAAACTACAATGACATTGTTATAGCTTTGTACATGCAGACACAATGTCACAGGTATATACCGATTGTATATACGATATTGATAAGAGACGCTGAGAACTATGATATGAGTTAGCAGTTTTTATTTATGGAAATGGAAAACTTGAGAACTTATAGTCTCTTTCTTAGTGTAAGTGACTAAAAGAAAAAAGAAAGAAAATGAGGACTTTGAAAGAATGTTGCCATCGGACATTTGTTCAACTGCATTAAAACAGTTGCTTGAGAGTAAAAATATTCAACCTTTGTGCATTTCTTTGTGTTTGTTTTATATAACTGGTATACCACCTTTAGGGATAACACACCAGTTTTGTACATACAGTAGGTACAAGGGCCCCTTGCAAGCCTCTTTGGAATTGCAACTCTGCTTTTGTCGGTGACTTTAAAGACAGTAGAACTCAAGACGTTAATAATGAATTAGCATAGTACTGCTGGGCCAACCTAACTGCCTCATGTGCCAGATGACATGAAAGCCCCTAAGTCTAAGTAAGTAATAGTACTGTGAGATTGCATAGTGACCATCACCGTAACAAAATGAGATTTTAGGCTCGGAAGAAGTGGCATACGTATTAGCCCCCTAGCAGATTTCTTCGGAAGTGCAACTGTGCTTTTGTCAGTGACTTGGTTGACAGGATAACCCAAGAAGTTAACAATGAAGGCACAGTATCGTGTTGGTTGCTAGGTGACTACCATAAAAAATGTGATTAAAAACTCTGGAAAAAGCGGTTTTAACATGGCCCCCTGACGAGTTTCTGAGGAATCACAGCTGTCCTATTGTCGGTGACATTAAAAGGAATATCGCTCAATAAGGAAAGACTGTATGACCAGTATTGTGTAGGTTGCATAGTGACATCCACAACAAAAGATAGCGACACTATCAAATTGCTATTACCTCCGTTCATTAGCAATAGTCTAGGTCAAGCAATTCGAACGGTTCAGGTCCTTACAACTTGCTACACTAAAAGAGGTTCTGACAACAAAAGATGCTGAAAAAGTAAATTCCATACTGAAGCCATTTGCGTCATTCACTTCTAAGTCCAGAAGTCTAATTGTGTGCTGGTATTGTTATTCAGGCATTTGTATACGTCGTTTCTATTAAAGGTTTGACAGGGTCTTTCCCGGTTGCTAAGCGACGACGGTTTCTTAATTGTCCGAAGCACATTGGACTCTGGCTCTTGCGGATTCGCGGGGTTTGCTTAGGGCATGCCGGGGTCAGTCATTCGCGGTGACACTTTGGACATTTTTTGGTTAACGCCTAACTTTGACGTATAACGGTATTTGTTTCTTCGCTTAGGTACAATATTTGTAAAAGGTAAAGGTATAGCCCCATAGCATTTTGTTAGGCTGTAGGGGCAGTGGGTTGTTATCCATTGTGTCTAGCGTCTAGGGAAGGTGGAGCCCAACCCTCTCCTTCCACCGCCTTTTACCTCCCCAACTGAAGTCAGGTACCCATTTTTACACCGGGGTGGAGGGTGGAAAGTCGTGTAAAATGCCTTTCCCAAAGGCACAACATCAGTGGCATTCGAACTCAAGACCTCTGGGTTCTGGGCAAAACATTCTAACTGTTACGCCAACGCGAAGCCGTTGACAATGTTTGTACATGGTCTAGTGGAGAGATCCCAGGCAGTTGCTCAAATACGTTCAATTTTTCAACAGAAAGATTTTTCATAGTAACACGAACGTAGTTAATGTATTTCATGTCATTGTTTATATCCGAACACATGCGGTTTTTCTCATGAATTCTTTTGTTCGTTTGCCACCAAAGGAAAAGCTGTCGTCCTCTAGTATTTTCTTTCGCGAACCAAAAACAGCTTAATCATTGAATGCAAATCGCACTAGTCAATAGTAACATCTGGGTTCGGTACTTGTCAGATCAGAGAGTGTACGATTCCTTTAGATGTTATATTAATACTGTTTTAATACACTTTACTTTAGCGCTTCTCTTGTATATTATACATACAAATAAGATTCACGTTGGGACGCTGTTTTCATAGATTATCTTCAACTTCAACTTATTGGGCCCCCAGATAACCCCGCAAGGGGCAAAGTAGGGGGGGAGGAGGTCCCGGGCTAAGGCGGGCAGTTTATCAACAGTTTATACAACGTACAACAAGACCAATTGCAAATTTAACACCCATAATCTTAATTTTTATCAGAGCAAGTCCACTTGAACGTTGTACTGAACGAACCGTTAGATAAGGGGGTTAAACGGACGAAGTTGTCGAATCTTTTGTGTACCGTAAGACTGAGATGTCATTTTCGGACAAGCCAGACGTTGGTCAAAGGTGTTAACCACCAAGCCATTGCTTTTACCGCCTCCGTATGTACGTAATATCTAGGACGTCGCCGGGGTAGCGCTATTTGCCTAAATTCTCCCGTCTCTAGGTGTGTCGTACTTTATAAGTTATAGCCCTCTAACGACTGTTTTCTTATCTGAAGACCCTAGCGACCGCGTAAACAGAAAGTTCATTTACGTAAACGACCATGCTTGTCGCTAAGGTCATTTGGGTGGTCCCATGGAGTGTATGAAAGACGGACTGTTCGTTTGAAGAAATCCGTTGTGGACGGTTTTGGATTTTTCATTCTCTGATTCTCAGTTACAAGCGGGATAGGTTGAATCTACAATTACACCATGGCAGCGGACATGAATTTAATACTGAAAGTCTTGGAACTGGTAAGTAGAAAAAGCATTTGCAAATTTGCTAACATCGGCAAGTCTATAGTATGGTAAAGTATAGTATGTATCTAATTTTCTGATAATATTTTACGGCTATATGTACTTCTAAATGCATGTTTTTAGGATATATCTACTTATAGAAATGTGTGTATTTAGATTTCAAATGCCCGTTGGGGTTTTTTTAGCCGTAGAATTTCATGATGTTTTGTACATTATGCAAGAATGTAGCGTGTAGAAAAGACTATGCAGCTGTTGCTTGGATTGTCTCAATAGCATCGGCCGTTGGCTTTTGTAAGTCAGGGCCCAACCAGTTACATTCGTACGGTCGTCGTACGATCGCGAACTCAGTGCATTCTTAGGATAGTCATGAACGTGTCGTACAACATTCAAGTGTCTTGTTATGGACGTCAAGACTGTCTTACATCCTCGTCATTTTTCTGTCAAAACCTACTTGAAAATTCTGCGACATCAAAATCGTACGACGGCCTGCGACAAATACTAGCGACACCTTAACTGCAAAAACGTTTGAAAGAATCGGACATTGCATATATTGAGAATATCATTTGATTTCTGAACGCAATACATGTAGATTTACAACAGTCTTATGTATGTTGTTAACGTTGCTATGAGACAAGAACACAACATGTAATTGCAGTGGCCTTGATACCCAACGCCCTTCGACACCGATATCACTTTGAACCTAAAATCAAGCGTAGACCCCTACAGCAAATACCGTATACTGATTTACATGTTTGTCCAGTACACATGGACTTACACTTTTTCAATCCTTACTCTACTTTCAAACAGAACCAAACTATGCTTTCGCAACTCAACCAGCCTTACCCTTTGCGAATGGCAAGTTTATGAAAACATAACCAAACATATTTCCCAGTTCCCACTGTAAGGGGTGACATCTTTAAAGCCCCCCCCCCCCCCCCCGCCGTGTTTTAAATTTCAACAAAGACGTTAGATAAGAGAGAGACCAAGTAAACAAATTTTGACTTGAAATCAATACGAGTTGTTTGGTTTTTCTACGTCGCCAAACAATACTGAGTGTAGCACACGACTACGTACACCGCAGTACACAAGATTCTAGACCCCGATTGCAACAGCCGCAAACCAAAAACGTTAAATTTGCCATTACAAGAATAAGATTGTAATTTGCTTTCTGTTCCCCTTGACAACAAAAGATATACCGACAACAAAAGATATACCCCCACCCCCAGTCACGGGTCTATCTTCCCCTTTAGGCCACACTACATGTAATTTGATTATCTGGATGACATCCTCTAGGCACCCCAAATTGATGCGGCCGTGTTAAAAAAAGTTGGGCAAAAAAGTTGGGCAAAAAGTTTCTTCATTGTGAAATCGAAGTGGTCAGGAAGGTTTTACCAAAAATATGGTACATATACCAAACAATAAGTACAATCTATTTTTTGTATACAATTAAAACATGTCTGAATACTTAAGTCTATCAAGTTAGTATTTCTGGCGGTATTACTGATTTTCCATCTAGCATATGTCCCTAAATACCCCGTTTATAAAAATCCCGAATATATGTGATACCATGCGGATTTAGGTGAAACAGTGTTTGCTTTTCTAAATTTGTTATGTTGGTAACGTTAAAGGCAACCAAAACAATATTAGGGCCCAAAATATGTGTTAAAAATGTTGAAATCTTTATGGTATCAACATCTAGTAATACTATTTAGCGCATATGCGTCGTAACTTCACACTTCGAACATCTTAAAACCGCGCAAAAACGTGACGTACGATGTGACGTTTCGCGAGTCTACAAAAACCCCGGCGATGATTTTCAGTGTGAGTTCTCACTTCACAACGACGTCGTATTTTTGCTTGAAGGACGTCGCTATACATTGTGATAGTGCTGTTTAAACTAATCATGTATAGAATGACTAAATAAATTGACTTTCAAAATCCAATTTTCGGGCTCTAATATTGCTTTGTTTACCTTTAATTCCCAGGTGTTCGGACTGGTAGCCTGGGCGCTGCTGGCCTCTGTGCACGGGTTCTGGGCCTGGGGAGGTCAACACTGGGTCATGTTCGTACTGGTCACGTGCTGGGTCGTCACACTGCTGCTACTCATCCTATCAAAGGCCGGCATCTTCTCCAACGACACTGTGGTGAGTTGTTGATTGCTAGATCCATTGATTACGTTAATGGTGGCTAATTGCTCTTGTTTATCTACAGTATTGAATCTCCAAACAGATGTAGGGTGCGGGTTAGTGTTGTTCGTTTTATACTGAATGTTACAAAACACGTGTAAAATACTGCGACTGAGCCGGATCCTACCATCTGCTTGGATATTTATCTACGGCTATAAAATAATTTACAGCGAGTTAAGAATGTGACCAAAGTTTTCGCTCTGTACTAAACTTAGAGGAACTTTACGAAGGCCCAAAAGTACACACTCTGCAGACTCTGTGTAACACAGCCTCTGCAGATACTGTGTAAAGTGTAGTTTGGGGCCTTCGTAGATACTCCCTCTTTATGATAGATGACGCTATTTGTTTCCATATTACAGCATGTTATCTATGCCGTCATACTCATAAAGCGGCCCTGTGTTACTAGCTTAGAGGGTCTGCGAAGGCTGTGAAGAGTATACTTTTGGGCCATCGTAGATGTTGACATCTTTATAGAATGTTAAACATACAAACTGCTTTATCTCCATGCTACAGGATGTGATCTATGCGGTCATAGCGGCCCTGTGTTACATCACAGCCGCCATTGTCCAGTGTGTGAACGCCGACAGACACAACTGGGGGCACCACTACTGGGGCAACCCCGTCTTCGACAGGCACGCAGCCGCTGCCGTGAGTAACGTTGTTCATTTGTTTGTTTATCTGTTTTATTGACCAACACAAAAGCACTTGCAGACGTAGTGGTGTGGTACGCAAATGAATGGGTCTATGTCATTGCCACAACGAATGAGCAAATGCTATAGCAATGGACACCACCATATTTTAACGTTATTGACAGTCTAGTGGCCAAGATGTTATGATTAGAACTTGAATTGTAGTGTATTGCAATAACTTTCAGAGAGACTGTTACACGTTTATAATGAAATAGAATACAGTACTAGTAATCTAAAATCCTTTCTTAAGCGTTGGATCAACCGTCATCCAGTTATATGAAAGGAAAAAAAAATGATTTTTTTCGACAGTTGAGTCCACCTTGGTCCAACCTACTTTTTAATGGCCAGCACATAAAGGTCAGTGATACATAGTTTGAAGAGTAACCTAAACTTTGTATCAAAGTTCGACGTCAGGGCGACACTGACTTGCTCTACTTCGCACCGCAGCTAGGTGTCGCTGCTGCAGTGTGAAAATGCGGTCCCAAACGTGACTGAGTTTGTATCCCCTCTCATCAGTACGTTCTGAATCTAAACTGTTCTATCTTAACCCCGCTCCAGGCCTTCGCGGTGTTCACCTGTATCCTGTACATCGTCGATGCTGTCATGACGTTCAAGGGGAAAGGGAAGCAGATCCTGCCCAAGTAGAAACCTGCATATAACTAGACTACTACTATACGAAAATACAGACGTATAGGGTGTTTGCGCACGCGTGTTGAAGTCACAAGCTATGAACAGCCAAATTGAAAGTGCCATCGCCATGTTGGTTGAATCCGATAGATCCAAGATGTCGACGAGTCATTTGGAACGAACAGGCAACGGTTCTATTAAAGAACGGAAGTAGAAATCTTTCATTTCCGGCGCCTTTTTAGCACGTGACATGGAACCAAAATTAAGGCATGTTGCGATGAAAGAAAGTCAACTGTTTAGAACATCATTTGACACGATCATTTCGTACTTGTCTAAAAAAAAACACATGGCGGACACCTCGGTACGTCATACTCCGTGCAAACACCCAATACTTTAAGAGGAAGTTCCTGGTCTCCATGACGACCCCTTAAAAGCCGACTTTTTTTTTCATATTTGCAAATGTACAGATTCCTTAGATTTACTTTAAATTTTGATTTGAGAATATGTTCTTTATAACAAAGTCGAAATGTTTATATTATGAATTTCAATCTAAATACATGTATTTTTTTCTTCGTGTGTAGTATGACTTTGATTGTTTGTCATATAGGGTACGTCGTTCGGTATAGTACTATGAAAGTAAAGGACAAATAATCTTAACTGTGTTATTGTATGTTGAGGCTTGAATTTGTACCTTATTTTTGTGTGTGTGAAAAGAAAACAAACATTTATTGTGTAGTTGTACCGTCTTGACTTTGAGCCATTTTTGTGGGTTCTGAGTGTTTAACAGTGTGTTGAGGTTAGTACATATAATAGAAAATATACAGCTTTGATATAGAACAACCATCCGGCCATCTCCAGAAGAGAACCATTTCAGGTTACTGGTAGTTTTGATGTAAACATTTTTAAAAAGACTTCCGAAGAAAAACTATGGCCCCTACCAATCGCTGTCAGTACCGCAGTAATGTTTACTGACTGAGCTGCAATAATCACTTTCACAGCTAAAAGTCGCCACTGCCACGTCGGTATTTTTCTCACTTTCTATGTCGGAAATCAGGGACATAGACACACTGAGATCTTTGCAAAAAAAGCAATTTATTGCGTAGAAAACCACATTACAAACAAAAGGACACACCGATGTCCAATCTCAGACCGTGTAAGGTTTTTCTTGAGTCAGATATGATCCGTTGTCAATCAGCTGCTGATTGGCTGATGCATACTTCTCTGATTTAAACTCAACAACAAACACCGCATGATGTCGTTATAGGCCTTCGTAGTAGGTGGCTATGTACTACTAGTATGTGTTTGCGAAGAGCGTTCGAAAAGCAGCTGTGCACGGTGGCTTCGTAGAAAGTATGCCCCGGTTGAAGAAGTGCGCATGCGCAGACATCATTCCCGCTTGTACACATGGGATACTGTGAAGTCCCCTGTGGTCATGGTCTGTGTGGATAGAAAGTTGAACGTCAACGGAAACCATGAAAAGCTCTACTTTAGAAGTGATATAACATTTTGCAGAGTTGGTCTTTCTGCAATATATCCGTATAAATTGTACAATTTAAAATAGCGATATCGGGACTGCACATATCGAGCCTTTTCAGCTAGCGTAAAAAGGTGAATTATACTGAGGTGCCTTACAAAATACTGAGTACAATCAGAACTGACATAAATCTAGAAAAAAAATGCGCATTACAAGCCAAAAGCCCCCCCATAGAGTCTGTTTAGAAGACTAGCCTGTGTATACTTACTGAAAAACTTAGCTAGTAAGGTTGCTTTACCCCTGTAATAGCATTACACAGAAGCTCCCATATATACACTTGCCGGTCCGTGTATTTCCCTAAATATACGAAATTTACGAAATGCACATGTAGATGGCCTGGGTGAAATGTCAGGGCCATAAATACATTGTTTTATGCAGAAATGTAACCTGTCATGTTTACTCGTCAAATCATATTGTAGTTCGGTAGATTTCACCCATCTTCATGGGTGTATCGGTTGTGTATTTCGTGCATTTCGTGTATTTCGGTAAATGCACAGACCCTGTACTTACGACTGTCATCTCGTCCCCGTTGACCTCGCGGACGGTGCTGCTGGTCTTCCCGTTGGCGTAGGTCTCCGTGGACCGGATCTTGTTTCCGTCCCGCACAAGTTTGACCTACAAATAAACGTTTTGTAATGAAATCAAATGAGGACATCACAACAAGTGTGCACATGTTTTGTTTTTTATTATTGGGTAGGCCGAGTCTCTCTTCGCAGCCAGGGGCTGAATTGCGAGGAGCGCACAATTGACGGGGTTGTAGCGAATGCCATTCGGTGCGCAGGTGACGTCAATACGACAATTGCCCCATGTGCGGCCATATAGGACTGTAGGTTTTGAACCACGCACACCGGGAAGGACCCCTACTCTTTTCGATAAGTGCGGTGGGTGCGCTTGCACCTCTTGTCACTCTGCGGTGAACTTGACTAGCATATGGTAAATACGGCAACCACACCGAAAACAATACCTCTCGCTTCACGTCATGAGCTCGAGGTAGTGAACGAAATGCACCACAGAATGGCACTGATACAAGGATGCTTTCCTCCGGAGGCGTCGCCAAAAACAACGTCGTTATACTTTTGTTACGTCATCTGAAATGTTGTTTTGGACCACATGCTCACCTTCATCTTTCCAAGACGACCTTGGTCCTCCACCTCTTCACCCAGCTTCACGGTCTTGACCTTGTCTCCGTCCGGAAGTCCGTGTATCTTAAGAAGGTAAAAAGAAGATCTTTAATGTAGCTTTGTGTCTAAATGAGCGACGTCCAAATCGTCCTAAACTAGATCTAGCACTATACACTGAAAATGACATACTAAACACTTGTGATGCTACGAGGGGGAGTGAGGAAGTAATGCAAGTGGATTTGTAACAAGCTCATGTTTTCATCGAATGAGCTAAAATTTGGCACAAAGCATATATCTTCTTGAGACTGAAATATCTCTACAACTCAGTCGCTCCAAAAATCTGAACAACATGTTGAGATATTTCGGTCCCAATGAAATATGTGCATTTACCCCTGCGCCTTGTTTTAACCCATTCGATAAAAAAAGAACTTGCATTACCTTTTCAACACCCCATCCCCCCCCTCCCGCCTCGTATGACAAATAAGCTTTTAACTTCGGCTTCTTCAAACTTCAGTTCGCACGTAAAATCTATGATGAAAACGTTTAAAAACTTTTTTTTTCATCCCAGTATCTGCTTAGAGATCACTCTGACCACTCCAACTTACAGTAGTAGTCATGGAGTCGCCGTTGTCCTGACTGGTGTAGGAGATCTTGTCCATAAAACTACCGACGCCTTCCTGAATAGCAGGGGGAGCGTCTGGGAAGGACAGAGATATCATACGTCAAGCAATGTAAAGGCCGGCAAGGTAGTCTTGTGATTAGGGTTGTCCACTGAGAATCTAAAGGTTCTGTGTTCGAATCCCTGGCGGTCCCAGCATTGTGCCCCCAGGAAAGTTAAAGTTGGGTCCGGGAACAAACTTGGACCGTCGGGCCAGTAAGAACAAACTTGAATACACAGTCACCAAGACAAACTAACAAATTAACAAACTCACAAACTCACAAACTAACAAACTAACAAACTAACAAACTAACAAACTAACAAACTAACAAACTAACAAACTAACAAACTGACAAGCTGACAAACTAACAAACCAAAAATAACATTATTAACACCAATAACTCATTCCTTACGCAGGTAACAAGTTGTACTTCGTTCGGTCCGTGGACTAGCATTACCAAACGAACTTTACTCGAACCCAGACTGTACAATGAATAGGCAATGAAACAATGATTAAACTGCCAATTGTTAGTAATGATCATCATTGTTGATGCAAGAGCTGAGGTCAGACGGATACAGTCTACAAAACCAAAGTCAACCGCTGACACAAAATGAGGCGGGGCGTGTGTGCTCACGCCACGTACTCAGCTCGTACGTGACTCGGAATAAAAAAAGGTTTCTGACAGCGAGCAAAATACGTGGACACGGAGGCATCAAACAATATCAACTCGTTATATTTTGCTATCTTTAGAAACGTTATTATGAGAAGCTCGCAATGTAATATGAACATGGCATGTGAAAATGTTTGACTGCATTTCGAAGGAGGCCCTTTGTCGCCATGCTCGCCTTTTTTCATATACATCGTTGTATAGCCGCGTCATGTGTGCACGCTAAGCAGGATGTTCCTGTAGCTCAACTGGTAGCGTTTCACAGTTCTTTTAGAAAAAACCTGCTGAAGTGGCGTTGAAGCCTGCTGAGCCAGAAAAGAAACCAGCAGCACCAGCTAGCGACCCCTCCCTGTAAAAATACACCCTGCTACAAGGAAACTTGCAGCCCTATGTTCCGCTAGGCACTACAAGGGTCTTAACCGGATAGGTCTAATGCTATAGCCACATTGGTAAACTATATAGACATATATATTCGGTTATTCCAAGGCAGCAACACTTGTTATTCAATTTGCATATAAACGTATTCTTGGAAGATCTAATATGAAAGCAAAGCTCTGTGCGTTAACTTCCGCATTATTTTAGAAATATAAACACAAAATTTGAGCAATAGCACTACGCTACACTTAGGTCTAGACTACCGAGTACCTCGATACTTAGATGATGAGAATTAGAGAGCTTTTACTCAACGCAATGACATATCACATTACCTCACGTACTTAAGTACCTAACTGTAATTTTACAGTTTAAGCTAGTTAAAAACCATAACTAGCAAAGTACCATAAAACTACAGAATTTTTACCCAGTAGTTCGTAGAACTTTTTCTGGCCCTCCTTGTCGGTCTTGTGGGGCTTCCAAGTACCGCTGAAACTCATGATTGTCTTCGGGGGATGTCGACAGGTGGATTGAGGAAGTAGCGAAGGTGCGTCGGTGAGACCACAGTTACAAAAGAACTCCGTGTCAAAAGTTGAACCTATTTATATGTGTCAAGGGGGGAACATTGCAAATCATGGATGTTGATTCTAAAGGAACTACAACTCAACCTGGGTACAACCCTTGACATCACATTTCCGGTCAGGACACGTGACATAGACTGTGGGTCATTTCAACTTGAGAAGGGTCAGAAGACTGACCCCAAAACCTGTTGATGAGTGCTTTATATATATATGTGTACGAAAATAGCCTGTAAGACTTTTACTATGTTTTAAGGGACTAATTGCTCGTTTTTTAAAGTCATATTTTACCATCCACCTGTTTTCTCATTTCTTCGTCAAACTACAAAAGTAGAGGAACAAGTATTAGTTAACAATCACAAACGTTAACTAATACTTGTAGGTTTTGCTTAGGAAATCATAAAACTTAATGCATGGTGTACAGACAGCTAAATAAACACGGTTTTGCCTTTCAATTGGTGGCGTCGGCTCAATACCAACAATGTAAAATGGGGGGGGGGGCGAAATTATTCTTATTTGTCGTTAGAGAAAAGGTCCCTTGTTTTGTCTTTAAAGATCCTCTCAAAAATAAATATAGAATTTAAAAAAAAAATTATCGGTAGCTCTGTTGGTTGAAAAGTTAAGGGTATTCTTTTATCAAATTAACAGCACTCTAGGATATTTTTAGTTGGCCACTTCCAAACGTTGAATGGCTTTGAGGTTGCCTTACGAAACATGGCGCCCGTTGCCATAGCGACGTTGTTCTGCTAACAAACGTAATCAGACACGCTCCTTGTGGTGTTGTTCTACCGTGTCTCATTTTCCTAGAACAGTCTTAGGTAATGTAAAGATTTCGTGGAAGTCGGTTTTTCATTGAACTCTCGGACATTGATCGACAGGTTGTCTACCTCTCGGACGTTGACCTACAGAGTGCACCTTTGCGCAAACAATAACGTCATGGTCTTAGGTCCACTTTTAATATCCCCTTTATATGTGGGTACTTTTCTAAAGGTAAAGTAGGGGAGTCTTATAGACTTTTTAATACTGTGGGCAGTGGGTTTTTATCAACTGTGGCCAAAATATAGGGCACTGGAAATCAGAGCCTATCTCTCTCCTTCCACCGCCTGTTGCCTCCCCAACCGAAGCCAGGTACCCATTTTTATACATGGGTGGAGTGGAAAAAGTCGTGTGACGTGTCTTTCCAATGGTACATCATCGGAGGCATGTCAGAGAATTTGAACCCAGGGTGCCTTTCTACCATGTGGTAAAAAAAAGTTGCCCCATGACGGTCGTAGTAAGCAAGGACATTATATAGAATAAGAAAGTATTTAATCGTCTTGGAAACACAGATTGAAGAAAATATACAATTTGTACTGAAAGTAATCATAGTTTTATTCTGTTTGACAAAAAAATCTACGATTATTTGTTGTACTGCATCAGATTGGTTTCACACACGAACGCCAAGTTTCAACTGTTTCCAGTTGCCATGGTCACGCCTGTTGCCATAGTGACGGGTTGCCCCGGTAACGAGTTGCCATGGTTACTCTTTGGCGAAGATCCTTGTACTCTTCGTTCCATCCGGGGCCGTCAGCACCTGGGTAAAAAGAGGCGTGATATTGATAAATCGATTAATCAATATCATGATAACTTCCATACAGACAGAATTGTTGCCACTAAAGAACACAATTTCCCCAAAGAAATCGAAGCACTCATGTCTAGGCTTTTTCTTCATTTTTGATTTTTTTCTTAGTTTTCATTATTGTAAATTTCTTGCTACTTTTGTCATTGCCGGACAGATTTGAAATCGAGCCAAGCCAACCTTCCAATCCTGTCAGTCTCCGTTTACACCATCTTCCTCCTCACATCCTGTCACTCTACAATATTAGAATACGTACACACAATAATACAAACGAACAAACAAACAAACAAACAAACACACACGCAGACAGAAAACAATAGATCCGTATACAATTGATGAGTTTTATGTGTTTTGTTGTCTTTCTTATAATATTTCTACATTATGATCACATTCCAATCATAAAGCCGTAAGTTATATGATCATACATACAATTGAAGTTTTTTCCTGAACGGTCTCAGTCCGCTAGAAAGCGGTTCTTACCAAGTACAGCCGCCCGTCAGCCCGCACCTCTCGCTCCTGGATCTGCTTCCCTTTAGGAGAGTCGAACTCGAAACGCAGCTTGGAACCGTCCCAAGTCGGGCTGATCTGTGAACAGTTTTCATGAACAGTTTCATTAGATTGGTAAGTCATTGGACAAGTCATTGGATAAGTTCCTTGCGAACAATTAAGTGTTTAATTTAGTATGTTACTGGGTATTTGTGGCCAGCATAACGTAAGAACCTCTGGATCGATGGGTTGTGATGATATTTGGTATGAGGCTTGGAAAGGTTGTTGTCGATTTTGGGCCACCTGGTATGTAGGTTTGCCTCTCCTAACAGCATGGTCTGGAACTGCATGGGCGTTTGTTTTCTATAATGTCTATCTGGAGTCTTTTAGAAATGTATTTCCACATATTGTGTGCTCTTACGAGAGTTCTGTTCTAAGGTGGGGAACAGGCACACTGCAGCACTTCTGTGGTGTCTTGAAAATACTACATAGTGTTATGTGTGGCTCTTTTTCTCCAAGTAACTTTGTGCAAGACGATAATTTTAGCACAATTTGATGACGTCATGATAACGTCGTCAACAATTACAGGGCCAAAATGGGAGCTCCTTATTGGCCAGGCTGTTCTTAAAGGTATCGGCACCCAGTCAGGACGCTGGAAACTGCAATTTTGCCCTTCCTTGAAGTTTGCGGTAAACTGCTAACCTATATAGGTAAATGATGCCAGATAACGAAAATAGACCTATATATCTAACAAATCAGTTTTTTCCTCAATTTTGTTGTTGAAATATTGCTGCGGCATGCCCGTCTCCCACCTTAAGAATCTCAGTAATACTGAAGATATCAAGATTAAGAAAAATGATGAAGAACCTTCACTTCGCCCTGCTGTATCTCTCCTTCGAACTCCTGCCCGACCTTGAACTTGATCTCCGTAGTCTTGCCGGCGATGGTCTTGATGTGGAAGGTGTCGCCATCTTGCTGGATGGTTTCTCGCGGACTGGCAGATTTCGCGACCTGGCGCATAGCCGGGTCCACACCTGGATTTTAAACATGTATCAAGGCCATGTTTATTCGATTACAACATGTATATGGATGACATCCTATGGGAACTGCACAACTGATGCGAGCGTGTGAAATAAATTTAAGTTTAGCCCTTCAAAAAAGCTGCCCTCATTATTATGAAATCTAAGTGGTTAGGAATGTTGAGCAGACGACTAAACACACAGAGTATGGTACACCGAACAAAAGATTCGTAATTTTTGTACACACTAAAAACAAAACCTCTCGTTTCACGGAGGTAAAAGACGAAATTATCCCCACGTCAAAACTACAGGCAAAGATTTTCGACAAGACCAGGGGGCATCATCATCGATTGGTATCCAATTTTTTTTCGGCAGGGTTGGTATAGAAACATCACCTAGATTTCAAAACTTCGGCATTTCTTTCACGCGCTCGCATCTGTTTTAGGATATCCAGAGAATGTCACCCATAAAACCAGGGCGGTGAAGCCCACGCTACGAGTTCACCGTTTGCTTTCTGGTAGGTCACCGGTACCATTGTACACAATCGATAAGTTGAATAAACAAATTGATTACTTATAAACCATGGGCGTTACGTGAAGGTCATTTCCTTATGCGGACTGTACCATTTGGGAGGGGTGCATTCTTCCGTCAAGCACATGTACCTGTATGCCACTACTTCTGAGAAAATAAAATAGCCAACTAGTTACATACCCCCACCTTTAGTTGATTGGTATAAGCCGTAGTGCTCGAAACTTTTGCTGGCATAACGTTATGTGTATAATGAACTGAAGTTTACCACTTTGAGCCGGGCAGGCGAAGAAACGATTGGAAGAAATTAATAAATAAAAACGTACTGAGGTTGGGAGCTACATACCTATGCTGTGGTGTAAACAAAACTGGTATTTCAGGCTAAGAGTAAATGTTGTCCATCTATATAAATAAAAAGATGAAAGAAATGGCCACCCTACCCAGCGCCTCCAAAAAGGCGTCGAAATTCTCCGACTCGACGAACCTCCAGTTTCCGCTTAAGTTTACAGCCATTTTCAGGTTTTTCACTAAAACGAAAGTAATATTGGAATGCAGGTGTCTGTTAGTAAGTGTGGGATATATCAATGAGGTTGGCTAGTTCCGTTAGTTTTATGGCCGCCATTTTGATTCTTGCGGTTGTTTCGATTCAAGTTGACTGAGGTGTTTGATTCCACATAGCGACAATAACATTGAATCGTGGACGCGGACGCTTTAGGATACCCACACAAATAGCTAATACTGCATCACGATTAGCTGATGCAGTTGTCGTAAAATATAAAACTATATAGTTAGAAATCATGATAGCGAGAAGAAGAAATTCATAGCTACGGAAGGAAAAAAATAGCGTCTTATCCTCACCTTGACTTTGGTATCACGGACTATGCCATTCCGGACGACAGGGGGTAGGGGTTGACACTCTCATGTTGAAACCAAGGCTGAAGCAACAGTTCATTGCGAAGGGGGCAAAGTGCCAACTTGTCTAAGCCATAGAGAAGAGTTTCAGTTCGGCAGTTGGCAAAAAGAGAAGTTTAAGCAAGCATGAAACGTACTAGTATTCAAAAATAAAAACGGACTGTCATATTGAAAACTATTTCTTATCCGTTGTAGTTGACACAACATGCTTCAGAATGCACTCTGTCTGTGAAAGGTTGACACAACAACAAACCAGCCAGTCAGGGATTCGATCCTACGTGCAAACAATGTGACTTTTATCTTTATTACATTTCTGCGTCGTCATCTGTGACATGTAACATGCTGACATATATCCATGAAGCATTTATAGAGATGGGGGACGCAACTTGCAGTTTTAGCAATTTCCGCCAGAGGTCGTACATGACCGGTTAAACTACTTATACTGTCAGTAACCCTCTTCCGCGCTTTTAAGCGAGGCAAGCCATTAGCTAATGCTAATTGCCATTGAGGCCAACTGTAGAGGGGCCCGTTTGCCTTCCACGGGAAGAACAACCGTTACCCGTTATGTTGTCGACTGCACTCAGACAATTTTCGTTACCGTCGTCCAAGAGAGCAACGTTTTCAAGCTGACACAGCATGATATGAAGTAAGTGTAAGTGGGAAATGTTGATATAATTTTTTCCTTGGTGAACGTTTCCTACAAGCTCAATACTTGTCGTTGGGCCGTCTTTTCAGTTTATATTCTTATGTAACTTCATACCCATTTACAATAGTATCGTCCGTGTGTATTTTCCCTCATTTCTATTGCTGGTACGCGATCTTTTAGTCGCCCCTAGTGGACATCTGTTTCGTTTCGCACTAACAATGATTATCGTAACGAATTGACAACGCTGAATATTAAGACCCAATCCTGTCGCGTCTGTCTGCTTTGTCACCGGAGTGAGATCTGTAGTTTGAGTCAGTTCCGCTAGAGAGTGCAAATGGACGGGATATTAGTATTGCATGGACACAGTCAGTACGTCAAACAGAACCGGCCAGCATTACCCACAGACTGTGGGCGGTGCATAATGAGTTTATTTGAAATCGCCGAAACAGACAGACAGACAGACAGACAGACAGACAGACAGACAGACAGACAGACAGACAGACAGACAGACAGACAGACACGCACGCACGCACGCACGCACGCACACACACACACACACACACACACACACACACACACACACACACACACACACACACACACTGACAGAGAAGCCAAAAACTATGTATTCGCTTCTCCCCGTAATTATATAACGATACTTATCCAACAGTCTAACACACAGTCTTAGATGCAGACTTATCTATTTCCTTATCATGTATACATTGGGTGAAGTGTTGATTGCTTTTGGATTGTAAGGGCGGGGGTGAGCGCGAACGTAGACCCCCACTATCATAAATTACGCAGCCGAGTTACCCGCGTTTGGGGTAATCAAAGGGGTCATCCCAGACCGGGAGTGCAATGGTCGGGCCTCACCCTTGACGGACGTCCGTGCGTGATCAACGTGCCATCTCTGCCAGGTAAGTATAACATGTCTGTGTCACTTTTACAACCCAGTTCAAAATAGAGATAACATCTATTGTGGGATGTTAAACTTTACGTGTCCATAAAAATGAGTATATGATAGTTATAGTATTTTCCATTCTTTTGCATAAAGGAATGTCAGGAATGAGATTTTCCCTTTGGTTAACTTTTGCAGATACATTGTAGGTATTTTGCTATCATATATTAAAAGTCACTATACTTTATGTAAAGTAACGTGCCCTTGACATTGCAGCATAACCTATGACGTCAAAATCTCGCTAAGACACGCGAGAGTGAACCTGACTAAATCGCGCTCCTAGCGGCCCGACTGACCGACCCACGCTGAAAGTAATCTCCTAGCAGATATAGCGGTCGGTCTTGTTTTACGCGTATTTGGCAATGCACAAGTTTTCTGGAGGTGTTTTGTACATTTGTGAAAACGCCCAAATGAAAATCTTCATTAGAACGTAAACATTGCTAAATACGCTCAAAACTAGCCTGTAAATTCTTAGTATCTGTATTGCGTTAGTAAAAACAATGTTAGATTTTGTAAGATGTTACTCTCTTTTGGTAGCGGTTGTAGTGATTGCTCTGCTACCAAAGACATGCTATAGACCACGATTTTCGGACGCTGAGAACAAATTATCACTGATCACGCGCAGCTGGCAGACCGCACCTGAGTTTCCTATGGCACTGAGTATGGCGGGAATTTCTGCTGTTAAGAACATCACGCCTCACAGTGATCCCGGGCCACGCAGAACAAGGAACCAGACTTCAACTGACATGTCTACACTACTGGCCACGCTCGTACTGCTGCTCTCCGGAGATGTCCACTCAAATCCAGGACCAATTGACTTAGGCCTGGCCAGCAAAGGACTGCACATTGGACATGTCAATATTAACAGCTTAAGAAACAAAGTACATGAAGTAACGGAATTATTGTGTAATAACAATATGCATATTTTAGCGGTCTCAGAGACCCACCTTGACGTTGGAATGTGTAATGACATGCTATGTATCCCAAACTACATCTTTGTAAGAAAGGACCGTAATGATAAGGGTGGAGGCGTAGGCCTGTACATAAAAAACACAATCCCCTATAAACTCAAACCTGATTTAGAGTTCCCCGATATTGAAGCGATCTGGGTTGAAATACACCTTCCACACGTTAAATCAATCTTGGTTGGGTGTACTTACCGACCACCCAGTGCAAGACTTGATTATCTTCACAAGATTACTCACATGTTAGACAAAGCTACTCACGATGACCAAGAAGTGCTTGTGTTAGGAGACTTTAATGTAAACTGGAAAGACAATCAGTGCCCCTTGCGTGATAGGCTTCAGTTGGAATGCTCTGCTCTTGACCTTCAACAGCTTGTCAAGCAAGCGACTAGAATAGTCAACTCATCTAAAACATGTATAGATCTTATATTCTCAAACAGGTCTGATAGATTTACTAACACAAAATCAGTTCCGTTAGGTTATACTGATCACAACTTAATTCACTCGACGCGGAAAACAAAAGTTCCTAAGGGACATCCCACAATCATTTTGAAACGCTCATACAAGAGATTTGAGCCACAAATATTCCTACACGACATTACACTCGTTCCTTGGCACATAGTCTGCAATGAACAGGATGCAAATGATGCCTTATCCTGCTTCATGTTGTTGTTCACACAAGTGGTCGACCAGCATGCCCCGGTCCGGAAAAGTTCAGTGAGGGCAACGCCAGCCCAGTGGGTAGACGGTGGCCTCCGAGAACTGATGAACCAGAGGGACGATGCAAAAAAAGAAGCACAGGCATCAGGGCTAGCATCTGACTATGAGGTCTATAAGAAATTGAGGAACGTAGTGGTCAGAGAGAACAGAAAGAAGAAGAAAGCTTATTACAAAGACTGCATTGAATCACATTGTAAAGATGGGAACACTAAGCAGCTGTGGGCTGTAATCAACAATATTCTTGGAAGAAACACACGTAGAACTCCAACTGTCATAGAGACAGATGGACGGATACTGACAAAACCTATGGAAATAGCTGAACACTTTAACGAATACTTCATAAATAAAGTAGAGGGTCTCACGCAAGGAGGCGACATAGATATAGCCAGTATAACAGCACCGATCGTAGACAACATCATGGCATCTAAGAACTGTACCTTTTCATTTCAAGATGTAACAGTAAGTCACGTCCACAAGTTACTCTGCTCACTCCCAGTCAGTAAATCCACCGGACTTGACAACATTGACAACACTTTACTGAGAATCTCAGCTGACTATATAGCAGAACCCCTGTGCCATATTTTTAATTCTTCACTTAGACACGGAGTATTTCCTACTATGTGAAAACAGGCCAAGATAATTCCTCTTATAAAGAACAAAGCTCTCCCACTGAACGGACCCAACAGCCGTCCTATCAGTCTCCTACCCGCAATAAGCAAATTGATAGAAAAGATATGTAAACATCAAATTCAAACTTACCTCGTTTCTAATGATATTCTTTCTGACTGTCAGCACGCATATAAACAGTACCATTCTACATCGAGTGCACTTGTGCAAATGTCAGATAGATGGCTGGAGGAAATTGACAAGGGTAACCTAGTGGGTGCTGTGCTTCTAGATTTCAGTGCCGCATTTGACGTTGTTAATCACGAAATCTTACTGGCTAAATTAAAATGCTATGGTTTTGAAGAATCTGCTTTAGGTTGGCTAAGAAGTTACTTGACCAATAGAACACAGACAGTTTTTGTAAATGGAAGTGTATCGTCACATAAGGAGTGCAAGAGCGGCGTTCCTCAAGGAAGCTGCTTAGGCCCACTACTTTTCTGCATATACACCAATGATATGCCTACAGTAGTTACACAATCTGACATAGTGATGTATGCCGACGACACTACGCCTTCGGCGTCAGGCTCTAGTGTAGCGGTAATAGAACGCAAATTGCAGTCTGATTTGACACATGTATGGAACTGGGTAGAAGCAAATAGACTAATTCTGAATGTGGGTAAAACAAAGTCAATTGTTTTCGGTAGTCGTCACAAACTGAAACAAAACACAAATCTACAGCTGACTGTGGGCAATCAGACAATAGAACAAGTAGAGCAGGCAAAACTGCTAGGAATGGAAATGGACCGGCAGTTAACCTGGGGGCAACACACGGACAAAGTTAAATCCAAAATGACCAGCGCTTTGGCAGCACTAGCAAGATCTAGTGACTACCTCACTAGTGACACGTTAAAAACAGTTGCACAGTCACTAGTCCTAAGTCACATTGATTATTGTTCTTGCCTTTTGTCAGCTATTTCTCAATCTCACCTAAATAAACTACAGATTCTACAAAACAAGGCAGCTAGACTTGTCCTAAATGCCAAGTATGACTCCAACACAGACGACATGCACAGGAGGCTGAATTGGCCCAAAGTCAACGTAAGATTATACACAAACACTCTCGCCATGTTTCACAAACTTCTGGTGACCAAAAAGCCAGAAGCTATCCACAATAGGTTACAGAGAATTGACATCACACATCGACATAACACCCGTCTCGCCCAAGGAGGGGGTTTCAAACTGCCAAAACCCAGAACCACCTCAGCTACCAGAACCTTCATGTACAGATGTATAAGATCATATAACACCTTTCCACAACACATCAAAACATCTACACCTTCACTGTTTAAAAAATTCCTAAAAGAAAGAGTGATTACACAAGGGTACACAAATAAGCCATTACAATACTGGTGGTAGTTGAGCGTTCGCACGAATGTATTTGAAGTGACCTCTGACCTCTCACGATTTTTATTGTATCACACTCGATTTTGTACATAACTGCCATTCATTTGTATATGTATTGTTCCTTGTATGATGTTTTTAATGTATTAATGTGAACTCCAGGAAGAATAGTGGAAGATTGTATCTAACACTAATGGAGATTCAAATAAAAACAAACAAACAAACTAGCCAGACCTCTACATCTGCTTGGAGATTATTTTTGGCCTGTTCGTGGGCCGGTCAGTCGGGCGGGCCGCTAGGAGCGTGATTTAGTCAAGTCAACTCTCGCGTGTCTAAGCGAGATTTTGCGATAGTTTGACGTCATAGGTTATGCTGCAATGTCAAGGTCATGCCAGTTAACTTGAAACATAACGAAATGTAATGTATCACAGTCAAATAGCTACTATATTTTTGCAAAGTTAACCGTAAGGGAAAGTCTAATTTACGTTATTCTTAATATACAAAAGAAGGAAGAATATTGCAAGTATGATATATCCATTTTTATGGACACTTAGGCTTTAAGATCCCACAATAGATAATGCCTCTTTTTTGAACTGGGTGGTAGAATTGACCGTTACGGGTGTCATACTTACCTGGCAAAAATGGCACGTTGATCACGCACGGACGTCCGTCAAGGGTGAGGCCCGACCATTGCACTCCCGGTCTGGGATGACCCCTTCGATTACCCCAAACGCGGGTAACTCGGCTGCGTAATTCATGATAGTGGGGGTCTGCGTTCGCGCTAACCCCCGCCCTTACAATCCAAAATCAGTCAACACTTCACCTTGTCCGAAGTCAGCACCCAAAACATGTCTGGAAGACCAACTCTGTGGTATTATTACGTGGAGAATCATTGTTTTAGGCTTGTTAGTCTGTGCGTGTTTCGGGGATTCGAGATAAACACAATGCACCGCCCACAGTCTATGGGTGATGGTGATACAGTAGCTGCTGTTTGACGTACTGAATGTGTCGATGCAACATCCCCGTTCAGCTGCGCCCTCCAGCAGGAATGATTTAAACTACAGATGTCATTCCGGTGACTGACCGACGCGACAGGATTGGGTCTTGATATTCAGCGTTGTCCATTTGTCCGAGCGTTCACAAAACTTATCCGGTTTCTTGAGTAACTTTTGTTTTGTGTATCTCTTTACCTTTATGTTTAACTTTCATCTACCTTCCCAGAACACAGATTTTTACGATGTAATACGCCATATTGGATTCCATCATAGGTTCACCAACACAAACATGCCCATCACATCAGCAAGTCAAACACACAGACAAGTATTTGTACAGCAGGTTCTGGCTTGGTATCAAAGTGTAACATAATGCTCCACTCTAACAACTGGGAAACATCCAGTGTTTCTGGACGTTGCGTGACTTTTCTTTCAGTGTTTTCACAGGACGAAATAGTCGTCACTCCTAAACGATTTTGCAAATGGCGGTTTGATTTTCGAAAGTTTAGATCTGCTTGAACGAACATCTGGAAAACTGTTTGAGAACATCTGTCGGTTGAATGTCGGCGGGACCTGGTTAGAATTTAGAAAGTTGTACCGTCTGGAAACAGTTTGTAGAGATTTTGAAGGGTCAAGACCTCCTGTCTTTGTCGAAACATAAACGTCAAACCTGGAAGTTCTGTGGCAGTAAATTTACGTATTTTAAAAACTTAAAAACTTGAAATATAAACATTTTGATATGTCACCATGAAAACATACCAACTATCATAAATATCCATCCACAACCTCCCGAGTTATGCTGCATGTTCACAAAGAAACAAACAGACCAACAAACGGACACACACACATGCACACTCACACGCACGCACATGGACACGCATATACACAATGTAGGCGATCTCATCTCGAATTCAGGGACAAGAAGTAAAAATCAAGAAGACAAATTTGCTGACATCTCCACTGCACCATGCACAGCACCTTGCCAGAACGTAATGCGTATAACGTTACGGCAATTACCTAGTGATTTAAACCTGTTATAACTGCCGAATCTCTTTCGTTCTCTTTGGTCAACGTTGCATAGGATTGACAGCCGTTACATAAGATATGTCTTTGGACACAGCTAGATGAACCAATATACGAGATATTAACCTTAAATACGCTACCACGACCTTAAACGCAAGTTCTTGCTTACGTTCTGGCGACGTGCTACCATGCAGTTATGCACCACTCCAACACCGCTTACGAGCGCCAATACAAGTCTGCGGACGCTACCGGTACTGCATGTGCTATTACGTACGTCGCACCATGACGACCAATCAAAGTAGGATAATTCTTGAACAACACTGGCCGGACTGGCGCTTCTTACCAGCGCTTTGCGTGACTTGTTTACAATCAGAGCTAACTCGATGTGACTTGTTAAGTGACTCGTAGACAAAAAGTGGAAAAGTCGGGTCACGGGGTCAACCAAAAACCACTCGGGCGAAAAGCAGAACAATGACGATGTCAGTCAGATAGTTGGGTTGTTACTGTTAGCAAAATTAGACATATTTTTACCGAATGTCACATCATTTCCTTAGATATGAGGTAAAACGGGCAACAACGGACTGATAAAACGAAGCATGACGCGTTTTCGTTAGCTTTTACTGCAATGCGGCTTCGCTACGGCTCGCATATTTTAGCTAAGCACACCGGGTCACCCCTACATATCTTGATAAGTGTGTTGGGTTCTTTTGGCACCATAAGCTCCTCATACACGGAGCTAGACCCGTAAGTTTGGTACTTAGTTTGGTAAAATAAAGAACTACAAACATTATAAGTGTACGCATGCCCGCTTGCATACATCGAGATATCACCCTATGATTTATAGAATGTGCGATTGAAAGCAAAAGAATGAAGTTACCGTTTAGGACGATGTGTAGAACTTGAAGGTTCATTGAACCTGGTCTTACCTAACTTACGCAACAAAACTTATGCAACTTAGACGTCACGTGGTAGGTAAACCGGGAACGGATATGACGTATGTGTGGTGTGATGTTTGATGATCATTGACTGAGGAAGTTGTAAATGACTCCTGAGATCTTGGTGCTCTTTTAATAGGTACATTGCCATCGGTATCATACACTACTTGCAATTACATGTAACGTTACTACCATATTGCTGTGGTCAATAGAAAATCCCGCATACGATTTTCGGTCTTTTTTTGCCGGCTTTTATTCTACTTACTACTTTGGCAAAGTAAAAAGCGACAAAATCAAAGTGTACACATGTCTGCTTGCAAATATCATGATATCACCCTATGTTGATGAAGGTTAGACATCCAGGTAGTAAGATACGCCAAAAATAGTTACTCAAGCAACTGGATAAAATTTTGAAACAGTCAGATGTTTCAGACAAATCCTGTCAGTGACGAAAGACTGCGGATGCTGTCTGAAACGTCTGACTGTTTCAAAATTTTATCCAGTTGCTTGAGTAACTATTTTTGGCGTATCACCCTATGATTTATAGAACATGGTGTGCGATTGAAAGCTTTATCTTTTTTAACTACGGTATTCATATGTATCAAAACATCCGCTAACATTTGTTCAGTAATGTCCACGGCGAAAATCCCTGCGAACACAAATGAACCCACAGTATTTAGTTTCTGTAAGATGGCCGTGCCCCAATGAGTCTGAAAGTCTAGACTACCTCATTTTAATAGGCCGTCTGTTATCCCTAGTGAATGGAACGGTAAATACCTATTGTAAAAAGGTGTTAAAGCGGCACTTATAAACAACACTAGATATAAATCAATTGATAGGCATTGACAGATTATGATTAAACAAAGAAAGAAAACTATACTTTTGAACAAATGAAAAGGGCTGTTTTAAACCTATGTATCGGGTTAATATAGCAACAAATGTTTCACTAAAGACAGTTTATTAATTTCATATGTTCATGTATAGAAATCGGCACCAATGTGTAATGTCATAATTCATATTAGACATGATTCTTTTAACAGATGTTTGTATGGAAACTTGTCAAAAACTTTGTGGTTCACCAGAGAAAAAAATAACCGTACGGTCAAGTCAAAAGGAAAGGTCATTGACCGTACGGACAGTTGTAGATGTTTAGTAAAGGACACCTGAGATGCCTACCTGTGCGCAGGTGGGGGGAAAGGTGTCTGTCTATTGTCTTGTCGCACGAACTAGCCCGAGGGGCAAGGTCATTCAAGTGACACGGACGAAATCATTCTCGCTCAGGGAAGAGGGGAGGGTAGACCCCACTACAAATGTAAACATATCTTACTAAATAAAGCGAAATTTTATATTTCAAACACGCACTATCTTTAACGATTATTGTTTCATCATTTTATTGATTTGGTAAAATTCAACTTGTATTGATATATCAATATTGATAATCGCCATTTTAGTATGGGTAACTGGGTTATTATTTCAGAAGTTATTTCAGCATAGAAAAAGTGATAATTTTGAGGCATAAAGAATATTGAATCGTTAAATAGACATGCCAGTTCAATAGAACTGCGCAAGGTTTAAGATTTATTTCATACTGTGTTCTATTATCGAATTTCTACGATTTGTTTTGTACGTTTTGTGTGACATTGTTGACGTTAGGTCCTCCTTTGCTAAAATGGTCTCTCCCGAAGAGTTGTAGCCACCGCGTCCATTTAACTCAGGTGATATTTTAGGTCGTTCCTATTCCCACGCCGAGTACGCAGGTGAGCTTCACTCCTCACACCTGTACGTTTGCGTCCTACCTGTGGCGTAAGACGTCCCACTCAGGTGTACAGGACACCTAGAGTACAGGTAGGTTGTATTTGTTGCGAATACTTTGTCCATTTTTTGTGTGTGCGGTGGTATAGAATGTCGCTGTCAAAAGTTGTTTGGTATACTCACGGAAGTGTCATGGCCGCATGGTTACTCATTTACTCAAACTTTGTCGGAAGAAAAAAAATCTCTCACTAAATGTAGTGTAGTTTTCATTGCTTTACAGGACTACATATCAGCATTACTAGACTAGTAAAAGTTTATGTAGCTCTATGTTGGTTGTAGTACATTGGTTAGCTGGCGACCTTGGATCGGGAGGTCAAGAGTTCGAATCCCGGTGTTGTGTTTTAGTCCGATTGCATGCAACGAGAAAGGTGTGCTGCATTATTCACCGTGCACATATGATCCATTCTTTGTAGTGCCTAGCTGTTAAAGCAGTAGGGAAATTTATCAGATACATTTTGTTACTATACTTTTGTACATAACGTTTGTTCTTCTTGTTGCGGTGTTTAGGAAATGTAGGTAAAGGTAGTTCCGTAGCCTTTTTGACTCTGTAGAGGCAGTGGGTTGTTATCCACTGTGTCTAGGGTCACGGTATTGGAAGGCGGAGCCTATCCCATCCTACCTCCCCAGCCGAAGCCATGTACCCATTTCTACACCTGGGTGGAGTGAAGAATGTCAGGAGATTCGAACCCAGGACCTCCGATATATGTTTCCTTTATGCTAACTCTGTGTGAAGAAATGTTTTCCATTTTAGAACATGAGGGAGACTTTTATCCAGAACTTGTTTCGTTCGTCGTATTAGACTTGCTTCGTATACTAACATGTGTTCATTTGTGTAAACATACAGTGATTTATCGGCTAGAAAACTCGCTCTAGGATCGAAAAGTTGCGGGTTTGACTCCCATTTCCCCCCTCATGTGTTCTAAGCTCGCACGCAAATTTCAGGAATTGTTGTACTTCCCTTATTCAAGCATTAAGGAGGTTTTAAACCTCGTGGTTCTTCCCGACTAAATCTACAGCACTTCCATGCATGTCTCAATGTGTTAGGAAAGCTACGACCAAGCTGAGTTTTCGAGTTTTGAGAGAGAGTCAAAAACTGTTGTGATAGTGGTTTGATAAATGATTTATCTAGTGTATCTAGAGCATTCACAGGGTTGCGTGAGGACAAAGAAGACCTTAAACACAATTTTCAGATAGATTTCTTTATTTGCAAGATCATACACGTGGGCTAATTGTAAGGGTACATGCTAATACATCAACGAAAAAAATGTAACAAATCTATCTGATGTTTCTACGTACATTACTGGCGCGGGGGGGGGGGGGACTTCTTTTGAGGCATTGGCTAATGAAAAGTCCAACGTTTCACTGATAAGTGCGTTTTATGATTTTAGCAGGACTGTGTTTTTTTAAGTATACATTCCACTTCATAACCATTCAGTTTTCTTTAAACCAAGAAAAACAAAACAACTACGTTTTGACCTCAGGGATATAGAAACTGTTCGAAAGCTTAGGTTTTAAGTCAACCTTACAACCGTGCCTCAAAAACGGACCCACATGTCCCGCTACAGTCTGCCCGACAACAACAACAGACGGATCTTTAGCCCGCCCCTCCGGTCCCCCTTTTCAAACCTCACCTGTACAAGCCAGGTGTAATCTGTGCCTGTCAGCGCTGCCTCCCCGTGTGTTAACCTTTGATCTTTGCAGCTAAGGTGTCAAGCTAAGAAGAATGTTGCGTGTCAGTCCGACACGCTTTATTTACGGCGACTTTAAGAACCTTCTTTTTCTGTGACCTCCTCAAATTGTTTGTGTCGCGTTACACAGATTAAAGAAATGTAAAGTTTTTAAAGTTTTCATTTCACCATTGTTGCAAGAAAATGGTTCACAATGAAGTTACCGTTTAGGGTCTAGGACAATGTGACGCGTCGAACTTCAAAGTTCGTTGAACCTGGTCTTACCTAACTTACGCAACAAAACTTATGCAACTTATACGTCACGTGATTGATCAGGCATGTAAACCGGAAGCGGATATGACGTAAGTGTGGTGTGATGTTTGATGATTATTGACCAAGGAAGTTGTAAATGACTCATACTCAATATATCAAATCGTCCTACTTACTAAGATCTGACAAAATGGCGCTTGAAAGTTTTGAGTTTCTTTGAAAGAAACCCAAAAATACTTTGTTGTCTAGGCCAGTTTTATTGTTTTATTCAAATTCTTTTTAATTTGTGTTTTTTTTTACTTTGAATTTGAACAAAAATGGACGATGTCATTTAGGTCAGAAAAGTCCTGTTAGTTTTTGTCGCATTGGCCCATTTTAGCTATGAAGCCAAGAACGACGTTCTGTGGTTGACGAGTACGCCTGGTGTCATTTCTTGAGGCGTTCTTTAAGACATTCCTAAGACATGTTTACACACGCACCCATTACTTCGTAAGTTGTTTGGTGCCCCTTGTCTAGTCAAGTCAGCATTGGAGTGGAACATGCAAAGTCATTGTGTAATGTGCTTGGAACACGTTATCTGTGTTACGATCAGGCGCTCTTGTGTAGGTCCCGGGCATATTGCACTTATGCCACTTTTGTGGAGGGGGGGGGGTTGTGTTACGAATATTCTTTTTAATCAAATGAAGTCGGGTGATCAAGCCCAAAACTGTACTTAGTAAAAGACGATTCAATCTTAAAAAATGAGAGGGGTAGTCATGTAGAGTTTCGAAATTGCAAAATTTCTCAGTTCCCTTGCATTTATTCCAATGTAATAACTTTCACGACCAATTTGACGGAATTAGAAGAAAATGCAACATCATAGAAGGTGAAAACAGTTTCACCTTCACAATTTTAATCAAATTATTTCTAAAAATAATCCACAAATATCATTTTCTAGTTTTTCAACCCTTTTTGGATTCCCTAGCGATTCCATACCAAAGAAGACGGCAAACATAACAGATTCTACGGTATTATGTATCAATTGCTTTCGTGTCCAAGTTTTGGGTTGGAGCATTTGTCGCGTTATTTTGGTGCCCTATCGGTAGCTGTTGTATAGATCAGAAAAAAGGCGGGAAACCTTCAGTATTGTCATAACTAGCCCCCTTTTATCGGGTTCTCGTTTGAAGATGACGTCACTTCATCTGGAATCTCAGAAAAAAGCTTTACTACCCCAATTCTAACCAAGATTTCAGTCAAAGCTTGCCAGTTATTGTAAGTGGCATGAAAATGATTCTGTCAGGTTCCTAAATGTCGTCTGAAAACGGTTCCTTTTTAGTCCTAAGACAAAGAAATGCCATGTTTTCTTAACTCGCTGTCCGACTTAGGTCAGCCGTTTAAGCCAGGGTAGGGGGATACATTTCAAACAAACCATGTGGGTCTACTTGGCCGGCTAGGGACAAGTAAGTTTCCAGTTCTTCAGTCTTTCTAAGCTTACGATTTGTGCTAAATTTCGCTTCTTTACCACATTTTATCTAAGAATATGTCCTCAATAACAAAACCATCTAATACAAGTTTTAACGGTTGCTTTGAAGTTATTAAACCAACAGTGTCTTGTCTGAGTTGTTAAAGAATGGTAATGGTGTCTTTGGCCGCTATGGTAGATTAGAGCTGTTTTCATCATCTGTAACTTCTTAGAACTTGGCGGTATTGTTTCTTCTCGCGATGTTGGTAACAGATGTTTCTTGAAGTCTTAACATATGCAGCATTCAACACTTGCGTGGTGGTCTTGATTTATAGTTTGTAACCTTGAAAGATGTCGCGTGGCGTTTTTATTGACCTCTTTTGCTTGGATATTCGGAACAGAGTGGCGGTAAGTAGCTCTATTTTTTTTTAGCGTGTTAAGTCCAGCGGTACGTGACCTTGCCTCTGGATAAAGTAAGTCGTGAGTTCTAATCCCACCCGACATGCACGCTTTTGGAAAGGATTGCTGTCCTTGGGACGGGACGTTAAGCCGTGGTCCACTGTTCATTGTGCTTGTCGAAAAGAGCTAGGGGAACTTCCCTGGTACAATGAACCTGTAAATACTGTACATAGCGTCTGTCTTCTCTGTCATTACCAGTGGAAGAATAGCTCATCTGTCCATTGAGTTCATTTGAGCTTAACCGGTTCGTGCTAACTTTCTTAACGCATGCGTTTTGAGTGTAGTTGCGTTGTGCCTTGCTTTTCCAGTTCTCTTTTATTTTTAGGGTTCGAAAATCTAACTTCTTAGTGCTGTGATACAAATAGCGTCGTATTCGCTCACTTTCACTCGAATTTTGCGCAGAATATTGTCAAGAGGTTCAACTTTTACAGAACATAATGTTGCATCACAACAACATCCGACCAAGTCTTCGAGTTTAATAGTTGCTGAGATTTTTTTGCATAGCCTTCAATAAAAATGCACAAAAGAGTCACGTGGACACTTGGTTCAAAGTCCTCCTCTTATATTCTGCTCCCTATGTGCGGTTAAAGGGTAAACAGTTTATATAAACTGGGCCCTTCGTGACCCATTCGCGCTTTTGATATAAGAATCAGACCTTTTTCCTATCACTATTTGAAAGGCGAGATCCAGCAAAAACAAGGTAAAACTCTCCGTTGTTGTTGTTGCATTTTAGCTATATTGCTGATACCTTGTTTGTTCAAAATCTTATGCCTGTAGATGGATGTTGCGTCATACCTCTTTCTGTAGGGCCTTTTTGTAAAGTTAAGATAACGTTTGGTTTAGGTTTAGGTGTGACGAGTCGTTCAATATATATGATCTTATACTAGTGGTAAGGCTAAAATTTGTGTGTAGCGTCCAATAGCTGTTACACCGATTGACATATATAGTTCGATAGTAACGAATATTGAGAACTGATTGATTTGGCTGCGACACCGGCTCTGGGGAGGGGGGCGGTGACACAGAATCAACACAGGCACAACCAACCCAGGACCCCTATGATTGCTTTTTGTCGGTTTAAACTTTTAATGGTGATTTAGAGCTTCTACGACCCCTATCACTACACATCTTGGCGAGAAGATTTGTTCTAGCTACACAAAGTTTGTTGTTTGGATTGTGCAAATCTGGAGGGATGTGCTTGTTGAAATGACACTGTTTTTGAGGGGTCAGAATCAAACGCTTGCCTTATTTTCTATTCCTCCGTCCTTCTTCCTTTTTTGTAAGGTTGAAATAAAGATGTGTATGGAGGGGTTGGGGCTGGGGGATTAGGGTGGGGTAACAAGAGTAAACAAATCTCTTTATTCGTCTCACTGCTACCCACCCATAGTGTGATAATTTCACGCGTGTATTTCTCGTCCATTTTTTTCCAAACTTTCTCACGCTTTGACCAGTCTCTTTTTCTTTAAATCTACAGTCTAAAAATGAGCTAGGACGTTTGTAAGGTGATTATTTGGTTGTTAATTTACCAGTCAAGTTTTTAACCTAAATTCGTGACAAACGTGCCCAAAGTTTAGCATATTATTGTCGAGACAAGATGACCGAGTTGAACGGGGTCACTAGAGGTCAGCAGTCCTGACACCTCACATAGAAAACGGTACGTGGCTAGTCTGGTTAGAACAAAGTTAAATAAAGACAGAAGAACAAAGTCTGCCGATGCCCTAGCCCTAGGGTTAGATATCGACAAAAATGCCAGTTCGTGAATATACTGCTATGTTCAGATGAAAACGCAAAGTGATGGACAGTCAGGATCGGTCTATTTTATCAAGAGATCCATTTGTTATGATACACGTGCTGGCCAGGCACGTGGACAGTCTACGGTAGAAACACCTGACGACCTGTATCTAAGTTATCGTCTGCAGATCTGTCAATCATTGATATATGGCGTGCTTGATCTAGGTCACCGTGTTCCACAGGGCTGAAAATGCAAACAAAACGCATTTGTTTGGCGGGTCACCTGTGGCACCACACCGTATAATAGTTTAGCAGTACGGGGCTGGGGGACAACTGTTGTCTTAAACAAATTTAGAAAAAAGTCCATCAGGTATGGTAAGGGGGTATATCCGATTCTGAGCGATGTAGGCCGTATTTGACATAAAAGGCTTATTTTGTCTATTAAATGCTGAGATTGGTATGCTGTACTTTTATTTTGTATCTGAAACTAAGGGCAAGGACAAGGCAAAACCCAAATCATGACTCGATTTTACCTTTCTCTCCAAACAGAGTTGTCGTCACAACTGACCGAAAAAAGTGACGTAACCTTCACTGCAGACGGCAGTGGGGTCTCAATCCAAGATGGAGAACGGTCCAGCCTCCTCCCGTCGCCATGACTACGATGACAAGGCGTTCACTGAGGCTGCGCGAGATTTAAACGGAAGTATCATGGCGGATACCCACGAGAAAGAGGAGGACGTGCGGTGTGGCATACTCTGCTGCAAACCCAAGTAAGGATTCGAACTTTAAAAAAGATTAACGTTTTTCATTTGCTGGACAAATTGAAATAGTATGGTTATGTTTATCATTATTGACACTTCCTTCCTTCCTTCCTTCCTTCCTTCCTTCCTTCCTTCCTTCCTTCCTTCCTTCCTTCCTTCCTCCCTCCCTCCCTCCCTCCCTCCCTCCCTCCCTCCCTCCCTCCCTCCCTCCCTCCCTCCCTCCCTCCCTCCCTCCCTCCCTCCCTCCCTCCCTCCCTCCCTCCCTCCCTCCCTCCCTCCCTCCCTCCCTCCCTCCCTCCCTCCCTCCCTCCCTCCCTCCCTCCCTCCCTCCCTCCCTCCCTCCCTTCCTTCCTTCCTTCCTTCCTTCCTTCCTTCCTTCCTTCCTTCCTTCCTTCCCTCCTTCCTAATTTTATTCTCACAACCTTCATGTCCCTTTAAGCCTTTCTCCTTCATTTTGTCACATTATAATCATCTATTCACCGATGTCGATGATGGAATCAATCAATCAATCAGTGGATCAATCAATTCGTTGATCAATCGTTTTCCCCTCAGATGGGCTGCCTGGCTAGCCAATCCGAAGCTGTTCGTGCTGTGCTGGTGTCTCGCCATTTTGATGAACATCATCCTCGCTGCAGGATACGTGAACGGCGTCCTCACCACCCTGGAGAAAAGGTCAGATCACCATTCACATGTCTATTCTATGTATCCTTCCGCCCAGTTATTTGTCTGTATTTCTAGAAACATTATATGTTTTAATTTTCTATCCATTCTTTGAGTTTTGTTGTTAACATTGTATTATGTGTTTTGAACATAACTACTAGTTTTCAAGCGAGCGTTTACATGTGACGATACAGCAAGTTATTCCAAGAAATGTTTCTAATGTATTAGAATGAAATAGTCATTTGAAAAAAAAAATCCGACTACTTTTTCTACTACTTCCACCTCTACTACATCTACCACTACTTTTACTATTACTACTACTACTACGACAACGACGACCACTAGCACTGCAACTACTTGTACTACATCTGAAAAAACTTCTACGTCTTGTACTACTACTACTACTTCTACTACCCCTTACTACTATTAAGACTAATACTACTAATACTACTACAACTACTACCTCTACTACCTCTACTACCACAGCTACTACTATTCTAGTACGGCGATTGTTACTTTGAAAAGTTGGAACGTTGCCTTTTCATTGATACCATTCATTGTCACAAGACTACAACTTAGTTAAATGTACTAAATTTCGCGATTCTCCTTTTGTAGGTTCCAGCTGCAGAGTAAGGACCTGGGTATCGTGGCGAGCGCCGCGGACATCGGCAGCATGGTGACGGTGCTCTTCGTCACGTACTACGGCGGCAAGCCTGGCAACAGCCGCCCTAAGATCCTCGGTAATTAAAACACAATTGCCTTTTTAAAGATTGGTCGTTATAGAATACTATATATCGCTATACTGACTTATGGGGATAAAATGTAACATTACAAAAACGATAGAAATTAAACTCTTGAATTAGGGTTTAATCTGAACATTCCTCATGAATAATCAATCGTCAGAAGCTGCATTAATTTCTTATTCAGTGAACATCTCGGGCTTAAAGATAATTAACGGCGCGTAACAAGACGTGCATTTTCTTTACGATGAATGCACAATTATCTCCCAAATGCCCCAAGTTTGCAAACGTACAACTATCATGCTTGGACAAATGCGGCCGGGCACTTATTTGATCAAAGTGTTGGTAGGAACTCGTTCCATGATCTAGCTTCACGCTACCTCAGTGTGGAACGTATTAGAATGAGGAAATAGAACATAAAAAGTTTTGATATTTGAATATTTCCCACCGGTCTTTGCAGGTGTGGGGCTGTTGGGCCTGGCGCTAGGGGCGTTCCTGTCAGGACTCCCACATTTCGTCGCGCCTGCGTACGAGGTGGATCCTGAGAGTATACCAAACTTGTCATCATTGGAAAGCAAGGTGGTTCACTTGTCTTTTTCATAGTTCTCTCTCTCTCTCTCTCTCTCTCTCTCTCTCTCTCTCTCTTCCTTCTTTCTTCCTTTTCTGTCTTGTCGTACTTCTTTCCATTCATTTTCCATGATAACTGGCTCTTTCTCTTTCTTGAATCCCTCGTAAGTTTATTTCATCACCACATAAGCTTTACTCGATGATATGTTTTTCTGCGTCTTCAGCTAAAGTTCTCCTAGAATTTGAGAATCTGATATTGCTTCTAACAATTCATCATAAAAAACTAAATCACACTGTTATCATATAGCTTCCCACTAACGTGTAACAATTATCTTTTTAACTTGCTCAGTGATTAACACGATAAAAAAAACGCACATTCATCTGCATGCACTGTGGCCGTAGAAATTACTAACGCCTGCTTTATGCTTATGCTTTGCCCCTTTTCGCAATAGGACGGAGCAAGCTCTTCAGCTAACCGCATGGTAACAGTATGGGCCTTGACGCTATTTCTAGCCGTTCTTTGCTTTTAGTATTTTAACACTCTTTTTAGTGTATCTTTTTGATATTAATTTCTGATCAATTCGGAGCACTTTCGGAGTACTTCTACTACAGCTTTATAAAGGGTGGTCGCTTTCATGTTAGGCCGCCGTACGATCTTGATGTCGTAGATTTTGGCAGAACCGACGACGACAAGACAGCCTTTTCTGTAGAAAGACAGATGACTTGTGCACGACGGTGATAGACCAGGTCAAGAATGCGTTCAGCTTGCGATCACGGTACGACGATTGTACGACAAACGTGAACCGGGCCCTTACAGAATCTCTGACTAAATATATGTTTCATTTTCCTGCAGGATGTGTGCATAGCGAACAAGACCAATGAGTGGTGCGGAAAAGATGCGGCGGCAGCCACGTCATCCCAGGGAGGATGGTTCGCTCTCCTCGTCTTCGGACAGGTAGGTAATAAAACATATTGAATCCCATTCATATAACGTTATATGGAAACTTCCTGTAGTTTGTAGATTAATATCAGTAGCCGACAGCATTTTGCCTTACATTGTACCTGTTACTTTGTTGTGCGATAAACTTTGACTTGACTATAGAGCCCCCCTCCCCCATCATTTTATTAATGATTTGCCAATCTTACTGCAATGAATTTTGGGAAATCACGACGCATGCGCAGTTGTGAATATCAGCTGAAAACAAACATGGCGGCGCTGAAAGTAAAAAAAAAAGAAGAAATTTCGTAACATTCAACAATAATGCTTCATTCAAAATGTCTTTAAACTATCATCACCATGGAATCCTAAAGATAAACAATGTAACGTTAATCAAACTCTTCTACTAAACGATGATGTGATATATTTTCTGTAACAGCTTAAAATACAAAATGTACGATGATATTGACATCTACAAATAGCTTCCTGAAGTACATGTACCTAATCCTAAACCTTCCTTAAACTGTCGATACAAATATGTCATATAATGGGAGTGCTCCATTAATTATAAGTTCCACGAGTTCTTACCGATTTCTTCGGTCGTTTCTTAACAGTTTATCTACGGAATCAGTGGCACACCCCTCATGCCGTTGGGAACCACGTTCATTGATGACCACGTGAGGAAGGAGAGTGCACCTCTTTACATCGGTAAGTAGAAACGCATTGTTACTCACTATGAAGTGCTTGAACACACAGTTAATAGAGTTCTTTGTGTCCAGTGTTTAGTGTGTCCCATTTGAATAGAACACAATTTGAAGACCTTGTCGATAGTAACATGTTTTATGCGCAAATTCAAGTTAACAAATCTATTGGTTTTGGCATCCAGGCAGTTTAAGTGACTTCATTTGTTAAATAGACTCATATAGAATAGTCTTTTTATAAAAATGGACGTTCAGAATCTCTTATATGTGTGTGTACTGTGGATTTTGGCAATCAGATAATTCAAGTGAATTATATTGCTTTGCTGTTGCTAGAAACTGTGTTAATAACATATAACAAATAATTTTGTAACAATAGTCGTTCAGAATCTCTTTTCATGTGCCAGTGACCGCTTGGACAGTAAAACTTTCCAATCTTAGATGTCAAAATCCGCCTGTGCTACAGAAGTTTTAGGTGTCAATGGCCGCTCGGTCAGTACTACTGAATGTGTTAGATCCCGGCATTCTCAGGTATCATAGTAAGTCCGCGTTGCACACTGAACCATCTGCGTAGACATTGAAGTTCTTGAAGTTGAAGTCCGTCCCACACCATATGGTGTATAGGGCGGCACCCATCTCCGCTTCCTTAGCTTTTGGACCACATATCTGTGCAAACACAGAGGATACAATGTCACTTTTAAAGTCATTTTTCGGTATGACCCGGTCAGAGAATTGAACCCGCATGTACCGCAAAAACTTCATTTCCAGTGTTGGTGTCATCGTCAATGCACATGGCTACTCTCTATGGCTACCCTTTTTGTGCACATGTCAAGGGGAAGGATTTTTCATGGGCATATTTTGCTCAGAACGGTCCAGTTTTCTGCTAGGGAGGACAGAAGATTGTGTATTTTAAAAATCTGGCCAAAATAGATGACCTTTGGCATGTTTTGACCTCGAATTGACCCCTGAACCATTCTCTTCTGGTTGGATTGATAATTATTAGGATAGGGGGTGAGATCCTGGTCTCATCTGAAACTTCTGGCTTTAACTCGTTAAACTGCAGGAGTTGAACTCCTGCTTTTTTCACCTAAAGAAACCTGAGAAATCCAGCTTTGCAGGGGTGGTTAAGATTTGAGGTTTGAAATGTGGATACATGTGTTTTAAAGTGATTGTTTTTGATGGCTTAACCATGTGTTGCATTGGAAAGTCCCTTTGGTGGTCCCTCCCCTGAATCAATGGTCATTCGAAACTCTTTATATGACAGTGACCGTTCGGACACTAAAGGTGTTCAATCTCAGGTATCAACATAAGACTGCTTTTCAAATACTTTTTTTCTGTCCCAATCGGCTTTCGGCGTCTTAAAGCGTCAATAACCGTCCGGACAGTGGAGCTGTCCAATCATGAATTGATCGTCTTGTAAACTTGCGCATGCGTTTTTACGGTCGTTGTCCTTTTTACTTGGGTCACAGTTGTAATCAATATACACAAACTGTCAATCTTAGTTATCGGTAGAATGAACAAAGACAATGCTGCATTCTGGCTGAGTCAAACCTACTAATTCAGAACGTGTCCTTGAGGATCAAATTTCTTCGGTAACTTTTAACATTCTTTCAACCATAGTTGTGTATACTAAGGCGTCCTTGCAAGAAGAATACTCGCAAATGATAAGAAAAACGTGCACTGTATTAAGCGGCTGGAAACAGAAACCAAAGTGTTCTACTTTGTGATATTTTTGAAGCCAATTGAGAATTTGAAGCAGTTGTTGGAATTTGGTGTGGGTACAGTGTGCTGGGATTTGTTTTGACATGCATATGTCGTAGCTAAAAACTAATCACTGTACGTTTTTGTACTTCTCAACACTATTAAAGTACAGAACATATACGTTACACTAAGTATGAGTTTTTGACACCAAGTGACTGATTATCGTCTCTTAATTCAGATTCAGGAATTAGGTGCGTGGTACTTTTAGGGTGGGATCACCTTCGTCGTACGAAAGTCGTACGATCGCAACCTAAGGGCAATATTTGCACATGTGTCATATAGAATTCACCAACAGCTGTCTCCTTATCAAAATGGCTGATTTAGATCCTCGTCGGCGGTTAGTTATGTCACAACCTGCTTGAAAACTCAACAACATCAAAATCGTACGACGACCTACGACACATATGACCGCACCCCAAGGGTGGACGATTTTGTTACCATGACGGGGATGTTGTTTTGAAGAACAATTTTTTGTATCTTCTATTTTTTTCAGGAACGTCCTATATCGTGTTTGGCCTCGGCCCTCCACTCGGCTTCGTCCTCAGCTCCTTTGCCGTCAGGATTTACGTCGACATAGACAAGGGGATCGACCCGGCCACCCTCGGGCTAACCCCCGCCAACCCGCTGTGGGTCGGTGCCTGGTGGATAGGGTTCTTCATCTGCGGAGTCGGACTGTTAGCAACGGCATTCCCCATGTTCTTCTTTCCACATGGTACGTGTTCTTTGGAAACATACGTCATTGCATACGTCATTGTGTTCTTGCGGCCAAGCAATGATTGGCATAAGAACAACATTTGGTCAGGGAAAGTGGTTTTGAACGGAGAAATTGAGTAACCTTCATAATTTTGTACGGCAATTTTATGGAAAAATAGGTCGGGTATTAATTAAGAGAACATGTCTGGCGAAATTTAAGGTAACGGCGACCTGATTAGCGAATAGTTTTCTTTCTACGCGTTTGGATGTGATCAGCGTGTGTGATCAACGAAGATCAACGTCCCTGCACTCGAGGCTGAATATCAGAACAGCGCTTGTTAAATTATTGGGTATATAATGTGATATAATCATGTGATATATTGTTGCCATTTTCTCTTCAGCCCTGAAGAGACCCTCAGACAGTGACGTGATTCAGAAGAAAGACAAGAGCGAGAAGAAGAAGATGCTCCCGATGATGGACATGGACCGGGGCCCTCCCCTGCTGGACCCAGCCAAGGGACTCTGGAAGCAAATCAAAGGTATGTATGAGTTAGTGAAAGGTCGAAGTTTCTGAGGAATTTTCTGAGGGAAGTAAAACAAAAATACGCAGACTACCAGGAGCTGTTCAGAACACTGAAGTCCAGGTCAGAATTCGAACTCCCCAACCCTGTGGCTGTTTTCGGTGGGTTAGGCTTTTGTGTTCTTATGTTTTGAACTTCGAATTCGTAGTTTTCTGATTACACTGTCAGTAGAGTGGCAGGAAGTAACGTGGAAAGATAGTACCCGCTAAGGTCACCGCAAAGGTCAGACTTGTGGAAGTGACAGGAAGTAGAATCAGAGCCAATGGAGGTGATAGAACTAGTCCTTTATCAGACATGACAGGTATTCCAGGTCACGGGGTCGCTGGAAGAACCTATGAATTTACGGGGAGGTATTGTTTTTTTATTTGTCTGTATGTCTTTATTTTCAAAGTTATATATTTTCCATAGAGTCACAAGAAGTGATCAATCAAAACAATATTTTCATGATCGACGAAATAAATTACAGAAGACATACGAGAGACTACAAATTTCACGGAGGTATGAGATCTTCAAACTCTTGTTTTTTCCAGGAATGACGAAGAGTCTGAAGGAGGTGTTGACAAACGGCGTGTTCCTGGTGCTGTGTCTGTCCGGGGTCTGCATGGTGTCCACATTCGGCGCCTTCTCCTTCATGCCTAAGTACCTGGAGCTGCAGTTCGGAGTACCGAAGTCACAGGCAAACATGCTGTTGGGTAGGTAACTCAGGTCTCTCTCTCACTCACTCACTCACTCACTCACTCACTCACTCACTCACTCACTCACTCACTCACTCACTCACTCACTCACTCACTCACTCGTTCACTCACTCACTCACTCACTCGTTCACTCACATACTCTCTCTTTCTCATTCATGCATTCACTCCTCATGCATTCCTTCGACCTTTCTTCCTTCACTCACTCAGTCACACTATAATCATTCACTCACTCACTCACTCAGTCACCCACTCACTCACTCACTTGCTCGCTCACTCAGTCACTCACTCACGTACATTCACTTACGTACATTCACTCCTCTCTTATTTACTAACTCACGTACATTCACTCCTTTTATTCTTTCACTGTCACTCACTTAGTCACTCACTCACTCAGTCTCTCCTTCCCTGATTAACTAAGTAACTAACCAACCAACCAACCAACCAACTAACTAACTAAGTAACTAAATCGATCGATCAATCAATCAATCAACTAATCAACCAACCAATCAATCGATATCTGTTCTTCCATATCCAGGAATAGTGATGTTGCCGTCCACCGTTTTCGGCATCGTCGGGTCAGGGATCGTCATCAAGAAGTTCAAGTTGACGCCTGTGCAGTGCCTGTACATGTCCGCCACCTCGGTCTTCCTGTCCTCCCTCATCAGCATCCCGATGTTCTTCCTGACGTGCCCGCAGCCTCCTATGGCGGGAGTCACCATTCCGTACGGCTACAGGTACGTACCATGATTTACATTCGCCCGGACGGGAGACCTGGAGCATCACCGTCTTGTATCAGCCAACGAAAGGGTATGTCACCCCGTAAGGGGCGGTACAACCCCGACGGTGCACATCGCACGTAAACACGTCGCACGTAAGCACGTCGACTACCTACCTACCTACCATGATAAAAGGGGTCAAGATGGTCTTGTGGTTAGGGTTGTTGACTGAGAGCCTAAACCTTCTGGGTTCGAATCAATAGCAGGCTATTCTTGGAGAGGCACTTATTACAAATATTTCCTTAGGTGAGGCGACCTAGTACCTAGCTACTCAGGTGAAAATGAGTAGCTAGCTTTGGTTGGGGACGTCCTTTTGGATGGAATGTAAACGTAGGTCCTGTGGTTGATTGTGGTTATCGAAAATACTAGGGGTCCATCCCGATGTAAGTGGATCAAACCTCACAGTCCAGTACCGTCCCCTGCCTCTGTCATCATTAAACCATTTACAAACACATGTTGAACATGTATTTCTTTTGCCACAGCCCCTTCATGCCGAACGCCCCCTACCTGAAGAACGGAGACATCAACTTGATCTCCTCCTGCAACACCGGCTGCAACTGCAACCTGGACAAGTACAGTCCCGTGTGCGGGTCGGACGGCGTCACATACTTCTCGGGCTGCCACGCAGGCTGCACCGAGAAGCAGAGCTTCATGCACCCGATGGGGATCATGATATCGGTAAGTCTCTCCAAATCATCAAGGCGTAGATACCTACTTGCAAGTATGGACTCTGAAGCAATTGTGGGTAAAAGACTAACATCCAGCTGACGTTATATCTTATGACTGACTGACTTCTCTAGCATGATGAAAATCAACTCTTTAACATCATCAATCTTAACATTTCACTGAATGACAACAACTCAATATTTTGTAGCTAACAAAGAACAAAAACTAACCACTATGACGCTGTAACAATAGCTCCTTACTTGTAAAAAGCACCGCTAACGGCGCGGTCATAAAAAAATCGTCGTAGATCGTCGTACGATTTTGATGTGGGCAGGCTGTGACAGAACCAACCGCCTACAATGCCGAAACAAGACAAATTGGTTTTGTACGACATATGCACGACTGTCCCAAGAATGCCCTCATTACGATCGTACAACGATCGTACGACGAGTATGACGTAGTTTACTAATGCCTAATGCACGTGTCGTTTCTCCGTCATACAGAGTACAGTGACTGCACCTGCATGGCCTCTTCTCTCACACTAACAACAACTCACACTGCTCTCAAACTTTCTAACGGTGGTGGGAACTCTTTAGAAAGTAACCCTGGAATAGAGACGGCCTGGGCGACTCTTAGAGCAGGGATCAAACCTGGAATGGAGACAAACTTGGTGACTCCTTCGGTAGTGAAGATGTCGACATACCAAATCCAAGATGGCGGTCGTAGCGACCGCAGTGCAACCTGGGGCATTTGTCAAAAACACTGTTCTGACGTAGTGATCCAGGCCGTGTTTGTTATGTTGGCGTCACTAACAGCATGGTCGTTTGGCTTTATCCCTGTCATCGTCTGTTGTCTGAGGTAAAGTTTTAGGCTAATGTAAAGTTGGCGGTCTAACAAGTCCTTTTTTCGGTTCGATAACAAGGCTGCACGGCGATGGGTCAAAACTAGAGTCGATGTCATTGCCATGACGGCGTTTGGATTTCGACCGCGATTTAGCTGTCGTTAACGACAACACTTACCTTACATCGCAACCGATCATAACACTGCAACCGACATCGCTATCTTTACATATCGCAGCAATCGAGTCTTTACATCGCAATCGAGTCTTTACATCACATTCGAGTCGCTACATCGCAACCGAGGCCTTGACACCGCAATCGAGTTCTTAAATCGCAACCGAGTTTTAAAACAGCAATCGAGTATTTAAAACAACAGTCGAGTTTTTAAAACAGCAACCGAACCTTAAAAAAGCGGTCGAGGATTAACTCCACGGGAGCCTAATCACATGTAGCACCTCGTTCACTTCACACCTTCTTAACACCTAATGGTTATAGGCCACCGGAGGGCGCAAATAATCGACTAGTTAGGCATATGGCATTGGTCTCCGTTGGTTCAAGGAGGTTTAATCCTCCTTGGTTGATTGGAAACATTATGCTGATTTGTTTATATATTTTTCTCATGAGATCTAATCTCATGAACGCAAACTTGAGTCAAACCACTCAAGGGACTGAGGGAAATGATTGCTGAGGACAGGAGATTGCAGAGGACCAAGGAGAGGACGGGCTATGTAAAAATGGATGAACTGTTTGTTATGTCTTGTGACTGGAGGTGGTTCCCTGTGCCAGGTGGTTGCCCGACAAGGTTTGACTGTACTAAATTTCCTAAACTTTCACAGATTAACACTGAAATTGTTATAATCATCTGCATCTGGCACGCCCATGGATGATTGGAATAATTTGTGGGGCGTCATCAGAAACAACACACATCCACATCTCACCTGCATGTTCTTAAGGAGTAAACATAAAATCCAATAATGGATAACACTGCAAATATAGATTTTCCGCAATAGTTATGCAAATTAAGTCATATTTGCATAATTTACTTCATTATGTACATTTCTGTCTAAGCTACCTGCATACTAAATATCATGGAAATCGGTTAATCCTTTGTTCAGTTATCCTCCTTGGAAGATTCTGACTGCAGTTCCAGAGCAAGCCGCTAGGGGGTCCAAAAGTACAGCACTTCTTCCTTACATCACAATCTGCCACCAAAAAATAAGTGAACGCAGTGAGCACCGTTAGGGCCCTGTCACACTTGTGCGTATATTCAAGTGCGTATGAGTTGCGCATCAACATTTCTTTGGTTTAAGTAAAGTTTGAGGGAAAGAAGTTGTTTTTCACTTTGACCTACCGTTGTGCAGCCTGCTTATCGAACCAAAGACATGACGTCATCGGCTGCAAACTAAAAAAACCTAAACCAAAAATATGTTAATACGCAATTCCTGCGGACTTGTATGTACGCAGAAGTGTGACAGGGGCTTTAAGGGCCCTGTCACATTTGTGCGTATATCATGGCCGTGTCAGTTGCGTATCAACATTTTTTTCATACGCAGGCGTGCGCACAATACGCACCTAATGCGTATCTCAATCGTTTTGTGAAAGTTTTACGTACGCAGGCACACGCAAGGTACGGCCCAGTACGCCTGATATTTTTGAAACTACCGAAAACTTTCGTGCGAACGCTGTTACGCAGCTCAGACGTTATAAATACGCAGTGCATACGTCCGACATCGGTCGAGTGCGGTACGAGCGCGCTTTGTGTTCGCGCTTTATACGCGGTAGTACGCTCTCTTGCGGCACGATCTCTGCGCAGCGTACACATAGCGTACTTGCAGCGCAGATACAACGCATGATGATCGAACGTATAGCGAATAATAATATACGTCACGAATTAGTGCCGTTCGTCCTGCGATCGGGCAGCGCATTGTACGTATCAGTGGCGTATGACAAACGCAGAGATAACGAACGGATAGCGTACATATAGTACTCGACGAACATCCGGGGTACATTCCAGATTGGGTAAATTATTGGTCGGGTATTCAATTTAGTTTAAGGGCAGAGAGAAAACAAACACAACCAGCAAAGTGTACATAACTTTTGATTTAAATAATTATTGAAATGCCCCGCGCACATGCATCCCTGTTACATACACATAAAAGTTCTACTTGTCGTTACTTGTGGAGGCGTCTTCTAATAACAGTTTTCGTAACTACTGATATCGACGCAACCAAATTCACAGGGTAAATAATGGCTCTAAATGTCATGGAGTGTTCCAAAAGTAAAATTGGTTTCCCTGTTACACATATACAAACGGTCCTACTTGTCATCAGTTGTGGAGGCGTCTTCCCATAACAGTTTAAGTAAACACTAATATCAATGCAACCAAATACGTTCATAATTCGATTAGCATCAGTGGGAAGTGCGTCAGGCATGCGGTCGGCAGACGTTGTGTACGTCCGGAATACGCTCAACATACACACCTGATACGCAGCTATTCGCTGCAAGGATAACAGTATTGCGCACTTCATATGCAAATCATACGTGTCTCATATGCTGAATTCGTTACTCATGCGCTATATGAGCGCCGCGCATAACTCAAGAAATTTGATATTTTGAGCGTACAACTGCGTATCGTCAAAATTTCATACGGAGCTCACGCGGAATTGCTTATACGCACAAGTGTGACAGGGATTTAGGCCTCAGCTTGAGCGCGACGATAGCGCCGACAAGTAGAATGGGGGCATTAAAGTCATACATAAGACCAGAGGAGAGTGTTCTGGTTCGGCTGATGGCATTTTTCTGAATCCAAGATCGTATATTTGTATTGGTATTTACCGCCCACCAAATACTGACATCAGCAGAGAACTCAATAAATGTATGAAGGAATCCATGAGCACTATCAATAGCACCTCGTTACATTACCGGTGATTTTGATATTAATCCACTCAGCAACACAAACCAACATACCACCGACCATGTTAACGATATGTTTTCATATGGCTTCTATCCACTTATATCTAATTCCACGAGAATAATACTCATTTTCACATATTAAAGAATAAAAAGACCGGTGGAATAAATCGCTTGGTTGTGTAAGAATAGTCTTTTTATTCATTAATATATGCAACTGAGTATTTGTAAGTTGAAAGAGCCAGTCATCCTCCATAGCCCAGAAACATGAAACTATTCCACAATTCCAAAACAGGTGGATGGCTGTCTCTTCTTCCGCTAGAGTTTTATAGGCCCCATGTGGATAGTGCTTTAGTAGTAACTGTTCCAAATGTGAAAAGCAGCTCATATTGAAAAATTCTAGTATGGAAAGTTCATAAGGTAAGCTGTAATGTTGTTTCCAAAGTAAAGTTGTATTGAAGCGTTCTTCCCAAGAATGTTGTATTTTGTTAGGATTCACACAGCTTTGCTTTTTTCATAAAAAGATTTACAAATATTTCTATACTTTTTTTTCTGAATTCCAAGTCCTGTCCCTAAGTCGGCGTACAAACCCATAAATCTGGGGATGCCTGCCTTAAAAACGATTTCCAATAGACTGAATTCGTAGAAATTAACTGGCTATATTGAAGTTCTGGACGGACATATACAAATTTTGAGGTGAAGTTCGCATAAGTAAGAAATCCATTTTCTGAATCCAAAATATCATTCAGAAATCAAACTCCTCCCGTATCAAAAGCTGTCAAAAATAATGGTCTTTTATTCTAAAATGTTTCTTATTTCAAAAGTTGAAATTTCTTCTCCTAAAACAAACAAGTATGGGGAAAGAAGGCAACCCCAGGTATGTCCGAAGACCGTGGATTGCAATTCATCAATAAAGCGATAAACTCCACGGCCATTCCGGGACGATTTAGAGATGACCCACTCAACGGCAATACCGTCACTAATAGCGGCGATTCGCCGTGGAATTCATCTATTTAGTGATGAACTCCACGGACATTCCGAGACGATTTAGTGATGAACTCAATGGCAATGCCGTCACTAATAGCGGCGATTCGCCGTGGAATTCATCGATTAAGCAATGAACTTCACGGCCATTCCGAGACGATTCAGTGATGAACTCAACGGCAATACCGTCACTAATAGCGGCGATTCGCCGTGGAATTCATCTATTCAGTGATGAACTCCACGGACATTCCGAGACGATTTAGTGATGAACTCAACGGCAATGCCGTCACTAATAGCGGCGATTCGCCGTGGAATTCATCTATTTAGTGATAAACTCCACGGTCATTCCGAGACGATTTAGTGAGGAACTCAACGGCAATGCCGTCACTAATAGCGGCGATTCGCCGTGGAATTCATCTATTTAGTGATGAACTCCACGGTCATTCCGAGACGATTTAGTGATGAACTCAACGGCAATGCCGTCACTAATAGCGGCGATTTGCTTGAGTGTGGCATCACTATGTATTGTCTTTTTTGATGTTGGAATAAGAAAAACGTGGAATTCATCGATTTAGTGAGGAACTCAACGACTATGCCGAGGCGATTCATAATTCATCGATTTAGTGATGAACTCCACGGCCATGCAGAGACAATTTAGAGATGAACTCAAAATTATGAACCCCACGGTCGCAGGAATCGTAATGAGATATACGGCCGCGGGAATTACTCTTACCAATTTGATAGCGTCCGACTTTGGAACCACGGAGCACTGGCCGGCCATGCCTCATATTTCCGGCGCGATTTCTATATTATGACAATTGGGAGGGTACGTTGCGAGTACGTCACCTTCGCTGAAAAAAACGCATTTCAACTGGTAGGTGGTTACATTTGGAGTTCGTTTGTTTGCTATGTGCATAATGTAACATTTTTTCGGGATCAAACTACATGAGCCATTTGCTTTGCCATTCCCCGAGGGCGTTCAGATCTCCTTGCAGAAGTTGTGAATCATTCGGGCTTGTGCGTCAGTGTGCCGGTTGAAATGGCGATTTTTGTTTTAGACTTTTAAAAAAAAACGCAAGTGGCAAAATGCCGCGAGCTCACCGCGAGCTTGCCGGGAGCTCACCACGCTGTTTGTTGTGTAAAAAGTGATATGTTAGTTTCAAATTTATACATATATTCGTATATTCTATAATATGTTACCTTTATTGCACCTAGTGTCATAAGTGAACATCCTTAATTATCGCCTCAAATCCATTTTTGATGCATTTCACTAATTGTACATTGTATTTTGATAAATTGACAACACTGCGATTTCCAATGAATTGAAATCACTATCATCATCAAACTACATTCGGTCCATCCCCCTAGCTATTGATCTGTTTGCCAGTTTGGTTAAACCTATCTTAGTGTATTGTAGTGAACTTACTGGAATAGATGCAGAGATCTAACTTTCAGTGGGATGACGCAATGTCCCAATGAACACATCAGAACATCTAGATCTACAGCTACAATCCCCAACTTGATATCTAAATGTTGATGAACTCCATAGTTACGGCACTATCTATCTATCTATCTATCTATCTATCTATCTATCTATCTATCTATCTATCTATCTATCTATCTATCCATCTATGTATCTATCTATCTATCTATCTATCTATCTGTCTATCTATCTATCTATTTTTTTCATTAATTTTTAAAAATAATATATCTATATAGAATAACAAAATTGAGAATCAGCACACATTGTGCTGTGGCTTCGCGGTTCCCGGATTTGTCTCGTTGACGTTGTGCCCCTGGGAGAGGCACATTACTGGACATTTTTCTCACTTCACTCATCAGGTGAAAACGAGTACCTAGCTTCGGTTAGGGACGTCACTCTGATAGGACGTTAAATGGAGGTCCCATGTTTGAGGAGATCCTGACCTCCCGATGTAGACACCATTATAGACGTTATTTATCTTTTTAATCATTATATACGAAATCAGGTCCGTCTTTTACATGATTAATGAGGAAAAGTTGAAATTCCCTTTCAATGTGCTATTTTTGGGATGACGACCAATATACGAGGACACATATGGACAGTGACAGGCTTTGGGTCAACATGTGGGCAGTGCTTTTCACAATGTCAATGGCGCTTTAAGGCATATGAACTGGGAACTGTGACATAGAGAGGAAAACCGATTGATAAATCGATTATGTAAATACGGACATGATTTGTTTAATAAGTTTTGTACTTCAATCATGTACTTTTGACAAGTCTCCATGTTGTTCAGTTTTTCTGTGTCATATGGTTTTGTCATTACAGTTGTATTTGCGTATTAGTTATTTTGATATCGATACTAGGCAAAGTGTTCTGTACTGTCCCGCTAAACAGGCTGAGAAGTGCAACAGACAGAAAACTCAGGGAGGAACAGGCTGTTTTCCGACCCAACAGGTCCTGCAGTGATCAAATATTCACATTACGAAACATTATTGAACAGAGTCTTAAGTTCCAAAAACCAATATCCTTAAACTTTATTGACTTTAAAAAAGCATTCGATAGTATACACAGAGAATCAATACTGAGAATCAGTACTCAGAATCAGTACTCAGAACATATGGTACACATAAAAGGTTCACAGACATCTTACGAGGGATCAAGTTGTTGTGTGAAGGTCGACTCAGCTATACTGACAGCTTTGATATAGTCACTGCAGTAAGACGGGTGTGTTCTATCCCCTCTGTTGTTCATTATCACCATAGATTATGTTATGTGTAAAGCCATGGACAACCCAAACTTTGGCCTAGTCTGGAAAGGAAGTAGTCGTCTGACCGATCTTGACTTTGCAGACGACATTACCTTAACAGCCGAGTCCCATCAAATTCTCCAAGATATGACCATCAACACAGAGACAAATTCAGCCAAAGTAGGTCTGAGAATTAGCGGCAACAAAACCAAAGCAATGCAGGTTGGAGAGCACCCCCCCCCCCAAACACACATCTTTCATACAAGTTAACACCATTCGGCGAAGCTATGGGATCGCTGAACTCTAGTTGTAGAATTGATTAGCCTTGCTCTAAATGATGTAATGATGATAATGTAATGACGATGATGTAATGATAATGATGATGTGCTTACTTGCTTACTTACTTATGTCGAGACCTTCCAGTCACGAGTCGAGATGGCAGCCCAAGTGTTTTGGTCCTTTATCGCCTGGAGCAAACTATCCACTTCAATGCCGGTGTCTTTCTTGAGAGTGTCTATAAAGGTTGCTGCGGGTCTTCCTGGCCTCCTTTTCTCATGCTTGGGAATCCAGAGTACCAGGTCAGCTACTTCTTCCTTGCTCCTGAGGCAGTGTCCGTCGAACTTCAACCTCCTTGTCCTGATCTTATCGGTCAGCTTTGGTAGGCCAGCATACAAGTCTTTGTTGGTAATGTGTTGTGTCCAGTGGATGTTGAGCGTTGTTCTCAGAAGCCTCGTGTAACACCCATCCAACTGCTTTTCTAACTTGGAGGTAACTGTCCATGTAAAAGTAAATCAGTCATCCTCAATTGAGGTGAAGTGCAATGCTTTTTCAAGCAGCTAGTGGTAGTGCAATGCGGCTTCGCTGCGGCTCGCGTTTTTTGGCCAAGCACACCGGGTCACCCCTACTCTTCTCGATAAGTGTATTGGGTTCTTTTACGTGCAGAGGTTTGACGCTTGAGGCTTACTCCCGAAGCTCCCTCAGGAAGAGCCTCACTTTCAACTTGTGTGAGAGAGTTGATCTCCAAACCTTCTTCATCTTGTTACAAGCCTGCCAGGCTGCTGCTTTTCTTGCTGCCTTGTCCCTTGCTGTACTTTCCATTCTGGACTTTTACCTCCTCCAAGGCAGTACCATCGCTTGTCTTGAGGCAGTAAGGGGTTGGAATGTTAAAGGGCATAAACTTTGTTTTGCCAGCGTTCATGCAGAGACCAACCTTGCCCACTGAGCTCTCCACACACCCAAGCAGTTGCTGAGCTTGTTGAATTGCCTCTGATATTAACGCAATGTCATCAGCGAAATCCAAATCAGGAACTGTCTTCGGGCCAACTCTTCTGCTCCTCCTCCTTTCTATCTGTAGACCTCCTCTCTACCGTCAATATCCGTCCTCAGTGCATAGTCTGTATCTGAATCTGTATCTATATAGCCGGTACCGCCATTAGGCGCAACACACCAGCTTCGCAGGCACGCGGCGCGACAGCAGCTGGTTATGTTATACCGAACGGTCTGTTACACCTAGTCTTTGCATATCTGACTGCAACCGTTCCTTAAAGCTACTTAGTGAAGATGCTCCTACAGTACTTGATGACAACGAGTTCCATTCTACTATGGTTCTCGGAAAATGCGAATTTTTGAACACATCAATCCTTGGCTGATAACTCTGGTACTTAAAAGCATGGCGATTTCTAGTCCTCTTCTGAGCTGGCATTAGATACTTATCAGTCTGTACGTCTACAGGTTTATTAGTCATTTTGTACATCATGCAAAGTCTGGACGTTGTTCTTCTGTATTCAAGGGACATCCATTGCAGATCAACAACAATCACAAACAGCCTGATATGGAGCTAGTGTGTCCCTGTAGCACCCCTGCATACAACTCAAAGAGTTCAGTTTCACCATCAGGGGAGATGACTTTTGCCTTTGTGTCCTGGTACATGCTGGCTATGGCTTCCACCAGTTGGTCAGGAATACCTTAATCTTCAACATTTTTCCTCTATGTACAGTATCAAAGGCTTTCTTAAAGTCGATGTGATTATTGCTGTGAGATGATGATGTAATGATGGTTTACTGCCCTACATTGCACCATGTACGTTTGTCTAGCAATAAAGTTCATTCAATAAATTCAATAACTTGCTCATCTGGGCTTCACATGCGCCGCACGTCAGTGAAAGTGCAAATGAAAATTGGTGAAAAACTTTAGCGACGGTGCCGTCATGAGCTGCCGCCGCAGTGCCGCCGCAGTGCCACCGCGGTGCCGCAGCCCAGTGAGAGCCCACTGATATTTCTAAGTGGTTCCCTCCAGCCAGGGAGAATCGTGTCTTCCAGACGTTCTTTAAATGTATTTCCAAAACGGTTGGCATTAACTGCGGGGTTAAGTCAAACATGTCAACATAGTATATCCTGAACGTGAATAACCCAGTAATGTTCTTCTTCGACTGAAGTGTCGTGTTTTTTTTAAAGTAATCTTGTCAGAAGATAACTAATTCAATCTTAAGCTTAGCGAGAGTATCTAATCAACTGTGTTTGACTGTCAACGATCAATAGGAATTCTCTTAATTCATCCCTTACGGCGAAACATTGAGTACAATTTGCGATACAGCTGTGTCTGACTGGTATATCAAGTTCAGTTTATCACTGTATTTCTTGAATGGCACAAGATCAGGTCGAGTACAGGTAGACGAGGGGTCTGATTTCTTTCCAAAGCGACTAACTCGCATTCTATCAACTTCCGTACTGGAATAAATGTACAATGCATAGATCTAATTTTCAGTGGGATTAAGCAATATTCCAATGACTAGATCAGAACATTTACAGCTACAATCCTCAACCTCACTACAATGCAGTAAAATGGGTTGAACCAAACTCTTAAACAGATCAATAGCTAGGGAGATGGACCGATTGTAGTTTGATGGTAGTCAATTAATCAGAAATCGCAGTGCTGTCAATGAATCAAAATACTACAATGTAAAATCATACAAGTGCATTACAAATGGATGTCAAACGATAACTGGACTTTCACTAATGACACTTGGTGCAACATAGGTAACATGTTATAGTAGAGAGAGTTAAAATCATCTTTATTGTACTGGAACAGACAACGAATACAAGATGAATATTTAAAAACACCTAGGACAGCCCCTTGTCTGGGTTAGGACACCCAGGAGGCGCAAGGTAAAAAGTACTGACATATCAATTTTTACACCCTTGGTCTTTTGGCCGCGGTGAGCTCCCGGTAAGCTCCCGGCAAGCTCCCGTCGTGCGCGCAGCACTTTGCCACTTGCGTTTTTTTTTTAAATTAAAAAAAAAATTCGCTATTTTAACTGGCACGCTGGCGGTAGTGGACCGGCACTGGAACGACACTGGGACGTCACTAGGACGGTACGCCAAGCTAGGTTTGTGCACGGCAGTGCGGCGGCAGCCATTCACACGCTACCGCCACAGTGCCGCAGCTCAGTGAGAGGGGGACTTAAGACTTTCAAATCTCGCATCGCCATAGCTTAAGTAGTAGCTTGAATGTGAAAGAAAGGTTTAATGTCAGCTACTTTGTCAGCTCTCCTCAAAGAAATCCTCAAACACGGGACCTCCATTTAACGTCCTATCCGAGGGACGTCCTTATAAGCTTGAAGCCCCGGTTACACATAGCCGAACATACATGGCTCCCGAACGCTAGCCGACCCAGGTCGGCGGTAGTTCGGAAGTTGTGTGACCAGTTTTTAGGCCACGCCTATTTTTGGCGCCGAACTTGAGCCGAACATGCGCCGAGCATGTCCCAACCATCTCCTAACCAGTAACTGACTGAACCCCGAAGGCTTTCTAACCTACTACCAACCAACCCGACCTCTAGCCGAATCTTTCCTGACTACCTCCCGACCGGTCGCTAACCCTCTCACGAATTGAAATGGACATATTCAGCGACTTTTAAAAGAGGGGTGATTTTCCTTTTTAATCAAAATAATCCATTCTTCTATGTTGTTAACATCACTATTAAAGAGATCAAATTCGGATCGCGTTCAAAGGCTTTTAGCTTTCTTCTCTATTTATGGTCGTGTGAAGGGGGTGATTCGCCCATGTTCTGGTAGTAGTCAGTTTGGTTGGGAATGAGTTAGCAGAAATTTATCTACAACCTTGTTGAGAGTTATTCAGCAGTGGTTATAGCGTGGTTAAGATTCCAATTTTACTGCTGAATTACTCCCGAACCGTGACCAGCCGAACACTAGCCGACCGTGCCGAACACCAGCCAACCCATTCCAGACCCTCCGTCCATCTGCAGAGCCGAATGTTTTGAAATTTTCAAAACATTCGGCTGGTACAGCCGAACACCAGCCGACTCAGCCGAATGCCAGCCGACTCAGCCGAACACCAGCCCACCTAGCCCCCGAATCACTCTAACCATGGTCGAGAGAGAGTCGGGAGGCCATGTTCGGCTATGTGTAACCGGGGCTTAACTTAGGGTACTAATTTTCACCTGAGTGGGGAAAGTCGTGTAAAGTGGGGAAAATCGTGTAAAGTGCCTTTCCCAAGGGCACAACGTCAACGAGACAAATCAGGGGACCCCGGATTTGAACCCAGGACTGCGCCACCGCGACGCTTCTTGGTAACTTGCTGTTACAGGTTCAGGAGTTTATTCTGTTTTGTCGCTGGACGTAAACCTAATTCATTGCTTTGTATAAGGAGAGGCATGACTAAGGATCATATTTATGACGTTCTTTATTGCTCATGAAAACTACCTTTAGCAAAATACACATCGCAAGACCCAAAGTGGACCACAATTGGTAGCGCACCATAACTGGAGTGGTACCTTGCGCTACGTTAGGTCTCGAAAGCAGGGCAAATAGCCAAAAACTTACTTTCCAAGCAGATGTTGGTGGGGAAGATTATATACCTTTTTTCATATGCCCCATTTTGCGTCCGCAGCCCCCCTTGGGGTACATGACAAGAAGGTAACAATCTCCCGCCATTAACTTCTGTTTGGAAAGTGCCAAAATGTTACAAGACAACAACTTAAGCGTCCGGATCAGGTTCTTTGCTGATTAGTTTTGATAGACTCCCCATGAATACAATGGAACAATCCGATGAACTCGTTCTCGAAACTCTCACAGATTTTTATTACCATAGTTAGATGTTTCCATCATGGTGAATTTACCTTTAAAGCGTCGTCAAGATCCCACATGAAGACTCAATATACTCTATTCAGACCATATGTCTAATATCTGAAGCTAAACTGAGGTTACTCCAGCTCCCTGGTTACGTGGAGTCCTGGGAACGAGGGTGACCCCCGACCTTTCATGTCCACTGGCGCGAGGTGTGAAAACCGTTCGTCACACAAACATGCACACGAGCACATGTCGTGGCATGTTAGGAACCGACGCGACAGGGAATGCACGTTGTATCGCCACAGCTCCTATCTGACGGTAAGTTTATGTTTATGTTTTGCTCGTAACTTTCTTTCTTTCTTTGTGATACCCTCTAACAACCCCAGGAGGGGTATCGCTGAGGGGTAACTAACTGCCTCCCTAACTGAACTAACTGTAACTGTGAACTGTTATTCAAGTCAAAGAAACATGGCCCGGCGCCATGATAGCCGCGGCGACTATTGGAGGGCTTTTTTTACTGCTAATATATAAGACTGCAAGACTAAAAAAAGCCCTCCAACAGTCGCCGCTAGCCTCTACCAGGCTCCGCGGATCGCTAGGAAAATAGTAGAAATCGGCAAATAGAGTGAAAAGTATGCCAAGGGAAGCTCAATAGGCGACCCACGGAGCTTCCCAGTATAGCGGAGTACCACCCGTACCGAGTACCCTTGGCATACTTTTCACTCTATTTGGCCGATTTCTACTATTTTCCCAGCGATCCGCGGAGCCTGGTAAAGTCGCCTCGGCGCCATGACGCATCATATATATGAGACGAAAATTAGACCAACTTGAGCAAGGATTTTTGAATAGATAGTACTGATGATACAACTGCTGCCTTGCATACTAGTAGGTCATAAAACAAACAAAGAGATATATGTATTTTGTCCGTTAGACCTCACATCACACAGACAGCATGCATTATGTTAGGCGGATATAAAACCTGTTCCAAACCTTGAAGTTTTTGTTTAGTGAGAACCTGAATGTGTAACTTTACATCTTCTGTCTTGTACAGGTCACAAGCGCCATGTGTGCCTTATCTCCAGATAATTTGTGGGGGTGAAACGGAAAGGTTGGAATGTTCTAGACTCACAGCCAGGCTTCTGTGACAGCTGTTTACAGGTATGTACAAAACTGATATTTCAAAATACATCAAAACCGCATTCAGTTGTATGATAAAACCCTATATTTTGAGGTTGTTGTGTTGCGCCAAAATAATGGTCCCATCTACTATATCAGCTACATATATACCAATGCTATTAGTTTTTATCTAACAAGTCGATGGCTCAGCTTGTAAATACCCTGCTTTGAAAAGATATCTGAAGAAAATGAGAACCAATAAAGAAATGTATGTCATGGCTCTTCAGATACTATTCTCTGAAACCTCCTGGCCATGTTGAAAAAAAAGCGGGTAAAGTAATCTTCCTCCTTGTTCTAAACTAGTAGAGGCTGTGGGGGATCTTGACAAGACAACAGAGAAATGAGCATCTCTCTATTCTGTTGTTGTTGTATATTCTGAGTAATTTTGTTCACAGCGACTTGTTTTTTGTTTGTTATCTTTGATGTGAACCGTTGGTTAATGTAAGGTTAATGCCCTGTTGTTGATGAGAAATTTTGTAGGGAAAATACAGAAAACAGCCAAACAAGTCAACGCTTGTGTCAAGTGTCATAAACCTTACCAAAACAAAAGGAAACCTGGCATCTGCAGTTAGGGAGTTTTCACACCCACTGACATGACCACCCATTGTGTTGTGTTTCTGTTCAGCAGACAAACTAGAAAAACCACATTTGACAGCAAATATAATACTTCAATCCATCACCCTTCCTATGTTGCTATAAAGGGACTGTTTTACTTTTATATCAATGTTTACTAGAAATGAAACATCCTGAAATGTTACTTCTACCCACAAAGGGACAGCCGACTACTACTAGTAAGTATTCCAACATCACCCCACTGGATTTTATGAATTTGTAGCCCCCATGCCAGGCCCATAAGTTTCCCGAGAAAAAAAGGCTACTTGAGTATCAAATATATATGGCTATCTTGAGCTAGTCCAAAGTTGAAACTTTATTCAGTATTTACAACTTCGCAGGTTTTTTGTAAACCTGAATTGCGTTGCAAATTTACACAAACAACAAGTCACCATTAGATAAGAAAATGAACCATCAAAACTACACAGAGGCAAATCACAATTGACACGGTCACAATAGATAAGTAAAATCTCTTTGAAGCACGCTTACCATAGTCACATTAGATATATAAAATCTTGTTGGCGATCATCGTGCAAATACTAAGCTAAAACATTAACAGATATAGCGATGATGGCAATCAATGTAACCTTTTGGCTTATTGTTGCATCAAATTTAGAGTTCTGGGGAAGAAGGACTGTTCATGCCTCTTTGTACGGCTCAACGGCACTTTGTAGGCTGAAGTTTGTCTTAGAAAACATGCTGGATGAAGTTCTACAATGACGGGACAGACAAAATTTTCCAATTGTCTCAAAATTGTCACAGATTTGTGAATTGAATTGTCCCCTACTCAAAGAGTCTATCTCAGTTGACATTGGGACAATGTAAATTTCGATCAAACCATGGAACGACTACAAACTACTAGTACTGTAGTCAGTACTCTCCAAGGAGAGGAGAGGCTCCAGCTGGGACGGGGGTGTTTAAATGTTTGGTCAGTCTGTCTCGAACACGGTTAGTGTTCCCGCATATTTGCCGGTAGCATAAGTAAAGGAATATTCTACTTAGCAGAAGAAATAATTCCAACTAACACAGGCAAGCATTGGTGGAGGGGTCCCTCAGTCCCTGGGCTTGGGGTAGGTACTAACACAGGCAAGCATTGGTGGAGGGGTCCCTCAGTCCCTGGGCTTGGGGTTAAGGTACTAACACAGGCAAGCATTTGTGGGTGGAGGGGTCCCTCTGTCCCTGTGCTTGGGGTACTGGTACTAACACAGGCAAGCATTGGCGCTGATGCTTAAACTAACGGCACATATGACGGTGATATCACATGTATGGAATGTTTTCCTCATATTTTCCAGATGTCTCAAAGATTCAATATTTGCCAACCCATCTTGTTTTACTATAGATACAGAGAGGAGAGGCAGCCTGCAGCGCGGCCCTGCAGTTATTGTCCAAATCCACCAGGCGGACATCATCTCCGGTGATGGGGATGGACGACTTGACACACCTGTGGTAGCAGCTGCAACAGTATGTAATGAAATTTGGGTGAAGGAGATAACTAACATTATACAAATGTATACATTTTGGAAATGAGGAGCTTTTCTGCATGATAACATGCTATTATTCCTTAGTGGAACATGATAGGAATAGAAGCTAAAGAAATAAACAAAATTGTCTACCTTCCTACGTTACTAGACCAGAGGCTGGCCCCTTGCTTCTCTCTGTCTGGTTTCTACAAGTTACATGGTTCATAATAGTAAGCCATAGCGTCTGCAGCGGGTAAGCTTAATCCTGTGTCTTTTACAATCTGGTCTAGAAGTTTAGATTTGTCCTTTTCCTTACATTTATCTAGCATTTACATTGCATTCTAGAGGAAAAGCAGTGGAGCCACTCCAAAAGAAGAGACTGCTAGCTTCCCTATCAACAGAAGGGATACCAACATGGGAAATTCTCAAATGCAGCAACTCAGCATTTTCCTGACACAAGACTGGGCCAAAGAACTTGGCATTCCTTAAGTTAAGTGACACTTTTCCCTCAATGAACCCCTTTCTCAGGACTTTTTATCATTTGTAATTAACATAAAACTACTGTAATTTTTGTTTCTTTCACTGTTACTTTATGTTCACTGTTATTATTGTCACCTCTGTATTGTGAACTTATAATCATTATGGAAAACCTGTTGTGATTATTTATTATTCCTTCACACGTCCGTTCTGTGAAGTTAAAGTTCAGTGAAAATGTCCATTTTCCTTACACCCTGAAATTTTGCTACCGTGAAGATAAAGTGAATTACAGTAACTGCACTCTTACCATACTGAGCACTTCCAATTCACTGCACTCAAGCCATTCTAAGCACCTGTAAGTCCCTACACTCCAGCAGTCTAAGCACATGTAAATCACATCAGCCACTCTAAGCACCTGTAAGTCACTCCAGCCATTGTAAGCACCTGTAAGTCAGTCCAACCATTGTAAGCACCTGTAAGTCGATACAGCCACTCTAAGCACATGTAAGTCCCTCAGCCACTCTAAGCACTTGTACGTCACTGCAATCCAGTCACTTTAAGCACCAGTATCATTAATCTTTAGGGTGGTCCCTTCAGTTACTATGTAACTGATTTCCAAGGGAGCCCGTCCGGGTGAATGGTGTTAATAAACGTATGGCTGATACGAGACGGGGTTTCGCCAGGCTTCCATCTGGGTGATTTGTAGTGAATCACCAACTCCAGACAGAAGGATTTGGACCATCGCACACCAGGGCATGCCCCTACTCGTTTTACACCTGTCACTGCACTCCAGCCACTCTAAGCACCTGTAAGTCACTCCAGCCATTCTAAGCACCTGTAAGTCACTCCAGCCATTCTAAGCACCTGTAAGTCGCTCCAATCACTCTAAGCACCTGTAAGCCACACCAGTCACTCTAAGCACCTGTAAGTCACTCTAGCCATTCTAAGCACCTGTAAGTCGCTCCAATCACTCTAAGCACCTGTAAGCCACACCAGTCACTCTAAGCACCTGTAAGTCACTCTAGCCATTCCAAGCACTTGTACCTCAATGTGCTCAGCCATTCTAAGCACCTCTGACTGCACCCAGGCCAATCTTAGCACCTCTTACTCACTTGTATCATCCTATGTAGTCTGGCCATTCTAATCACTTTAGCTATTCAAACTCACTACACTCTGGCTGTTCTGATTACTTGGGTGTTTGGATGCATGATCGAATAAATGATTTGTTAGCCCCTGAGCAGACGTAGGTGTTTGTATGCATGTTATGACAAATGATCTTTCCTCCAAGCAAACACAGGTGTTTGGCTTCTATTATTCTGATGAATGATGTTTTTACTCTGAGGAGTTACGGGTTTTTGGTTTCTAATGTTCTATTAGATAATTTTTCCCATCTTACCAGACACAGGTATTTAGTTTCTATTGTTCTTCTGATGAACAATATTTTTTTTCCTCCAAGCAGAAACATATGTTTGGCTACATGTAATGATGATATTGATTTTTTTATCCTCCAAGCAGATACGTTGGCTAATCTATTATTCTGATGAATGATATTTTCCCTCTCAGCAGACACAGGTATTATTCTGATGAATGAGTTTTTTTTCTCTTAGCAGACACAGGTGTTTGGCAGCATGTAATGATAAATAATTTTATTCCTCCAAGCAGATACAGGCATTTGGCCTCTATTATTCTAATGAATCATTTATTTGCTTTCTGCTCCCGTGTGAAATCATGTGCACTTGCGCCAAATTGTGCTCTCGCAAGAGCAGATTCAAAATGGTGCCATAGTTTGGAAAGGAGTCTATCATATCAGTGCCAGATGTGAGGAAAAATGACAGAATATTTTTCAGACCTGGGCAGAACTGAGACTGGCCATGAGAAGATGGGATTTTCGTTGTCATACTTAAAGTACAACAAATGTAATGAAAGGAGATTACTAACATATGTATACATTTTGGAAATGAAGAGCTTGTCTGCATGATAACATGCTATTATTCCTTAGTGGAACATGATAGGAATAGAAACTAAAGAAATAAACAAAATTGTCTACCTTCCTACCATGCTTCCTACGTAACTAGACCAGAGGCTGACCCCTTGCTTCTCTCTGTCTGGTTTCTACAAGTTACATGGTTCATAATAGTAAGCCATAGCGTCTGCAGCGGGTAAGCTTAATCCTGTGTCTTTTACAATCTGGTCTAGAAGTTTAGATTTGTCCTTTTCCTTACATTTATCTAGCATTTACATTGAATTCTAGAGGAAAAGCAGTGGAGCCACTCCAAGAGAAGAGACTGCTAGCTTCCCTATCAACAGAAGGGATACCAACATGGGAAATTCTCAAATGCAGCAACTCAGCATTTTCCTGACACAAGACTGGGCCCAAGAACTTGGCATTCCTTAAGTTAAGTGACACTTTTCCCTCAATGAACCCCTTTCACAGGATTTACTGAAAACTGTTTATCATTTGTGATTTACTTCAAACTACTGTAATTCTTGTTTCTTTCACCGTAACTCTATGTTCCCTGTTATCACTGTCATCTCTGTATTGTGAACTTATCATCATCATGGAAAATCTGTTGTGATTATTGAAAATTTCTTCACACATCCGTTCTGTGAAGTTAAAGTTCAGTGAAAATGTCCATTTTCTTTACAACGCCACTCCAGCAACTCTAAGCATCTATAAGTCACTTCACTCCAGCCTTTCAAAGCACCTGCAGCTGTAAGCCACTCCAGCCACTCTAAGCACCTGTAAGGCACTCCACTCCAGCCACTCTAAGCACCTGTCACTCCAGCCATTCTTAGAACATGTAAGTCACTGCACTAGCCACTCTAAGCACCTGTAAGCCACACCAGTCACTCTAAGCACCTGTCACTCAAGTCATTCTAAGCACCTGTAAGTCATTCCAGCCACTCTAAGCACCTGTAAGTCACTCTAGCCATTCCAAGCACTTGTACCTCAATGTGCTCAGCCATTCTAAGCACCTCTGACTGCACCCTGGCCAATCTTAGCACCTCTTACTCACTTGTATCATCCTATGTAGTCTGGCCATTCTGATCACTTTTAGCTATTCAAACTCACTACACTCTGGCTGTTCTGATTACTTGGGTGTTTGGATGCATGATTGAATAAATGATTTGTTACCCCCTGAGCAGACGTAGGTGTTTGACTGCATTTTCTGACGAATAATATTTCCTCTGAGCAGACACAGGTATTTGGCTTCTATTATTCTGATGAATGATTTTTACTCTGAGCAGGTACATGTTTTTTTGTTTCTAATGTAGTAATTAATGATTTTTTCCTGTCTTAGCAGACACATACAGGTATTTAGTTTTTTATGTTCTGATGAATGATTTTTTTCCTCCAAGGAAACATACATGTATGTTTGGCTGCATGTAATAATAATATCGATTTTTTTTATCCTCCAAGCAGATACTGGTATTTGGCTAATCTATTTTTATTTTATTTTCCTCTGAGCAGACCTGGGTATTTGGCTGCATGTAATGATAAATCATTTTATTCCTCCAAGCAGATACAGGTATTTGGCTTCTATTAATCTGATGAATGATTTTATTACTTTGAGCACACACAGGTATTTGCTTTCTGTTCTATTGATGAATGATTTTTTTCTCTGAGCAGACACATGTTTGGCTGCATGTAATGATACATTATTTTATTCCTCCAAGTAGATACAGGTATTTGGCTTCTATTATTCTGAAGAATGATTTTTTTTTTTTGAACGGACACAGGTATTTGCTTTCTGTTCTACTGATGAATGATTTCATTCCTCCAAGCAAATACTAGTACAGGCTTCTATTATTCTGATGAATGATTTTTTCCTCTGAGCAGACACAGATGTTTGGCTGCATATAATGATAAATGATTTTTTCCCTCCATGCAGATACAGGTATTTGTCTAATCTATTGTTCTTAGACTCATAAATTATTATTTTTTTCTTAGCAGACACAGGTATTTGGCTTCTATTATTCTGATGATGACTTTTTCCCTCTCATCAGACACAGGTGTTTGGCTTCTATTTTTCTGATGAATCATTTTTTCCTCTTAGCAGACACAGGTGTTTGGCTTCTATTTTTCTGATGAATCATTTTTTCCTCTTAGCAGACACAGGTGTTTGGCTTCTATTATTCTGATGAATCATTTTTTTCCTCTTAGCAGACACAGGTGTTTGGCTTCTATTATTCTGATGACTCATTTTTTCCCTCTCATCAGACAAAGGTGTTTGGCTTCTATTATTCTGATGAATGATTTTTTCCTCTTAGCAGACACAGGTGTTTGGCTTCTATTATTCTGATGAATCATTTTTTTTCCTCTCACCAGATACAGGTATTTGGCTTCTATTATTCTGATGATGATATTTTTCCCTCTCAGCAGACACAGGTGTTTAGCTTCTATTATTCTGATGAATGTTTTTTTTTTCCTCTTAGCAGACACAGGTGTTTGCCTTCTATTATTCTGATGAATGATTTTTTTCCTCTCAGCAGATACATGTGTTTGGCTTCTATTATTGTGATGAATGATTTTTTCCTCTTAGCAGACACAGGTGTTTGGCTTCTACTATTCTGATGAATCATTTTTTTCCTCTCAGCAGATACAGGTGTTTGGCTTCTATTATTCTGATGATGATATTTTTCCCTCTCAGCAGACACAGGTGTTTGGCTTCTATTATTCTGATGAATGTTTTTTTTTTCCTCTTAGCAGACACAGGTGTTTGCCTTCTATTATTCTGATGAATGATTTTTTTCCTCTCAGCAGATACAGGTATTTGGCTTCTATTATTGTGATGAATGATTTTTTCCTCTTAGCAGACACAGGTGTTTGGCTTCTACTATTCTGATGAATCATTTTTTTTTCTCTCAGCAGATACAGGTGTTTGGCTTCTATTATTCTGATGAATGACTTTTTCCCTCTCAGCAGACACAGGTGTTTGGCTTCTATTATTCTGATGAATGATTTTTTTCCCTCTCAGCAGATACATGTGTTTGGCTTCTATTATTCTGATAAAATGATTTTTTTCCTCTTAGCAGATACAGGTGTTTGGCTTCTATTATTCTGATGAATGATTCTTTCCCTCTTAGCAGACATGGGTATTTTATTTCTGTTCTACTGATGAATGATTTTTTTCCTCTGAGCAGACACACCCTCACACACGTGTTTGGCTGCATGTGCTGATAAAGGATTTTTTTTCCTATAGCAGACACATGTGTTTGGCTTCTATTATTCTTTTGAATGTTTTTTTTCCTCTGAGCAGTAACCGGTTTTTGGTTTATATTGTCCTAATTAATGATTTCCCCCCCCCCTCCAAGAATACACGGGTATTTGGCTTCTATTGTTTTGATGAATGGTTTTTCCCATCTCAGCAGGTACAAGCGAATTGCACATTCTAATGAATAACTTTCTGTCAACTGTGCAGATTCTCTGGTTCTTTTGCTAATGAACATTTTTTTTTGCCAGCCAAACGACATAAGGGGACAGTGACACAAGGATAGATGGTTGGTGTACACCCTTTCTCATCGGACATTAAGGTCTCATTCCTGTATTACTCCGAGTGGGTACCCTAAAAGAATATGTACCCCAAAATATTAACGACTGCATGAACGTGTGTTTAGATTGGTGGGAAAATTCCCTTTTAGCCACCCCAACTGATCTCAAGCATCAAACTGATAAAAGCTTGTTTGTAACTGAAGAAATTAGCAGGTAAAGTTTGGCAGCCATGCGCGATGTCGGACGTCCACAGCCAGGCATTGTCGGGGATGCGGTCGTGCGCTTTCAGCTGGAAAGTGCCTTTTGGGGGGTGTACTAGTAGCTAAGTGCAGTGTGTAATTGCTATAAAAAGAGATTGTATGTAGTGAAACTGTTGCCAATTTTATTACATGATGTAGGGTACATGTGCTCAACATAGAATGAATGACCTTGGTGCATTTTCTATAGCTTCATTACGAACGCGCCCATATGTAAAACATGTTTTATAGCTATGGGGCGAAAAAACTCATGAATGAGACCTTGATAATGTGTTCATGTGTCTTTGAACAGGGTGAACCACCAACAAGGAGAGCGTTCATCGTTGTCAGGCTTGGAGAGGATATTGACAGCATCAGGTAATACTGCTGAAGGCATGGTTTGTATTTAGAAGCACACCATCCACGCAAGACTTACCAGTTTGTTCAGATCAATGGGTTAATGCACCTTTCGTAAAGCATGTTCCACAATTGTTTGGGAGTACAGTACAGTATTGAATGTGAACTTGATAGATTGACAACTGAACGAAGAATACATGTGTACATGTGTATAATTCTGTATTATTGTTGAATTTCTTGTGTGTAGGACATGTGAAGAAGAAGAGGAGCCATGGCAGAGACAGCAGCTCAGATGTCAGCAGTCTGTCCAGTGTAGGTAACTTACTAACCAGTGTTCTCGCCAGGCCTTTTCAGCATAGGGGCCCCCTATGCTGTGATTTGGACCCCCTATGCTGTGATCTGGACCCCTATGCTGTGTTTCAACCAGCATAGGGGTGTTTCTTTCTGGGACAAACCTTGTGACCCTTCATAAATCTTATAAAAAGTTCATATTTGGCTTTAGAATGAGGCTGTGACAGAGGAAAAAACTCTACTTCACAAAATTTATCCCTCAAAATGCTTGTAATAATGTCTCATTGGGTCATGAATTTACAAATTTTCCGGGGGAACATGCCAGACTCCCTACTCTGGTCATGTCTTCAGCACTCCACGCATGACTTGCACCGCTAAAGTTGGCCTTCTGTACCTGACCCCTATGCTGTGAAAAAATTCTGGTGAGAACACTGCTAACAGTAAATCTTCAAATTCCTGCAGTTGGCAAAATCATGACCCTGCGAATAATTGTGTTTTGTAATTGCAGTCTGCAGACCTATTTGAGCTTTTCATGAATAAATAAAGGTTCAAACTAACAAATAAACTGAAAAATTGTTTGAGCCACGAACTACGAGCACTGCGGAAAGCTCCTTTACCCTCAAATCCCCTCAAAAATGAAATGAATTGTATATTTATAGTTTTGCCTGGTAGCCATCCTGGTGTACCTGTGCTGTACCGGTACTAAATCAGGTCAAGCCTGAGGATTACAGATCAGTGGAAGGCAACTTTGACAGATAGAATCACCATGAATTACCGTGGCAGTGTACTGCAGTGTACTGTACTGTAGCACAGATTGAGCTTTAAATGTGCCTGAGTCAAATTTTCATCTTTATTTCAATACTGGAGTCATAGCTGACTATTGGTGAGGGTGATGGTCATTATAGATGCCATGTAATAGGCCCGTGTCTAGCAGAATTAAACATTATGTTGTTATCGGTTGTTTTTGTCCTTTAATCAACCATTACTTGAACATTTAATTTAGTAGTTCAGGGCCAGACCTGTACCTAAACCTGTGTACCTGTACCTAGAATTTGTTTAGGTACACAGCTCTAACCAGGTGTTACATGTTATATCGTGAACAACCTTGGACAAACTTCAACTTGGCGACTTGACTTGAATTAAAAATTACATTTTCAATGTGTTTCTGGATACTTGTTTGTCAAATTATAGCCTTAGTAAATGTTTTTTCCACTTGCTTTGGGTCAAAATTAGACTTTCATCTTAGTCAAACATCCCATTGATACCCATACTTTTAAAGACTTGAAAAAAGGGCCCTTCCAAAAATGCGCTCTTAGGATATCTAGTCTGATGTTGAAAATAATGTTTATAGTGTTTGTGTGAATATTTATTCATCAATTTCCACCCTTTAACAACTTAAGTCTTCTATTGCCTTGGCCCAAAAACTGACCTGGAACTTCAGCAATTATCCCATAAGAACCAGTACTTAAGGGATGATTCCCATCATACATCACACCCCATGGGTCTGCATGAAGGGGCACTACTCAATTCCTGGATTATAAATGGTTCATTTATTTGTTCATCTGTAAATAATTTTTACCAACTTGGTTGATTTTGTATTTATAAAGATGTGGTCTATTACAAATCACACCTGCTTCTGTTTTTTTCTGGGGTTGCCTATATGCATGTATACATGCATCTGTCTGTACTGTATCTATAGCTGATGCCCAGCATGTACCTGCGAAGCTGGTGTGTTACGCTTACGAGTGGTTATACTGACTGTACAGATACAGATACGGAACTGAGTAGTATCTTGATCAACATGCAAATTAAGATTTCTGATTCTAGATTCATAAGAAATTAATCCTTTTTTAAAGCACATTCATTTATGTATTTTACGCTTGTGTTTGCAGTGTCAGTGGTATGAAGGACCTAAGCTGAGGGATTTCCTGTTGGGATGTGAGCCTGAGAAGACTACTCTTCAAGCAGAGGTTGTAAGGGAGATCATGACTTAACTCAAGACTACTCTCCAAGTAGAGGTTGGAGGGGGGGAAATGCTATATTCTCCTGTTTACAGGTTCCAATCACAAGAAGGTATAATCAGGCCTTTAGTTGAAAACCAAAGGAGACCAACTGCAGATTGAAAGTCTATCAACTACCAATCTAATCCAGATTTTTGAAGGAGTTGAGAAGAGTGCTGCCAGTAATGTAGTTACACTTTTAGCATGACACAAATGTGAAGCTTGAAGTCTAAATTTAATGAGATAAGATTAAGCGACAGATCTGTATTTTATGTGGAAGATTCTAATGGAACACATAATTCACTACAAGCTGATAGTTTTGTTTATTAATCCAATCACAAGATCATTTTCCAGTGTCTGATGTTCATATGACACACCAATTCCTCTAATCTGTGCCCATCAAGGCTTTAAAATGAATGGGTTCAGAAGCTTTATGACAGGATTTGCCAAACATTCAGAAAAATTATAAATCAATCACTGCTGAACATTGGTGCACAAACACAAAGACATGTACTACAGAAATATAGAAAAGGCTCAAAAGTACCTCATAAAGCAATCTCTGGCACAACTCTCACGTACTCTATCATCAAAGTGTTTGTATATTAGGACACAACAATTTGTTGTTTTTTCCTTCAAAAATTTGCTCACTCCATTGCTTTTCAATTGCATATTGTCCTTGTCTTCCTAGTTTCTACAGTTTCCCAAAATGTGTTGTCCATAGAAATGATATATTTGATGTGGTCGTAAATGGGTCTATCAAACTTTGATTTATGGATTTTTGATTTTGACGCACCAGATTTTATTTGTACCCATTGTATGTTGTCCGCTTCCGTTCTACTGCCAAGCTGTAACACGTATTGTGATTATTGCCTGTGCATATATTATACTGGGCCCCAATGGAAATCAGGTATCCTAGCTGTTTGGGCTACCCAGGAGTCTCAAGATGAAATAAATAAATAAATAAATAAATAAACTGTTTTCTTATTTTGTCTTACCAGTTTCTCCCAGTTGTATGTCCGTTTAACTTTGTTTTCCTAAATAGTCTAAGAACAAAGAAATTAAATCAGTAAGACTGCAATCAGTTTTGTATAGTTATGGTTAATGCGTGGAAACAAGTGATGCGTTGTTTATCCCTACAGAGGTTATGAAATATACAGTATGTATGTGTATGTATGTGCTTCAAAGATTTGTATGTCATCTGACGTGCTTTGTATTTATTGAAGGGTCTATTTCTGATTGAATGAGTCTCTTGCTGCATTTCCTTGATTCTCACTTTAGTAACTAGATACGGGCAAACATACATCAAAGCTTGGGATAGACAACGGTTAGTCGTTTTAAGTTGTATAAATACAAATGCCCTTCCCCCTCTCGGCCCGATAGGTTGATATTCAAGGTGACCTAAGTCAGGTCTAGTAGACACGACACGTCCAGTGTATCATTGGTATCAATACACATCTCTGTATGTAGGTGTGAAAGAGGTCCCCGTTGAGTTAATCCTCTACGCAGTTTAAGATAAGGAGTTAATCCTCGCAGGTTAAAAGCCCGACGCAGTGTAAAGCCCCAACGAAGTTTCAGTTCCGACGCAGGTTAAGTTCCGACGTACGTATTTTAAGAGTTCATCCATGTTTATATAGTTAACCCCATCCTGTCCCCTCCTAACTTAAGTCCTTTGAGTGGTTGCGGAATCCAGGTTTGACTCTACTTTGCGTTCGTAAATTATAACATTAAAAAAGGCTAATGTGTCCAATTAACGGAGATGTGCCTAACTATAGTCGATTATTTGCGCCCTCCGGTGGCCTATAACCATTAGGTGTTAAGAAGGTGTGAAGTGAACGAGGTGCTACATGTAATTAGGCTCCCGTGGAGTTAATCCTCGACCGTTTTTTTAAGGTTCGGTTGCTGTTTTAAAAACTCGACTGTTGTTTTAAATACTCGACTGCTGTTTTAAAACTCGATTGCGATTTAAGAACTCGATTGCGGTGTCAAGGCCTCGGTTGCGATGTAGCGACTCGAATGTGATGTAAGGACTCGATTGCGATGTAAAGACTCGATTGCTGCGATATGTAAAGATAGCGATGTCGGTTGCAGTGTTATGATCGGTTGCGATGTAAGGTAAGTGTTGTCGTTAACGACAGCTAAATCGCGGTCGAAATCCAAACGCCGTCATGGCAATGACATCGACTCTAGTTTTGACGCATCGCCGTGCAGCCTTGTTATCGAACCGAAAAAAGGACTTGTTAGACCGCCAACTTTACATTAGCCAAAAAATGCTTAGACAAATTTATGTCTTTAGCAGTCACTACCGTTTTTAGTAGAATAAACCACGACAACAACTGCATTCCTTAATACTTTGTAAACAAAACAACTACTCGACAACCTTCCATATTGCAACATCGCAACAAGTTGAATAATCAGTAGTTTTAGCTTAGCTACAGACCAATAAAGCTTGGGTGGAATCTATGAAACGCTACCTATGTTTGCTAATCAAGGCGAGAATATTACCTGTTGCAATAGAAATCTGTGACACGCCTGAATATGTTTGGGTAGCTTTCAGCTTTAGGTTACAAAGTGAGGCTTTGAAATGAGCTTTGTTGCTCAATGAATAATGAAAATTAGTCAGAATTTAGTCTTTGAAACTACAAGTAGGGGATATAATTTCCTTCTGTGTTTGTTCGAAAGAGAATAACATACATCTTAAAGATATGCATATTATGAAACATATAAGAACTCTTCATCCTAATCCATGATAAAATTCTATATCTTTAGCACCCAAGAAAGAAAGAAACAGCATCTGCTTTAGAAAAGTGATGAGCGGCAAAATAATTTTGAGGAGTATACTTCTCGCGGAAATTGGTTACGCCGCCACAAAAATGCCGTCGGTCTCAGTGCTACGGGCGGTTCTTTAGAATTTTGTATCATCGGGACTAGAGAAGTATAGTAACGTGTATAGCATCAGTGACAAAGGTAATCAATGACATTGGCATGTAACAGAAAGAAAGAAAGGATGGCTTATCATATAGTTTTGAAAAAATTGCTGTCAATTGATTCATACCAGAAATCGTGGCAGATAATGGTAAACTAGCGTTGAAATATATTGAAAAATAAAACAACTCAATGAAATAAAATGAAGATAAAACAACTCAATGAAAAATAAAACGTTAGACACATTGTTGTAAACAGTTCAGTAGTTGCGTTACAGCCATAGTATTAAAAAAATGAATAAATAAATGAATCAAATAATGTTAAAATGGCATTGATGTTATGGTGCCAAAAGACGTACCGTTTCTAGGCTGAATATCACAAGCCTGTTCATAAACTCCATCGGGATAGCTTGGAGAATCTGGCGGCACCCAAGGATCCTCATACCCGTCCGCCATCCCTTGATTTTGGCGGGAAACGTGTTGTCTCAACTGTCGTCTGACGAGCTCACTTACTGCGAGTCTCTCAGGGTTTTTCCGGCCTCAAGTGTACCAGACTGGAAATAAAATGGCGTACAAAGTGTCGCCTGTCAAGGACGTAGCTCATGAATATTCATGAGTACACATGGCTGTTTTCGTAACAATAAGTTGTAGTTATTTTGAAGTTATACAACTCGGGACCCTCGGAGAGAAGAAGTACCATTTCCTGTCGGATCACATATATAAGTGATACTTCTCTTCTTCCCATGTAATTTAATCCCAGCTTTGTTCCTCCCACAACCATCGTCCACATTCTATGGCGATCGAATGGTCGGCTGGCTATTACATTTCTAACATCACAAAGAGACCAAAAGAAGCCGAACCTATGAATTAGAGTAGTCTTAGAACCATTGTTTTCAGATTGGTATTAGAAATCCTGTCAGTGTCATTATATGAACGTTACCATGTATTTTTGTATCTGTATGCTTGTACTTAGCCCGATAGGGCATGAACGTTCAAAAAAGGTTATCATTATTATTATTATTGTTATTATTATTATTATTATAAAGCTAGAGGTAAAAGGCGGTGGAAGGAGAGGGTTGGGCTCCGCTTACAAATACCTTGCCCTAGACACACTGGGTAACAGCTAACTGCCCATACGGCCTAAAAAGACTATGGAACTACCTTTATATTTCATTCTATCACTTTTGATCTACTATCAGCAACGGGATGACTTTTTGAGCAGTCATTTTTTCATGGGAAAGAATATAGAGTACAATGTGACCTATTTGCTTGCAAATGTAACGTCCTTTTTGCTGTTCAACCATGTCTTTGTCTTCAAAATCTTGAAGAAAATTGAAAAGAAACATGACCAATGAAATATGTCAAGAACGTCTCCCCCCTTTTCAATCTTGAATACAGTCTTGTCGCTTGCTTGTTTGGTGGTGGAAGCTTCACAGAGGTAAAGGATGACACTGGCAGGTGCAGAAACAACACATTATCCTTTCATAACGTGGCACAACCTACCCACGCCCACTTCAGGTGTGCATATGAGAACATAGCGTTTCATAATCGTGTCGTCTTCGCCACAGAAGACATCGTTGCGTCTCGTACTGAGCGAAAAACCCACCACTGTATTCACGTGAGTACTTTTCTTCTTCTTCAAAGTTACGAGAAAATGGTTTTGGAATGTTAGGAACTGCTTGGATAAGGAATTTAGAAGTAGTTTTTGTTCATTAAGTGTGCCAGGTATTTTTTGACTAAGTTGTTGGCAACCATTGGACAAAATTGCTCGCAAAAAAACAACCTTACCAACGATGGGTTGACGTGTTCGCCTCTTTTCGCTCGCTTTCCCGCATACTCAAATGATCTTTACTTGAGTTCCTCGTGCTTCTGCGATTTTTCCTTGTCACCTTTGCAGTAGAGACTAAACTACGAACGCTTATGGGGAGGGTGGTTGTTTGTTTGTTTATGGCCAATTTGTCGTCGTGTTGGTTTTTCACCCCTCGTTGAAAAAAATGAGAAAATAGAAATCAAATCTTCTCAGTGACAAAGAACATGGTTCACAGAATGTTATAGGATACTGTGTTACTTACAAATATGGAGTACGATGAATTATTTTTCGAACGTAGTGCAGTTTATGTGAACACGCAGTATCTGTGTGGTATCTTTTATTTGTTTTTATAGTCTGTTTTGTACGGTTTCTATGCGTTCATATCACCTACAATGTGTATCGCGTAGATAAGAACATGAAACAAGTCATCTGCTTGGAAACATATCTCTATATATATGCGAAAGCATAAGCAAGATGGTGAAAAAACATAAAGAAATGTGTGAGGTATGGGGTGATGGAGTGGGGTGGGAAAAAGATAACAGAAACAATGGTGTATTCTGTGTCGTTATTCTATGAATTTTATCTTCAAGCATATTGGTCGACGACTTTGTTTCTTACTCTGATTTTTAAGAAAGAGTTCCCTTGTTTCGAAAATGTATCCTTCATATCTTTATCCTCAGATCTTCAAGGTTTGCTATGTAAGATTTGTAAGTCTTTTGTACGTTTTAGCGTAGATAGGCTTGCGCAACGCTGTATCAGTTTGGACCCGTGGGAAAGGCCGCTCTTATTGAATTTCATTAAAATACTAGCATACACCTTTATCACGCGGCGGCCATGATAGAATGAAAACGAGGCCATTGTTGCAAACATTAGACTGATCCTAGCTGTCAATCACAATTAGTAGTTCAATCAATGATTATATATGGTGAATAGAGAATCTACTAATGAGGAAATGGCTGCATGTCTGTCAAAAATATAATCTTATTTTCAATTGTATTTCTACGTTTTGACGGAGAGGGCGGGACTATGGGATCGGTCAACGTGGTTATAGATTGCTGCATTATTTCTGTGCATTAAGCTAGTTATGATATTGATAATTGAATATTATATTTAAAGACTAAGCGTGATTTGGAAGTAAAAAAAACTAAATGGGAGCGGATACAGTGCATTGTTTTTGTTTCTCTGCCTCGCTGGCCTCGTCTTCATTCCATCATGTCCGCCTCGTGAGGAAGGTGTATATCACTGTCAGCCTGTCAGGCCACTTGTTCCCACCGCCAGTTGTTTTGTTGTGCTGTTTGTTTGTCTAGTTTGTTGGTTGGTTAGACAGTTAGTTAAGTGACTTTGATTGACTGGTGAAAATATAAGATTATGAGTGGATTTTTTGTCTTTCATGGTGGGGAGGGGGGGTGGGGAGACGCTGGTCTGAGGATGTAGCGATTGAATTTGATGAAAATCTGCAACAAAATCGACTCTTTACCCCTTAAAAGGTGATATTGTGTACTAAGCGTTACCCAGGCTAAAGTGTCGTAGGTCCCCTAGTGGCCGTGTAAACCGGTACCAAGAAACGTGGTAGTCTGGCATGGAGCCATGGCGTCACTGACCGCCCGGGCCTGAAGTCATTGACCGTAAGGACAATTGTAAATTCATTCCCTAGGTATTTACTTGTACACACGTACGCGAGTGAGCTTAAGCATTTGTGTCTAACCTCCCATGTGCAGACGTCTCACCTGTGTGTTACAAGTATACCTAAGATACAGGTAACTTGATTTTGTTTTGTGTATTTTTCACCATCACAGCATGATGGTGTATTATTTGTTACGTATTAGACTGTTGATATTGTTTTTAGTGTGTGGGTTGACAACTTGTAAAGGTGCGCATGCCCTTGTTTTGCCCCCCCCCCCCTTCACGTTGCGATAAAGACAAGTAAAGATATAGTAGAGTACTGGTAGCTCAGGTTTAAGTTGCGAGACCTCAAATAGTCCGGCGTCATGCCAAATTTATGCCTCTGTCAATTCTTTGCCCCGACACTGCTTGTGGATTTAAAGTATACCTGAGGGGAGAGGGTGGATGTCCGTGTAAGACATCACGAAATCGCCGGTATACGCACCCAGGCGCGTGCGCGCGGGGCCGTGGCGTGTCCTAGTCCGTGGCCGTGGTGTCGACGCGTGTGGGGCGTCGTCTCAGGGTCGTCAAAGACATCGCGAAATCGCCGGCATACGCACCCAGGCGCGCGGGATCGTGGTGGGCCCTCGTCCGACGCAATGGCGCTGCCGTGTGGGGCGTCGTCTCGGGGTCGTGTATAAGGGCCCTATCACACTTGTGCATATATTCAAGTGCGCATGAGTTCCACAGTAACATTTTTTTTTTGGTTAAGTAAATTTTGCAGGAAGGAAGTTGTTTTCTATTTTGACCCACCGTTGAACAGTCTAGTTATCAAACCATGAAGAAATTACTTCTTCGGCTGCAAACTTAACCTAAGCCAATACGCAACCCATGCGGATTTGTATATACGCACATGTGTGACAGGGGCTTAACATCACGAAATCGCCGGCATACGCACCCAGGCGCGTGGGGCCGAGGCGGGCCCTAGTCCGTGGCAGTGGCAGGCCTTTCATCGCTGCCATGAGAGGCGGAGTGTCGGGGTCAGCCGGTAGTGTGAAACTGGGTTATTCGGCGGCTGGAGGCAGCATGCCCGCTGCATCAAAATTGGCGCTGTGGGGACTTGTAGCCGGAGGGACTCTCAGCTGTGGGGTCGACCGTGCTGGGCACTGCCTCGCGCAGTGTCGACGCATTCGTCAGCCGAGAGCAAGCTCAACCAGGCGCTCGGCACTGGGCTGTAGTTCCTGTAGCAAGTGTAGTACCGCAAATCCGAACTACACCTTACAGACAGACGGCTGTAGTTCGACGTAGTTAGTGTAGCAGCGTGTGCTGAGAGGGAAAAAAGAAACCGACTACGCGATTTTGGGCTGTTCTTACATGACATCAGGTGTATGAAATTGTCCTGCTTTAACATTTTTGTACATTTCTGGTCTAATTCTATTGTCTTAGGCAGCGCTCAGTGGCGCTCATCTTCATATAAGGAACAATCGAGTAAAAAATGTGTCTCATTTTCAACATATAAGTGGTGACAGAATTTGCATGTTCTATTATTCAGAGGGTACGGCTATGCCTGCCAGATTCTATGTGTAGGGAATGGTCACTGATGCGAAGTTTACACATCTTTCTGCGATGTTCGAAGTTTGCAATGTTTGAATGTGTTTTTCTTTCATAAATATCTTTGAATGTTTTGTAAGTCCTTAATCTGTTGCCTCGGTTTTCCCTTCGCCCTTTTACAAAATGGTTGGCGAGCCCTATGCATGTCTGCAGCCGCCATGCATCTGACACCGATGCCTGCGAACGATTGATTGATTGATTGATTGATTGATTAATTGATTGTAAAGTACCTGGCGGGGCCCCTGTTTGCAATTGTGTACAAGACATAACATATATACATGTGTTTCTAAATCACGTGTATTAGGGTGATGTGTGGTGGCTAGCTAGGGTCTGCTAAAGATGATAACAATGGTCCTGTTTTTCCCATAGAGTAGGGATTGATTTCAGTTGTTTTGCAACACAATGTAGCGACTATCAAAACTTGTTCAACTCAGCTTAGACATGTTTGAATTTTAGAACGAGAGTTAAAAAAAAATCTTATTCACATTTGTTTATTGAGGATTAAAAAGCAGTATGCTTATATGACGTTCTCTCCTCCAGAAACGCAAATGCATGTGCAAATGCCAGACAATTGGATTGCATTGAATAAGAGCACAGCATTATATAAACATACGACATGGATAACAAAAACAAGCAAGGGGACACAAGAAAATCGGTGTACTATCAATAACGAAAATCTACCTAGATGTGTGTGAAATCAATAAAATTTGAACGATATTGAAAACGTTTACCGCTGGGTTCTGATATTTCATTTTATCTCATCAATTTTGTACAGACATGTTAGATTGTAAATATCTTCCACAAGTTCAATCTGTTTTGATTCTTAAAATGTCAAAAGTTAGCACAAACTGTCGCTGCTTTTGTTGCCATGTTTGTGATCTATAGTCGTGTTACGGTTTTGTCTGTGTTCATATCTTATGTCACCCCTCCCCCTAAAAGGATCTACAGGAGGTGAAGAGGTGACGATCAATCCGCCATGTCTAAGAGCGCGCATGCGCAGGACGAGGATGTCAGCTGTGGGGTGGGCGTTTGCAAGCCAAGGTGAGTACAATTGTGACGTCATCGCTACATCACACAGCCACAGTCCTAAAACATGGATATTCATCGTTAATCCTCGCCAAAATAAGCAAATGATAATAGTGTGTTGATGGATGGATTCGCAATGCTAAGGTTATGAATTATGTCTGTGTAGTAAAAAGATTAGAACCTTTCTTAATCTTACAAGTAAATCAAAGTTTATCACGTTCTCCACGGTTTCTGAATGTTATATATTAGTATACTTGTGTCTAGTGATAAGGTTCTTTGCCAGATTTATACATTCAATTTATAGTGACAATGCACTGCTTTTCTCTGGGTTGGATTGTGCGGTGTATGAGTGGGGTGGGGGGGTCGTTCTGAATGACCTTTTTTTCAATCACCGGGACCCCCTTCGATTTCTTATTTGTTTATTGAGAAGTTTCTGACCTGGCGCAAGGGGTAACGCAACCCTGCTTCGCCATCTGGATCAAATTCCGTGGATCCTGGGGCCCGAGTTCGATCCTAGGGTCGACTCCAGCTCGGACATGTTGTAATTATAAGGGGTTGCAAGCGTCAAACCTCTGCACGTAATTTAGAACCCAACACACTTATCGAGAAGATAATAGGGTTGACCCGGTGTGCTTGGCCCAAAACGCGAGCCGTGGCAAAGCCGCATTGCATTACCACTAGCTTATTGAAAAAGCATCATGCTTCACCTCAATTGAGGATGACTGCTTATCCTCTTATTGTGTCGTTTCCAGCTGGGCTGCTCGCCTGGCCAACCCCAAGATGTTCCTGTTGTCCTGGTGTCTCGTCATCATGACGTACCTGTCAGGGGGTGCTTACGTCGGCGGTGTGCTCACTACCCTGGAGAAACGGTAAGACAGAAGTAGGCACCTGATTCGGCTCACAATGTCCATCTCTTATAAGGTTTCAATGCTTCTTTCTTGATAAAAGCTTAATGTCTGAAACACAGAAACTTTATTGCAACATATAGCTTTTACTCGTGAAGATTGACATATAGAGTTCACATGGCTTTTAAAAAAGTGCGATTGTCGACACTCAACGCACAGTCTGTGACTTGATTTGTCGTCTGCAAGTGACGTCACTTCCTGTTTCAAGCCGTTCGGGAAAGATTACTCCCTCCTCAGTGGAGCGACCTTCAAAAGGTGCACATATCAAGAAAACGGTGTTTATATGGCGTGAATATGTGTGTGAAAGTAAAAGTTAAGTACTGATGTTAAGTATGACCAGACATTGTGTCACCTTCATTTTTATCCAGTCTTCAAAAGGTGCACATATCAAGAAAACGGTGTTTATATGGCGTGAATATGTGTGTGAAAGTAAAAGTTAAGTACTGATGTTAAGTATGACCAGACATTGTGTCACCTTCATTTTTATCCAGTCTTTAAATACTACTGTTTATTTCTTACATGATATGTATGTATGCAGTAGTTGACAACAAAGATGCTAGATTGGGAGTTTGAGAGTTTGGATCCCGACTGTTATCACTAGATAGTTGAATGTCACAGTCGAGGGATATAACTTTCAGGGCAAGGCTATGCAAACCATATGGCCTACAGGAGAGCAAAGTTCTTTGTACACAACTATTGACTGGCCATGGTTCTACTTCGCCTTGCCATGCATTAGGTGTCGCTGCAGTTGATTGTATATAGTAGTAGCAAGGGGATACACGATTAGTCAACTTTGGGACCGCATTCTTTTCCCAGCAGCGCCTCCTAGCTGCAGTACACAGCCATAGGTATACTTTCTCACTTTTTGCAATTTTTTGTCAGATTTGGCCTTCAAAGCCAACAGCTTGGTCTGATCAGCAGCTCTGCGGACGTCGGAAGCATGTTGACGGTCTTGTTTGTCACTTACTACGGAGGCAAGCCTGGAGTCAGCCGGCCAAAGATTATTGGTGAGAAAAACAATCTCTTACGTTGATAACCACTTTCACATTGATAATCGTATACCAAAATGTGTTTATTTTGATAGCTATAGAATTGCACTAGACGACGATGCTGTCTTTTCTTACTGTGGCGTGATCTGGTAGCATTTAAAATGTTTACTTTCACGGAAGGGAAACATATTGTTTAGCTCCGTTTCGTCATCTTCTCCGAACAAATAAGGTCAATGACCTGGACCAGACGGCTGTCACCATGGTTACTGGTAAAGTAGCAGACACCGTGTGGTGTTCGATCATACAATGTAGCAAGTGGCAGGACAGAGTTGGAGGGGCTGGTCACCATGAACGCGATTGCTGCAGCCCTTTTGTTAGAATGTGGATGACCTTGAAATAGAGCGGGGAAATGTGTTTGAGTAAGAATAAACAGGGCAGTACCCCAAATAACAGTTACTCAAGCAACTGGATATGCTTTTGGAAACGGTCAGACGTTTAAAGTAGCATCCACTACTTTTCTTCAGTGACACTGAGCAAAATTTTGGACCACAAGTTTTTAACCACGATCTATGAAACAAAGCAGTAGTTTTTTGACTAAGGACCATGTAAAGGTAAACATCATATATTTGCTAGCAAACCCTATACCTTATTTTATAGTTTCTATCTATATCAACGTATTAATACAATTTTGCTCATCTTGAACACAGGTGTAGGTGCGTTACTTCTGGCCGTTGCCGCCGTCCTATCCGGTGCGCCACACTTCTTCGCGCCGGCATACGACGTCAACCGTCAGAGTACAGGAAACAGCACCAGAAAGGTATGTAATCAACATTCATTACTGCATTTCAAAAACAAACAAACAAACAAACAAACAAACAGACAGACATACAGACAGACAGAAGATCAAATAGACAAAGAAACAGGTTGACTTATGTATTTTGGATTGTAATGGATTTGATATCATTTTAGATTGATAAGAAAAATCCATTTAAAGGTTGCTAAGCATCTTATTTTTATGATGGTTTAATGAACACATATCTTCTGTCTTTCCTCCAAACCTTTTCATAACCAGTGTACCTTCTGCAGTACAGACTTATCAATACCTGTACGATTTAATAATTGCTGAATAACTGAAAGTATATTTAATGCCTTTCACATGATTCACACCCAAAAAACATAACACATAGTAAGCGCTAATGTGCCATGATATTAAAACTATATGTTGTTTCCTATATCAGTCACCAGGTACTTTATTCAATTCATCAATTACATTTTCTTAGATGGACCATGGATTATTACACAAAACATAGAGTTTGGGAAAAGGCTTTTGATCTAATTATCTTCCTGTCACCAGGACACGTGCATGGCCAATCAGACGATACCATCGTGCGGGAGGGAGGAGGCTGAGGCGGAGTCTGCCAAGATGGGGTGGCTGGCCCTGCTGCTGTTCGCACAGGTACGTCATCAGATGTACATAAGCTACTACACACATGTTGCCTACATCCTCATAAAATCTGCATTACGTACTACACACATGCTGTCTCGGTCATTATAAGCAGATGTGCCGTAATAGCCAGTACACACGTGCTGCCTACGCCATCACAAGCAGATATTGCCAACATGTTAACAACACAGATGCTACCTATGTCATCACACGCAGATGTACATCACTTACCACACACATGTTGCCTACGTCATCACAAGCAGATGTGCATCACTTACTACACACATGCTGCCTACGTCATCACACGCAGATGTACATCACTTACTACACCGACATGTTTCCTACGTCATCACAAGCAGATGGGCATCACATACTACATATATGTTGCCTACGTCATCACAAGCAGATGGGCATCACATACTACACTCATGCTGGCTACGTCATCACAAGCAGATGTGCATTACTTGATACTACTTGAGTCTCTCAAGTTTGCAATTCCGGCGGTATTCCTGAATAACCCGTTTTTAAAAGCAATGGATATAGGTTACATCACAGGTGTAGGCGAACTACCGTTTCGAAAGCTGCTTACTTTGACGTCGTCGCAAGCAGATGTACAATAACTGTTCTACAGTCAGCAGTCCAGTCGATTGGCAAGCGTCAAAATCAAGTGTTGTCATAGCGACGTGTCAAAAGCCCAAACCACAGATGCTTATTTGCTCTCCTTTGTTCTCGTACTTAATCATGGCTACTTTTTGCACCATAGGTTATATACGGGATTGGTGGTACGCCTGTCAGACCTCTTGGGACAACCTACATCGACGATCAGGTGTCAAGGAAAAGTGCACCTCTCTACTTTGGTGAGTGGGCGCTTCCATCTCCATATAACTCATTGCTTCTATTCATTGTCAATCAATCAATCAATCAATCAATCAATCAATCAATCAAATTGGTCAACGTTAAGCTGATACCTCCACCATATGTACGAGGGTGAGTCAAAAAGTAATGCAATTTGTATCATAGCAGATTCATTTTTTCATGAATAATTTGATATTTGGCACAAGGGTTAGGCACATATTTTCTTGAGCCTGAAATATCGCAATTTGTTGTTCACATTTGTATGAGCGACTGTCAGTAGATTTAAAAAAAATGACCACCACCTTAGGAGTCCGTCAGAAGCAAAGATCAGTTCTCCTAGATCTGACCCACTTACAGTTTCTTTAGGGACTTGAAATTACACCTGTATGATAACAAATGTCTCGACATCAGGTCATAAAATACACAGACTCAGTCTATAGGTGCAGATACAAATACAGAGGTGTTAATGTTATGTTACCTTGTCACACTCAAGTACCGATACTTTCAATGTACTTTTATCTTGTCCAGATTCCTTATCTATCCACATAGACCCATGCATTCATAACTCTATACCAAAAAGAAACTGTACTATTCCTAAATGAGATTTGACGAACGTTAAGTCGCAAAGTAGCCTAGAAATATGCAATTTGATATCTAGAATGGTTTCGTTTAGTTATAACTGTAGATAATATTTGACATAATAAAGTAGTAATTAGAATTGTGGAAAAATACACATAGATTGTTAATTATGTTATCTGTACATTTCCATACATTGTCAACGTTGCAATTGTTTTGTATATAAAATCATTCATTCAATGTTATAATCACTAGCTAAGCAGGAAAGCAATGCGATTGGACAAACTAGTGGAAATTGGCAAACAGTCCCAAACATGCCTATTTTCAAATATAGCCACGTTTCTTTACAGGAATGTCTTCTGTCGTCTTCGCTATCGGCATTCCTCTCGGCTTTATCTCGAGTGCCTTCATCATCAAGATCTACGTCGACGTCGACAAGGACATTGACCCCGGCGACTTCGGACTGACCCCTAATAACCCCATGTGGGTCGGCGCCTGGTGGCTCGGGTTCTTCCTTATTGCAGCAGTTTTGCTGGTGGTGGCGATACCCATGTTCTTCTTTCCCGCTGGTAAGTTTTGGAAATCGATTTTCTTTGAAAATTCCTATGTGAAGGGCCATGTTATGTTTGAAGAAACCACCTGCTTTCTTTACAATACAAAAGAATGTGCACTCACCGAACTTTTGACTGAGCTTTCGTCAAGAAGAATGACACGTGATCATACACGTGACCTTTCGGAATAGCGACATCATGTGATGGATCAAAACTTCCCCATATCATATGCACATTATAATAAATTTCTCACCATTTGCGTACACAACGTAAAGCGCCTACCGTACCGACAAGTTTTTCGACGAGTTCTCTGGTCCTTCTCAAGTTGATTCGACCAGAAGCCTTTGTCACTTGACCTGAGCGGAAGTGTGACGTTAGCAACGGGTCAAAGGTGACCGGAAGTCGGTGTCAGCCCCGTCTCGGGATGACCGATGGGCCCTATCGAATTACGAAATAGCGAGTAAATTCATTACTATGTCGATAACCGCCACAGATAAACCTTCATACGCGTAAAAAACTAGAAACATTACACTAGCTCGTGAATCGTTGTATGTCCCAATTGTCTTGATTCCCATCCCATCCTCTCATGAAATGCTGTTCGAATTTGCCACATATCATATTTTTGCAGCAATGAAGAGGCCTGACAATGACGATGACGAAGAGGAAAAGGATGAGAAGAGCGCGAAAGGCCGGATGCTGCCAATGATGGACACTGATCGTCGGGAACCCCTTCTGGACTCCACGAGGGGGCTGGTGGAGCAACTCAAAGGTGCCAGATTATTTTGAATGTGAAGCCAATTTTCCTCACCATTTCATCTTATCATATCATATCTTATCATATCTTTTCTTATCTCATCTCATGTCATCTTTTCGAAATTTCTGTTTCTCTCTCTCGATCTCGCACTCCAAATTTTCCTGTCTCTTCACTTACTAGTGCAGCAAACACAGCGCATCTGATCAAACTCAGTATATGAGTCACCAGGACCTACGTATCCCTACCTTTTCATATTCACGGACGAACAGAAAGCCATTTTCGTTTGAAATTGCAGAACCCACACAGTATACAAAATGTGGGGGCTTTTCTTCTCCCTCTACTTCCAGAAAAGAAGTCAGACCCTTCTTGTCTAGATTTAGCCAACACTAATATATGAGTAGTCTCCTGTTGCATCAACGTCAATTCCATTGTCACTAGTGACTCTCCTATGCTTCTGCAATTAGCCTTCGGGCACGAACCGGCAAATAAAACTTTGTTGATTTTTTTCAGATATGGCCAAAAGCCTAAAGAGTATCCTGACGAACGCGACGTTCATGATGCTGTGTCTGTCCGGTGTGTGCAACACGTCCGTATCCGGGGCCTACTCCTTCATGCCTAAGTTCATGGAGGTGCAGTTTGGCATCCCCAAGTCACGAGCCAATCTGCTTGTCGGTAAGTCTTGCAATTCATTACAGTTTTGTGTAAGCAAAAGGCAATGCTGCTGTACTCTCCTGACGCATTCGTGCCGCCATCTTGGAAATTGGGCGCCTCCATCTTGGAAATATGGGTGTCGTCATTTTTAAAATTTTGTTAGTCTCGGATGCACGCGCAAGGCCAAGAGTATATATATTTCCGGGAGCCAGGAGACATGTCCTACTCACCTCGTGCGTTTCATTATGATTCTTAGGTGACATCAAATCGAACCGCGTACACAGTGGCGTTAGCGCTGTACATGTCTGGCGGGAGCTGCTGGCCTTGTATGTGTAAATTTGAATGTTAACTCGTGTCATGTTTTCCCGAACATCTCAGCCCCCGTCGTCTTACCCACGATGATTGTCGGCTTCCTGGTGTCTGGGTACATCATCAAGCGGTTCAAACTGTCGCCAAGGCAGTGTGTCTACATGAGAGAGCTGCTGGCCTTGTATGTGTAAATTTGAATGTTAACTCGTGTCATGTTTTCCCGAACATCTCAGCCCCCGTCGTCTTACCCACGATGATTGTCGGCTTCCTGGTGTCTGGGTACATCATCAAGCGGTTCAAACTGTCGCCGAGGCAGTGTGTCTACATGAGTATCACCTGCACAGCCGTCTCGTCACTGGGATTCATCGGAATGTTCTTCTTCACCTGCCCAGTGCCACCCATGGCGGGTGTCACCATACCATATGGATACAGGTACATTTGAAATGTAGCAGTTATATAGCAAGTTCGAGTAGATGGCCTTTAACAACCTCTGCATTATACATATAGAAGTAAATTAAATTTTCTAAGAAATGTAATATGTTGATATTGACTTGATGTCTACTCCCTTTTTTCTAGTTCTTCTCTGTCAGCCTAAACGTTAGAAATCACACTGATAGTCTTTTGTTAGGTAGATTATGTAGCAAATGATGCCATGCGTATATCTTGAGCTATAAAGCTGATACAGTTGGGTCTAAAAGAATCTTATCGAAACTTTTGGTTCTATTGAAAGCTTTACCAAACGTCTGATGATGTAACCCTAGGTGGGTATATGTGTGCTATTATTACTTTTTAATGTTTACAGTCCATACGTACATGCCCAAGGAATGATCCACTAATATGGACACGTGACTCTACCAGCGGGTTAAAGTTGACTGGAAGCCTGTACCGCCGCCCGTCTCGTATTGTGCCATTCAGAAATACATGTACACTAAGTAAACTTTAATAGTTAAGAATTAATTTTTTTCTTCACCACAGCCCCTACATGCCCAACGCTCCGAGCCTTTCCGCCGAGGACTTCAATCTGCTCTCCCCCTGCAACACAGAGTGTAGCTGCAGCACCGAGAAGTACAGCCCGGTCTGCGGGTCGGACGGCGTCACCTACTTCTCGGGCTGCCACGCAGGCTGCACCGTCAAGCAGAGCTTCACGCACCCCATGGGATTCACCCTCGCGGTCAGTACTCTTGTAGATTTGGTGGAGAACTTCACCGTTCCAAATCTGTATGTATCATCAGTCAACGTCAAAAGCGAACAATCTGTTCATGTTTTATAACTTACGCAAGTTAGAGAAAGTGCTTAGACTGGTTGTCTGAGATACGGTATTGACACAGCAACACTTTCAAAAATAAGCATTTATTTGCATGTGTGGTAAGGTCTATATTGTTGATATTGCAATAATATGCATTCTCTTAATCTAATGCATGTAAATGCTTTAATCGAGGTTGAAAAAATATCATTTCTGTTCATTTTTAACCTTTTTGCACCTTTTGTATTTGCAGAATTATTCCAATTGCGCTTGCTTGGCTAAGCTACCACCAGAGGTTCTGATGAAGTTGGCCGAAAAGTTTGGGAGGGGCGGCAAGCGACCGGGCGGTAAGCCCTCTCCAGGCGGCCCGATGCAACCGGCAGCCGGAGGGATCGAACAAGAAGAAGGGCAGCCTAAAGAACCGGCAGCCGGAGGGATTGAACAAGAAGAAGGGAAGCCTAGAGAGAGGAGGAACACTACTACTCCCGGTATTCCGGACGGCCAGGATCCCGGTACCGAACCTGGAATGCCGGAATCGGGCACCCAACGTCCTGCCACTGGGCCTGGAATGCCGGATTCGGGCGGCCAGCGTCCCGGCACCGGAGATGGAATGCCGGATTCGGGCGGCCAGCGTCCGGTAAACGGAGATGGAATGCCGGATTCGGGCGGCAAGCGTCCGGGAGAAGATGGAATGCCGGATTCGGGCGGCCAGCGTCCGGGAACCGGAGATGGAATGCCGGATTCGGGTGGCCAGCGTCCGGGAACCGGAGATGGAATGCCGGATTCGGGTGGCCAGCGTCCGGGAACCGGAGATGGAATGCCGGATTCGGGAGGCCAGCGGCCCGGCACCGGAGTTCCCGGAAAAGGACCTATGATCCCTCCCGGAATGGGCATGCCGAACTTTGCCATTGGTGCTCCTTGTCCTCAGATATGTGAACAATGGAAGTACTGGGTGGCAAGCTTTGTCACAGTTGGTTTCATCTCTTCCTTTGGATTCATCCCAAGCATTATTGCAGTTCTCAGGTAGCTATTTACACAGATCCGATAGATATTAATTTGCTTTTCTGATGACTTCACACTGTACCTCAAGCAAATGCAAAATGGTGATATGTTGATCGAGAGACTATTGTTATGGCCACTTACACACACTTATGGGCACATTTTGTGTTTTTTCGTCTTCTTCAGGTCATTGACTCCCGAGACGAAATCGTTTGGCATGGGGGTGCAGATTGTGTTCTATCGACTGATAGGTAAGTTTCTACATTTTCTGTTTAAAAAAAAATACTGCATCAAAAACTCACTTGGCGACTGTATCTGGTTTGCTGTCAACCCTACGAGCAATATAAAAGACTTACTGTCCATAGATTTGATACCTGACCTGTTGCCTGATCAAGTGACGCTTATAGCTAGCGTGGTACCCAAACCTATTGAGGGGACAGAGCTTTGGATACCAGGCTAGCTTACAGCGGTCCGCCAAACATCCAGCGGCCCCCTAGAAGGAGGGTCAAATACAGCCTCGGACAGCGGAGGTTTCGTTACACAGACTAACTAACCTGGTCGGGTCTTGACATTTGGGAAGCCCAGGACCTACAAAAGACAACAACCCTTCCCAGGCCCTGTACTCCTCTCATTTCAACATATGCGTCATGCGCTATGGAGAGGTCCCTCCAGCTTTGTTATCAACAGGGTCAAATCATAAATTAATGATTTATGATAATAAGATGGCGTATTAGTGATTGTTGAGTATTTGCTTCAGGATTCATACCATCGCCCATCTACTTCGGCGCCCTGATCGACTCGACCTGTCTTCTGTGGAACACCACGTGCGGCAGGAGGGGCTCCTGTATCCTCTACGACCTGGAACGCAACCGGTACGTGGTACTTTTTTTATCAAATATTTCTGTTAGTATTTAGACAAGAGAGACGAACCCTTCAGGTTGATACCTTCCCGATCAGGTAGATTGTTATCTCCATTAAAAGAAGATATAGTTTTAGGTGTGTCTGTTTGTGTGTCTGTGTGTGTGTGCGTGTGTCTGTTTGTGATTCCTGACTTTCGTAGTCAGCATAACTCAAGAACCTCTGAATGAATTGTGATGATATTTAATATGTGGGTAGGTGTTGCGAAGACGAAAGTCAAGGCCGATTCTGTGCCCTTTGGTATGTGACCTTGGTACTGCAGCACAACGTCTGTGTTTTGTATCTTTTGACCTGGACATGCTATGGTCTTGATTTGTTGCTGGCAGATAGCTTGTGATGTAAGAAAGACGTGGTGTAGGTTTAGACCGCCTAGCAGCTTGTTCTGAAACTGCAGGGGCGTTTTTTAAATCAAACTTCCAAGTAGAATAACTGAACACTGGAACGACAAAATTCTATGATATTCAGTATGCAGGTAGCTTAGACAGAGATGTAAATAATGAAGTAGAAATTATGCAAATTAGTACTTAATTTGCATAATTGATGTGGAAAATCTATAATTGCAGTGTTTACCATTATCGGATTCAAATTTATGTTACATGTAGTTTGGGGTAACAGATACCAATTATACAAATTAGTTCCGCATTTGCACAATTAATGCAAATGTGACATAATTCTTCCAAGTGGTAAATGATTGGACTGTTAATTAACATTATGACCTGTGTAAGTTAGTCAAAGGTGTACATGACCAAGCATAGATTATGCAAATATGGAAGTCATTTGCATGATCAAAATAGTTCATTGAGATATGAGGTCTCCGAAATCTTATTTCAATCGAGAATAGAGCCTAGTAGTTTTTGTGGGTTGCTGAGAATGTTTGAATTTTCTTCTTGCTGAATGTAGGTACTACTTCTTCGGACTCATGGTCATGCTGAGGATGTGCAGCATCCTCTTCGAGCTCGTTGCCGCTCATCTCTTCAAGAAGCGGGAAGAATCGGACCCGAAGGATAAGAAAGTGACAAGCGGGGACATCGCGTCTTCGCTGGGATCTCTGGCAGGGTCTATCAAGAGCCTGGACATGACCGGTCGCGACGACCACCCGAGGATGAAGGATACCGAGGACTTGAGGATGAACATCTGGAAGAAGAAGGGAGTGGAAGAAGCCAAGCCTCTAGCCTAGTCTATTTACGCGATGGAGAACAGCACTTCTGATCTACTGTTTTTTCTCTTCAACAATTTTGCTGCTAAGAGTTAAGACTTGTATCAAATTTGTCTTTGTTATAGAGAAGGCTAGTGGATCTAAAGTTAAAGAAGAAAAGTTGGACATCATTTTCAGTATTTGGTATTGGTTCAAAAATGTTCACAACAATGCGGTTAAATGGCTGTTTGTTTTTTGGTAACCCTTTCCAATCATATCTATAGAATAATGTTACGTCTACTTTTATATGAAATTGAGAGAGTGATAATCATAATAAGATGTAACAGACAAATGTCCACAATATATAACCTCTTTATCATAAATCATGCAGTATTTGATTGTTAGACGAATAAGACGATATCATTTAACTGATATTCAAATGTATGGCCGGCATGTGCATAAAAATTACCATTTACAATGAAGTAATAGTGAAATGTATGGAAATTGTTTGACACATATAAAGTCACCCTAGAATGGAAAATAATAATCGTATTAGAAACAAGGAAGGTAGTAGAATAGTTTTTAGCTTTTGTTGTGATAGTATTATAGTAGCATATATAGAATATGGATACAGATTACGGATTCTAATCATTTCAAGGACAAAATCGTTCCATTTGATAATTTCTAATTTCAATATATCTTTATTGTAATATTATCAAATAATAGTATTGTCATATTACTGAAGTTCTAACTAGAACTTGCAATTTACAGTGTTTGCACTCATGTGACTATCACATCAGGTAATGCTGGATAATATTAGATAAACCAAGAAATTAGATTTATAGATATAATTACTAATTATGACATTATTCACAGTTTATTGATATTTTTCAAGTTAACTTATTAACATGGTGGCAGTAAACACCCTTTTAACTTATTCTATTACCTCAAATTTATTCAAGTCTATAGATAGTGGACTGCATTTTATCATCTAAATACCTTCACAGGAGATTTATTGCTGATGAATGTCATGCTAAGAAATATACATACTATATTCAATTATCTAATATATGTATCAGAACAATTTCATCCTACGAATTTCTTGTAACTGTTAGCTAACCAAAGGTCTGCGAGCGTTGCAAATAAATGTTCAAAGGAGAATCAAGACGTTGATTATTTTCTTAAATAATTCAGTTTAAACCAATAAATCACATTATAGTTTCTTATCTAGTACTTACACATGGCGTCACAGCCAATTATAGCCAGCAGAATACAACATTATTGCCGGAAGTACGTTATTTTAAAAGTTTGATCTACAAAGCTATCCTTTTTTTTGGATTAGGAATCGATCTTTATTATAAAAATGGCAGACTTATCAATCTGAATTTTCTCAGTAATCACATAGTTTAGCTTCATAAGATCTGCATATAAAATCACAATTATAGCCTTTATCAAACACTGAACGGTATTTTATCGTAAAAGTGTGTTCTCAGTTACGTAACCAATGATGTACACCCTTTAAAAGCATATTGGTAAGTGCGTATATGCATACATGTAGAATTATCCACCGCTACCCTTAATAATTTGAGCTAGCGGTTTATGTCAAAAGTTGGTCATACCTCAGTCTTTACCAGACTGTCTACGATGGCTAATATGGAGAAAGACTTACCCGGGAAGTTAGGCTACCGATAGGGGTTGACGGGGGTGGTGGGCGGTGTTGGTGGCCAATGTAACCTTACCGTGGACTGATCCGTCTGGGCCAACCATTACTTTTTTTGCCGAATTCTACGACCCGTGCTCTCGTAGGAAGGCCTGGTGGAGGCTATATAATAGTCATGTCTAGCCTCCCTTGCAGGCTCTATGAGCGGCAATTTTTGCTTGTCAGTTTTGATTCTACCCGGTTTCTTGTAAGACTCCTGATATAGCGCCTTAAAATAACTAATATACAATCAGCGATGACATACAACCAAACAGCACATTATAAGCCAAAGAAGAATACATTCTTTGCCTTTCTGGAGGATATGTCGTATTTATTCAACAAAGCGTATGTCGTAGTCGGTGAACCTGTATAGTTCATGAAAATTCCATATTGTTAAATAAAGACAAAATATAACAAACAATGGCGTCGCCATCGTACGATTTCGTGGCGTAACAACAGCACTGAACTCACACACACACAAAGAGGTATTCAGTTACGGCCCGGTGTGATTTGTTGTGTTTGTTAGTTTTGTTGATGCTGATGTATCTTTTAGATCGGATGTAAAGACCGCCCCCCTCCCACGCTGTCCGCCATTTTGTTGGGCGCTGATCGATCATTTTACCTTTATGTTTGTCCGTATCGCCACGTAGGACGGAGAAGTATTATCATCTCACCGATAAGGTCAGCAAATGATTTCCTTTTCCTTTTTTTCCATATAGAATAGGAAACTCATTTTTTCCCATGTTCGAAGGGTAGTTTCTTCTCAGAAGATAAGTGGCACTTTTTTCACTGCTCCCCTCCCCCTTTTACGTGAATTATTTTGTGCCAATCAATTTGAATTTACAATTGGCCTGTTCTCCTATAAGATATTCGTATCATGTTGAAAACATAGCCTAATATCTTCACGACAAGATGATGATTATGAAAAATACAGTTTGAAGTTTCTATTACAGTCTAGAGTATATAACGCATAGAAGCGCTAAACGTGAGGTGTCTTGTTATTTTTTGACCCGCTCTTCTTAGTAACACGAGTAAGACACATCATAATCATTTTCGTAGCAAAGCAAATAGCATGTTTCCTATTTACATTGTCATACCATGTTTCATATCCACATATTCCTAGTTAGAATTACAGTTTAAGGTCTGTATTACATTTTTACATTAAAAAACATGTAAAACGCATAGAACCGTTCAGTTGTGTAGGTGTCTTGTTATTTTTTGGGCTGCTCTCCTTCGTAACACAAGTAAGACCTAACATTCCATAACCATTTTCGTATCTAAACAAAACATGTTTCCTATTTACGTTTCCAACAACCGTAACTGTAGAGACTAAGGGGTGCGTTTCATGGTGTTTGAGGTGTTTCATGGTGTTAAGAGTGCTAGCATGTCATCGGTAGAAAAGAAGATTTCCAATATTGTTGCCAAGGGTTTTCACTAGCACCCTTTTCGATATTCCCACGGCATCGTCTTCGGTGGTGATCAGAGGTGTAGATTTACACGATGTGTTTACTTCGTACCGTGTTGAAACGCCTTCCATTTACTGGAAACAGTTTGTTTCTAGAATAAGTTGCAATTTACGCATACGACTTCTCAAACCTTCTGATTTTGAGGTTAAATGGATAAAATGGCCTGAAATTAGATTAGATTAAAACAATGTACTAGGAGGGGGGCGCTTTGACTGTTTATTCATTGCTTGGATTATTGCCAGTTAGCGTGTATGCAGTTGGGCCACTGTAGGCGCGCTTGTATCATGGTGGTGATTCCACAAAATGGGTCAATTCTGGTTTGTTGTGTATATAAAAGTGCAAATGTCAAATTTCTTCCCTCTTTAGGTTTAGAGTGGCTACAACTTCAGACATAGCGAAGCTGAGAGTTCCGTACGCGTTCGTCACTAATGCCATTTTGATCTAAGGGAGACTAAATAGCTTTTTCAACCCGTGCCTCACAGTGTAGAATATTATTGTCAGTTTGTATGGTTTTATAATTGATAATATTCAGTAGGCCTAGCTCTAGATTAGATCTTTTTTTACCTACTAAGTTCTTGACGTACTACTAGAGGACCCTTCAGTAATCAAAAGTTCCCACGGTCTTTTATAAGTACATATTTAAGTGGTTTTACTTGTATCTTATATCCCGCTGTTTTTCCGAGTCAACTTAGCTGTAATTCTGCATGCACATATTCTCTACATGCACATGTAAGTGGGGATAGACGAAATCAACAGAAATAAACTTAAAATCTTCCATTCTTTTTCTACAGCGTGTTAAAGACATTTTTGACTTGTGGCTTGAATATCGTTTAAAGAGATATTCAAGTTTTTAAACGCGCCATGGAAAGTGAACAGCTCTGGGTCAAAGCACCCGGAAATGGCGATCGAAACATTCCCCGCATCGTTCACCACTATCATCCGGGTCCTGTAGATGACGTCATGAACGAAACAGCACACAGCGCAGCCGCAGAAGCCCTGAGCAGCCCTGTCCCGGAAGTGAAAGTAGTAGAAGTGGGGGAAGAGGAGGATGTGAGATGCGGAGTTTTGTGTTGCAAACCAAGGTAAGAAAACGTGTATTCAGTTTTTATCATTTTGATCAGATGTCGTCTTCTAGTTCTTCAGTTATGTTTCTCAAATCGTTTTAATTAGCATAATTTTAAACAGTATGTTTCAATTTACATCGAAGGCTGAATAACAGTCTTCTTCAAATTATCCATCATGGTCTTTAACAGTTACGCTTGTGTAGTCTGAATACACTATGTTCAACGACAAGAAATAAGATGAAGCGGGTTCTTTAAGACTTAAAAGTCGGTACTTTAAGACTTAAAACCCCGTTTAATGAGACTGTTATCGAGACTGAAAATTGACATTGAAATATAATCATGACTACTCTTTAAACGAAAAATTGATATCATAATTTGCTTTAGACTCCGGGGGTATGTTGGTGTAAAAGGTTGATATTGGGTTTTCATTCATTTCTCTCGCGTAATTTACTACTTTTGCTGTTTTTCTGTAGATGGGCATCATACTTTGCTAACCCGAAGCTGTTTGCCTTGGTGTGGTGCATCGGACTGCTGCTGAACTCCGGTGGAGGGAGTGGCTACCTAAACGGGGTTCTGGCCACCATTGAGAAAATGTAGATGTCTTTATATCTTTTTCGTGCTTTCATTTCAATACACTGATCGTTTTAGGACAAGCACAAAATGGTGAGACCGCATTGAGGGAGAAACATTTTGACAATAAATGAAAAAAACAAACAAACAAACAAACAAACAAACAAAGAAACAGGCCTGGGCCAAAGAATTTTAAAAGATTGATCCATTAGTTTTTAGAAACAGGTCATAATAACAGATAAGGTGGTTTTATTTTGATTACAAAATGCATCAATTCTATTTGTATATCAGAGGCAAACTGAGCAGTTTTGTTTTGCGTTCGGATCAATTGATAGATGTGTTTTCAAATAGGGAGAGGCACATGATACACCTTTAACACAATAACAATAGGACTGTTTGGGGCTGGTTCGAAAATTGAAACAGTGAAACACGGAAAACAAGGTAGTATTTGATGAAAGAAACAGAAGAATAACTCAAAATGAAAGAAACGGAGATGATTTGGTCAACTGCGCTTTGGTACGGTTACAGAAGATTCGGATACCTCTCCGGTAAAAGCCGAAGTAATGTAACGTTACCTTTTTATGACTCCTAAAGGGTAGTCTTGACGTGTATTATCATATTATTGCCTCTAGGTTTGAACTCAAAAGCAGCGATCTTGGCATCATTGCGGCGGCAACCGATGTGGGAAGCCTCATGGCATTGCTGTTTGTTACATACTACGGGGGGAAATCTGGAGCGAGCAGGCCAAAGTACATAGGTATGATTGTGCATTCCTTTAATTCAAACTACGGCCTTCAATAATATGACTCAGGAAAGAGGCTCTATCATATACTTCAAGATGTCAAAAATCTATTAGTAAGTGTTTTTCTGAGACTATCGTGTCAGTTAACATCACCATTGAAACACCCCCTTACACGTAGCTTTGAATTCTTGAATATGAGAGTAACACATTTTATCCTTCTTCCCTAAGGTTACCGTATTTCTTTGTTAACACAAAATGTATTATTTTATGGCGTTACTGTATTACATCTACGTCTTCATATACCAAATTTGTATTATATGTGAAAATGTATGCTTAGTTTGTTGATTTGCCATTATGTGTTATGATTTATTCGAATGCATTTTTTGTGGTCTTTGACCTATTCTAAACTTTGTGCCATATTTAGGTGTAGGTCTACTAGTCATGGCGATTGGTCAAGCCCTGTCAGGCTTGCCTCACTTCCTTGCGCCTGCGTACGACATCGATCCTCAGAGCGTAGCCAATCAGACCATGCAGACCCCCAAGGTACGAGCTCAAATCATTTTACATCCGGGCACTTAATACTGTTGCCACTGGTCTTATATAATTGGTTGTGGTCACATGATACCTGAAGATTCGTTTAATTTCGTTCCTGAAACATTTCGACAAACGTTTGTCACGACTGATACATTTTATATCATTCATCATCACAACTTTACAAGCGGTCCCTAGGTTAATTTGTTTTATTATGATTCATTTTTCTGGAGTGATACTTCTATGTTGGCATCATTTATCTAAGACTTGTAAGAAAGTACTACTAAAGAAGGTTGCACCATACCATTTCACATATATAAGTATTTCACATAAGTATTTCCGCCTTAAGTGTGGAAATGATATAATAATTTGTATGATTTGCCAAAAAATTGGCCCTTTGTTTACCGCTATGGTATTTCATGTGTGCGCGCGTGTGCATGTAGATGCGTGCGGGTGTGCACATGAATGTTTGTGTATGCGCGCGCGTGTGTATTTGTGTGCATCCTACATTGTATATAACATCACAAACACTTTGAACCTTGAACATTGAACGAGGACATCTCTGATGTCATCTCGGGAGACAATGAGTCCTTCTGCACCACTCAGTCCGGTCTTCCATTAGCGATCTCAGCTCTGTTGTTGAAATGTCACTGAGCCCAGCATCCCTTTTTAGATTGTCGATGAGGGTTGTGCGTCTCCTGCCCCTTTTTCTCCTTCCCTCTGTTGGCTCCCAGAGGATAAGCTGGCTGGCTGTCAGCTCGGTATGCCGGACGCAGTGTCCAGACAGTGCCATCCAACACTTTACCTTTATCAGAAACCATACAATATACTACTATAACTTGATAGCTCTTGTTTTCTAGGACGTTTGCCTGGTTAACGAAACGAGATCGGACTGTACACAGGAGCAGGCGGCAGCAGTGTCAGCCCAGGGCGGCTATTATGCTCTTCTCGTGATAGGCCAGGTACGTAGTGAGGCCAATAGGCGACACTCCAGTAATCCGCGCAGGCGCAGAAGGCCAACTATAGGATTGGTACCCTTGGTAAAAGTAGCTGTAAAGTGGATATATTGGTATTTCTGAGCTGTATGTTACAGGTAAGGGTTTCTTCCTTCTAATTGTGTTGAAAAATCAGACTTTCATCCATGTTTGTGGTGTCTGTAGGCAGTAGACTTTTGGTGTTTTTGTGTGATTATCAGGTAGAGAAGGAGGTCAAAGGTCAATTTTTGTAAACAGGGCCAGATTCGTAGGGTTTGTGCCGATTAGATTAGAAAATTATGCTCCAGATTGAAACTTTGGAGGCCTGACAGCCCTACCAATGCATGTTTTTTATGGACTAAAACTCAGGTAGGTGACTTTTGACAGCCTGTTTCTTACATGATCACCATGTATTAAGATAGAAAGCTTGATTACGCTTCTATGGCCAACAGGGAATGCCATGATCCTTTCTTACGCAACTCTCGAGCGATCCCGCCATGCTATACTCTCGCGAGAGTTTGGTTTCAAAATGGGGTGCGAAAACGGTATGCCCTAAAAAAAGGGTTGTGTTTCCGGTTACGGTCTTGGGAAAATTCGGGTTAGTGGGGAGGGATTGCCTTTTCTTCTAAATTTCAATTTCTTTTTATATTTCTTCCAATGTTATCCAAGTAATACAGTCTAACAATATAAAACTTAATGCATCAGGACACTGTAATTTATAAATATATATTGTACATGCACATATATAGTGATAAAGTATAATGTTCAATTTCTAACAATTCTGATATCGATCGAATACTGCAAATAACAAAAACGTCATATATGTAGATATTAAAGGAATTAGTCATAATGAAGATAGCACATTTTGTAACATAATTATAGTGATAAGAATGGGAGTATTCTGCGTCATATCGTTTATGAGTTGAGCAAAAGTTGAAGTGTGGATCCATCATGTATCGCTTTTCTGTACCTCTGCAGATCATTTTCGGAGCGGGCACCGCGCCTTTGTTTCCCCTGGGAACGACGTACATTGATGATCACGTGAGGAAGGAAAGCACGGCAGTGTACTTTGGTAAGTTGGTTTTTCGTATTTCTAGGTAAAGGTAAAAGGTACTCCCATAGCCTTTTTGAGGCCATCGGGGCAGTGGGTTGTAATCCGCTGTGCCTAGGACACGGTATCACAAGGCGGAGCCAAAACCTATCCTTCTACCGCCTTTTACCTCCAAAACCTAAGTCAGGTATCAATTTTTACACATGAATGGAGTGGGAAAAGTTGTGTGAATTGCCTTTCTCAAGGGCACAGGATCTAAAACTGGTGGCATGTCAGGATATTCTAACTCAGGACCTCACGGTTCTGGGCTAAACGCCCTTAACGTTAAGCCAACACGATGCCACTAATCGCATTTCTACCGACGTTTAAAACAGTTTTAAGCACCGTGTTTGCATTCTTACAACATACGTCATCATAATAAAGTAGGTTATTATAAGTCATTAGGTCTAACATTAATCTTCTTTTTAAAGACTTCTTCAAGACATCCTAAATTTTCTTTACCTCATTAACATATCTATTCAGAGTTTTGGTAAAAAACCTGGTGTTCTCAGTCCTATCGTTAGTCACTGACGAAAGACAGTGGATACTGTCTGAAACGTCTGACTGTTTCAAAATCTTATCCAGTTGTTTGAGTAATTATTTTTGGCGTATTAGGTCTAAAATGCCATTCATGGTTTGTTTTAGAAATAACTGGAAAAAATAACAAGAAACACACAGATCAAAAGCAACACATCCGTTTTTATAAATAAACTGTTCTCCGACAAGAATTGCCTCACCGGAATTTTCGACCGAATCAATCGGCCTTGTTCAGCTATCTGACACGTCAGCATTGGGTCAAAGTCTGCCGGAAGTCGGTATCGCCCCCCCCCCCCGTCCCGGTTAACCGGTTGAGAGAGTGTTGATGTAGATAGTCTCCGGACAAACTTTGACCCGGAGCTGACGTCACACCCGCGTAGAAAGCGCATGCCCACAGCATTACGTTAGGATCAGACAGCTGAAGAAGACCAACTGGTTCGGTCGAAAATTCCGGGTAATCAATTCTTTGAGTAGGAAAACAGGTTATTTGTCATTAATATGCAACTTATCAACTCAGATGAACTTTCATTCATCCAGGAATAGCCTACAGCATCCTCGTCGCCGGGGGAGCGGTGGGGATGCTGATGAGCTCGTACCTGCTCAAGCTGTACGTGGACATGGACAAGGGCGTCGACCCCTCGTATCTAGGGTTGACGCCTAACAACCCTCTGTGGGTGGGTGCTTGGTGGGCTGGGTTCTTCCTCACTGGGGCCGCTATGGTGGTCACTGCCTTTAGCGTATTCTTCTTTCCAGTAGGTGGGTTGTCTCGCATTCTACAGATGTATTTGCATAGATCGTTGAGCTGTTTGTGAATTGTTTGCTCTCTGAATCTTTATTACTTTGCATTATATTACTCTTAACATTGAGCTTAATTCCTTCCAAACTTCACAGCAATGAAGAAACCACGAGAACGCGTGAACATTGATGACGATGACGGCATAGAAGAGACGAAACGTATGCTGTTAATGTCCGAGATGGAAGATGGTCCACCTGCATTGGACTCTACTCGTGGGCTCTGGGAGCAGCTCAAAGGTACCATAACCCTTCTTGTCGTTAACAATATTGTATTCTTTATGCAGCAGAAGTGATATATTGCTTAATTGCCATTGGCTTTAAATGAAAGCATATCATTTTAACCTCCGTATATCGAGAATTTATCTTAGGCCTGTCTGGATGTTTGTGTCCTTGTTATTAGAATACACTGTCAGTAGAGTGGCAGGAAGTGAGTGAATGGGAAGATGGTGTCACCGCAAAGGTCAGACTTTCGGAAGTGACAGGAAATAGAGTTCAAAGGTGGAAGAATGGGTCGTTTATCAGACATTCCAGGTCATGGGGTTAATTTGCATGCTTGTTTGTTTGTTTCTAAGCGCGTTGCATTGTGTACGGCAATAGAGAAATTCATTGAAATGTTGATCACCGTCACAGTTGGACCTTCATACGAGTTTTCATGTTTGTCGTTCTTATCTAGAAATGTTCTCCAGCTTGAAAGTGATCCTGACCAACCCCACATTCATGTGTTCCGCTGCCTCTCTCGTAACGATGGTCAGTGGCTTGGGCGGATCCACATTTATGCCAAAATACATAGAGACTCAATTTGGAGTCCCCAAAATGCAAGCCAACTTTCTCATTGGTAAATTATGCATTTCTACTTTCTTTACCGATTGTTTGATCTACTTTTCATTTGTACTCATTTCATGACCATCTTTGTATTTTATCTATGTTTTCTTAATCACTGTAATTAATCATTTTGGTTTGTACTATATTTCATCATGTGTATGATTTAATCTGCATATGGTTATGGTAGCTTGCATTTTGCAGGTGGAGTATGTCCTGTATAAGAAATACTACGATCCTATTGTCGGCACCTCACAGATACTGTCTTAATGAATAGATAAATAAATAAATAAATAAATAGATAGATTAATAAGATATGCAAGATATTTGTCCTTACGTAGGAGCAAGTCATATACATATGATATACATATGATTTGAAATTACCATGCTTGAATTACCATGCTTGTTAACATTAGAAGCTATTTTTCAGTATCAAGGCTGATAAAGAATAATTACCTTCAACGACAGCTTAAATTTTCCTTGTCTACATTAAGTAGAGTGACAAAAGATTATGTTTGTTCATAAATAACGTAGAGTTCTTTTTTTTTTCTCTGTAGCTGTCGTCCTTCTACCGTGTACCCTGGTTGGTATTCTGGGTTCGGCAGTCATTATCAGGACGTTTAAGCTGACCGCTCGCCAGTGTCTGTACATGGCCGCACTGTGCACCGCCCTGGGTCTCATACCGGGTATCTCCTTACACTTCATCGCGTGTCCGCCGACTCCCGTGGCGGGGGTCACCATACCGTATGGTTACAGGTAACTGTGTTAGACCTCCGTGAATAATATCACCAGGTTGCAAAATCATTGGATAAGAAGGTTCTTTATTCACATCTTTATGCAATCAAAAGTCGACTATTACTTGAAATGTTGTAAGGGCAAAACTGACTTGTACTATCTCACACTGCACTTTCATATTCTGCAAGCAAAATGTTCTTATGCGAATGTTTTAATTTGCACTACCTCAACCTCTAGATTTCCAAACAATTACCCAACAACATTAGGCAAATTACTTTCATGACTCGTGATTCCAGAAGTAGGTCAGGGGTAGCCTGTATCGTCCTCCGTCTCGACCGGCATGTCATTTACCGTTCCATACCCACCCAACAGCCCCTACCTGCCGAACGCACCCCGCATCACGGACGGGGACATCAACCTGCTCTCCCCATGCAACTCGGACTGTAGCTGCAGTCTGGAGAAGTACAGTCCGGTGTGCGGTATAGATGGCGTTACCTACTTCTCGGGCTGCCACGCAGGCTGCACCGACAAGCAGACCTTCATACACCCGATGGGTATCCGTCTATCTGTGAGCACCATCTTCCTTGATATGATTTAGATAACTTGGATACCGTAACAAACGTCTTGTGTCTACGGGCAGGACGCACACTCTACTACAAATAGATATAGAATTATCTTAACCCTCCTACACCCGATTGGCATCCGTCTATCTGTGACCACCATCTTCCTTGATATAATTCAGATAACTTAGATGCCGTAACAAACGTTTTGTGGCTACGCGTAGGACGCACATTTTACTACCCTTAGACATAGAATTATTTCAAACAGGAGGCGCTATTCCGGTCTAATAAGCTGTTCCTGTTTAAGACAGAGTACAGAGAATCTGAAATCTTTTTGAAAAAATGTGGTTCTTCTGTAGAAATACTGAAAGAATGTTTGTCGTTCACTGTTGTCTGCAGAACTTCTCAAGTTGCAGCTGCCTTGCAAAACTGCCATTGGAAGTTCTGATGAAGATTGCTGGAAAGTCTAAAAGACCAGGACAGTCAGCTGGAGGAAAGATGCCAGGTGGCAACCCAATGCCAGGTAGCAACCCGGTGCCAGGTAGCAACCCAATGCCAGGTGGAAACCCAATGCCAGGCGGCAACCCGATGCCAGGCGGAAATCCGATGCCAGGTGGCAACCCGATGCCAGGCGGAAACCCGATGCCAGGTGGAAACCCGATGCCAGGTGGTAACCCGATGCCAGGCGGCAACCCGATACCAGGTGGTAACCCGATGCCAGGCGGCAACCCGACGCCAGGTGGTAACCCGATGCCAGGTGGTAACCCAATGCCAGGCGGAAACCCGATGCCAGGCGGCAACCCGATGCCAGGCGGCAACCCAATGCCAGGTGGTAACCCAATGCCAGGTAGCAACCCGATGCCAGGTGGCAACTCGATACCAGGTGGCAACCCAGTGTCGTCAACGCCTGAAAAGAGTCCAGGAAAACCTTCAGGCGTTCCTACTGGCACCGGTCAAGGAATGCCAAATATACCGATGCCCGCCATGCCCAGTTTTGCCATCGGAGTTCCTTGTCCACAGAGCTGCAACAAGTTGATGACTGGCTACATTCCCGCTATGGCCGCTTCAATCGTCCTTGGCGTTGGTGCATTGGTGCCCTTACTACTGGCTACTCTAAGGTGCCTTACTTTACATTGTCGGTCAGGTCTAAGACTAAAATATGCCATCTAGCGTATGCTTTGTGTTTTGTTCGCAAGTCTTCGTTAAACTGTGTACATTCGTAAGAGTAAGAAAGAACCACGATTTCAGGATTGATTGTGTTCTACCAAAGTCTAATGTTGCGGCGGATTGAATAAAGATTCATGTTGATCTTTTGATACTTTTTTCACAATAGGTCCCTTACACCTGAGACGAAATCATTTGGGATGGGCGTGGCGATGTTAATGATGAGACTTTTGGGTAAGTTTTAATAATGAATTCTATACGAACCTCACGTGTGTAGAATATTGATGGCGGCCTTCTAACCACGAAAGTCACATGCTAGATAGTCTCCACCTACAAAACAACAATCCCCTCCTCCAAGTTAATGTTGTGGATGAACATCTTTGCTTATCTAGGATGCGTCCTGAATAAGCACGTCCTGGATATCAGGGACCTGTAGTCTTGCTCTCGACGCGTTCTAGATATCCAGGATGTACTTCAGAGCTTCTTATGGATAAGAGCGCTAATTGTATGCAACATGCGTTAAGAAGGGGGAGCGGGATCCGATGTGTACTGCCTCCACTGCACAAAATGGTATCTTTAAGCACACCGTAAATAATGCGTAGATGCCGTAAAGATGCGACACCATCACGCTTACTTTAATATGTGCTGAAAGATCTAACTTAAAGATTCCATGCAGAGCTCTTTATCCCCACGCTCAAACCGTTAACCATTAACTCTCTCTCACTCTATTCTTCTACCTTTCCCACAGGCTTCATCCCATCGGGTATCTACTTTGGGGCGATGGTTGACACCACCTGCACGCTATGGGGCTCTACCTGTGGTTCTCCCGGCGCATGTCTTCTCTACGACCATGACCAGTTCCGACACCGATTTTTCGGGCTATCGCAAGGTATCGGGGCTGCACAGATAGTTGTGACGCTAATCGCTGCATGGGTGTTCAAGCGGCGCGAGAGGAGCGATCCTGCGAGCAAGATCGGTGGACTTACGACGAGAGACATGGCGACATCCATGGGGTCTCTCGCGGTATCAATGTCATCTTTGAGGATGGTTGGTTTGACCCACGTCAGTGCCTCTCACAAAGCTTCGGACAGCAACGTAGGTACTCCAGAGGTTGGAAAACGCTCTGAACAACCCGTAGACAAGGTCAATCACACTGAAGTAGAAATTCCAGCAGCCAGTGCAGCGGAGGTAAAAATTCCCAAAATCACTGTCGACCCACCTGCCTATTCGGATGCTCTTAAAGCTGACGGACAGTCACCACACAACGCAACTCCCAGAGGTCTCGGACAGCAACATGGGTACCTGTCACTAAGCCCAACAGCCTATCAACAGATGTCAACAAATGTCTCCAAACAAGAAGAACCCGCAGAACCCAAGGGGTTCCAAAAAGACAAAAACCTTCAAGAGATCCCCACACGCAACGAAGAGCAATCGGCCAATGAAACAAGCGAGGAGGCGAAAGCTGTAGAAGAAATGCTACAGCTTGCAGATGACCAAGTCAACGCCATGCCAACAGTAGATGTCCGTGCTCAAGGTGACAAAGAAGTCCAGGTCGCCCCTGAAGTTTTGCCAGTTGTTGACCCGGGGGTTGGTGCAGTCGACACCGGAAACCCAGAAAATGCTGTCAAATCAACTAAAGATGTAGAAGCCGAAATCCATTCCGATCACGCCACCATTCTGGATGAGAAGCAACGCGATGAAGTGAATCCGGATGAGGTGGGAAAGTGTGCTAATGGTGAAGCCGAAGTTCATCCGGATCACGCCACCGTTTCGGATGAGAAGCAACGCGATGAGGTGAATCCGGATGATGTGGGAAAGTGTGCTGATGGTGAAGTCGAAGTTCATCCGGATCACACCACCGTTCCGGACGAAAAGCAACGTGATGAAGAGAATCCGGTGAATCCGGATGAGGTGGGAAAGTGTCCTGATGGTGAATCCGTGGTCCATCCGGATCAACCCACCAGTCCGGATGAGAAACAACCTGCTGAAAAGAATCCGGTGAAGCCGGATGAGATGGATGGATGTGCTGATGGTGAAGCCGTGGTCCATCCGGATCAACCCACCATTCCGGATGAGAAGCAACCTAATGAAGAGAATCCGGTGAATCCGGATGAGATGGGTGGGTTTGTTGATGGTGAAGCCAAAATCCATTTGGATCAACCCACCATTCCGGATGAGAAGCATAGTGACAAGGCGAATCCGGTGAGTCCGAATCAGAAGGTTGAGTCTGTGGGCGCCGGAAGTGAGCAAACCACAAGTGCTATCATACATGAGGAGAATGACGACAAAATGCCTTTTGTCTAAAAGTAAATAAAAGAGGTGCTGCAGTGGATAGAAATATGTTATGCGACGTGATGGTACAAAATATCAATAACAACCGTAATGGTATAGCATATATATATATATATATATATATATATATATATATATATATATATATATATATATATATATATATATATATATATAAGTAGACGTAATGGTATAACATATAGTCAACAATATACATATTATCATTATTTCAAATTCTTGATCAATGGTAAAGTTATAAAATCAGTTGACCATGATTATCTACGAAGCGATTGTTGTATGGAATCATTTATGCAACACAAGTTTTCAGTGTTCACCGGACTACTTAATCATGAGCATTTTAAATAAAATTTATTAGTTAATTTCATTATTCTTGTATACAATAGTTCTTCCTGATTTGCTTGAAATTAGCCTCGACTTAGCAATTAAGTTACAAAGTTATTATCGTAAAAAGGTCTATACTGTCAATTGGACTTTATAATCATAGCTTAGTGTTTTTAAAGGATTTTCTAGTAACTATTAATAGTGATTCATATTTTGTGTCTAGGATATTCGTTAATATGCATATGCCTCATACAAAACGAAGATGACTAAATTGTGCATGCTATACATTGTATGCTGTTGGTACATGCTATTTAATCCCTTTTAACCATTATCATTGGTACGCATTATGTTTCATTATATACAAGAAATGTCGGTTCATATATCGTGACTGTCACATTTGGTTATACACACTGCGACTAAATTGAATAATTAAACCTAACTGAACAATTGAAAGATAACTGTCTATTCTAGCTTCGACCTAGGTTTTTCACACTTGCTTAAAACAGATAATGTAGTTTTCATGAATATGTTATCATAGTTTTCATTGAAATATTATCATTATTGCCAGTCAACTTAATGTATGCCGTAACAATATTTAGGTATCGCTAATGATCCCATATCAAATTCTAATAGAATGTATGCCGAGTTTACTTTCTTTGAATTCTAATAGTTTCAAGATAAGTTTATAGAATCTATATCAGTTGAATTTCAGATTCTTGTTCATGAATGATAATAGTTTAAGCAAGGTTTATGGCATCTATACCAGATTCTGCGTAAGAAACTAATCCTGTCCTGATCAAATTAAAGTTTATTTAAAACCAATTTAGCTCTAAATGTCACTGACTGGCTGTTGTCATTTCTCTTTAATCTCCCTTGAAATATTCACCCGGCTTGGAGCTAAACATAACATAAACATAAGTATGCCATTAATGCAGAATTAAGGAAAACAATGTGAGTAAACTGGTGGCCTAAAACTTGCGTATCAACATACCCTCTACCCCTTCTGATTATTATCTAGACGTATGACCTTGCCTTGACGCCTAAATCCGCTAGTCGCCGTTTACATTGCATATGACAAGACTGAAGTAAGGCAGAATCTGGGATGACACACGGATGACACGACACTTAGAGGTCAAAAGTGCATGGCCTCTGAACAGCCGTCATTGATGTAGCCGCCCCATGATGGACACTTGTCCCATCCGAAATTTCTCTAATTCCCATATCACACAAAAAAACTTAAGTTGATGGCGTTGATTTTCATTTACCTTTTCATAGTGGGGCTTTTTTCATCAAAGACGTACAATCATGCGTATAACCAGGCGTATGATAAGGCACGCACAAACAAATCTGCTTCAAACTTCTTTCCCTAAAGCGACACAAAACCGGCTGTATACACATGGTACGAGTAGAGCCAATAAGGAAACTCACATTCACCCTCCTCCCCCCCCCCCCAAAGAAGGAGACAAAATATGTCGCGTCGAAACACAACTCTTCAAGGACACTAGTATAAGGTTGTAGAGTTCAGCCTCTAAGTGCCTTCTTAGCCAACATCTGATATATGCGTGCCTGACTCTCTCCAGCATGTACACACGGCACAGTTCAAAAGGCCGTTCTGCTAGAGTTAGAAGCGTTTGGCTGGAAGGCATGCAGGACAGGTAACCATTGTACAGTACACGTGCGCATCTGTACATCCACAGACTATGTGATATAACCATGAGGTCAAACATAGATCAACAACCGTATGGTCTACACGGCTCGTATATATCCTTTTGACTTATCCTGTTTCAAACTCTGCAACTAAAACGCCCCCTGCAGTTAGATAGCCCAAAGTTACGGCACATCTTTCCGACCACAAAAGCTATACACCAATCAAAGATCCTGATCATAGCTTGTTCAGAACACAAGATACCAAAACCGCAAGTTCCACTGCAGTATCATAGAAAGCCGCTAGGGGGACCCAAAATCTAGCCGTTTCTGCCTTTTAGCCCCCACCAACATAACAAATATAATCAAGATCCATTCACAACCTCTCGAGTTGTATTATCCTTAGACAGACAGACAGACAGACAACAGACAGATAAACGCACAGACAACAGGCAGATAGACGACTTTCTAAGACTGGCATGCAGCCTCGCAGACCATCTTCCGACCTGTATGGATATCTTTTGACCTTATAAACGTTTAGTCATACAAGTCTGTACCATCTTTACGCAACGTGAACTGTCCGTCCTTGAACCTTGCGCGTACACCCTTAAAATAAAAGTGACCGTAAGGGCAGTGACACTTGATTGCAAGGTTATCCTGCAAATCACGCTCTTCTTTCAGCAAGCTACATGATTCGAGTATAACAGGAACCACCTGTCACAAGAATTATGTAAAGGTAAAGACACTTAAGCGTATTCAGCGATAATGCTAGACGTCAATATTTTCTAAGCTTAGAATGTGCATATCGTCAGTGAAACGCCTATTCATAAATCATCATCACCATCATCATCATCATCATCATCATCATCATCATCATCATCATCATCATCATCATCATCATCATCATCATCATCATCATCATCATCATCATCACCATCACCACATCAATTTGTAGACATATACAGAGATTTCATCAGCCTGGCAAAACCTGTGAGGTTAAAACAGTTTAAGAGAGGATCAATGTCCGTACGGACAACCAAGCAATTCACGCATCATTCCACCAGGTTAACCATTGGTTGTGCCACGCTCGAGGGTAAAGTGATAATAGTGCCAGGTGCCAACACGAGATGACACTGCACATTTCTGTGATAAACAAAGAACTCCAGTGTTGTTCTGTAACACCGTCGTGTGAGGCAGGACGTGAGTTACACAACTATTCGCAGTAGTGTCAGAGAGAGGTCATAAAGAGCCTCCTTCACAGACTTCTTGGAGGGCCTTTGGGGCGGGGGCCGATTCGCGGTTTTCAACATGGGCTTAGGTTTCCTATGCCGGGGGAGTCAGTTTCGCCGGGCCCAGCATTAGAGAACCTCAGCCCACGTTGGAAATCGAGAACCAGCGATCCCCCCCCCCCCAAAAAAAAAAAATATAAACGCGGGCAGTCTGCAAAGGAGGCTAGGTCACACTGCCCGAAAGTCCGTGCGGTCAAGTAGTACTTTTGTGGGCCATTTAAGCTACCTTTTAAATTTGTTTTCTTCCACATTAATTACAAAACAATTGATAGATTTTTCATTTCTGTACTGTAGCTTTGCTATCAATTTATACGTGAGTGATTGTATTTAAAACAATAATAATGATAACAAATTCTTACACAAAGGCTGGCTGATTGCAAGTAATTCGGAAAAGATGAACACTGTAAAAGCAATGTAAAACAACTACACGTATATAACATATACCGAAAGTCGAAATGTTTACTCTAAACTCTAACTCATTTTGTCTCCAAATGTGTAAAAATTAGGATGGAATTAAATGGCCTCTTCATTTTGAGTGCTCTTTTCTTTCGCGATCGTAGACGGGGCAGTTTGAGATAACATGTGTTTCGTCTTCCACCATATCTGACGTACTTTCGTGCACAAGCGCGAGGTATCGTCTTATACCGCCCTTTATCTATCTTAAATGGCGGGCGCTAATTCTAATTGTGCTAACAAAAGAGCTTTATTGACACGGTAGATTGCGTTTGTGTGGTGCATGACAGTAGAGAAGATAACAATTTGAGACTTTGTCTGCAATCTTCCTACAAGCAAGGATCAAACTTCAAGGACCAAATTTAATAAAGTCTGTAGCCTAATATCTTCTTTTCAAATTATATCTGATCTGATTTTTACTAAAAATCGATTCATATTTCTACGCTCACATTTTTCTGCAAAAATTATGATGCCAGTAATACAAAAGAAGCATGAAAAAAAGTGCAGACAATTTTGGTAAATGAGCTTAAGTTGGTTAAAAAGTTGAACCTTGCATTAATGATACATATGATATGTTAGTCTGTTAGAATGTAATATACTATATTGTGCTGTGTCATGATAGTTTATGGGCATTTCAAATCACCTTCCCTAGACCAGACGGTTCGAGCCAGTGAGAAACCATTCAACCGGAATATTCAAAATGTTTGTGACGTCATAAGATATGCTAATCAGCCGGACGAGCAGGTTGAACTTTGGGGTTCAGTTAGCATTTCGCGAGACTCGTCTGTCGGAAAACCACGCAAGGCGGACACATCAAGGTACCGGTGAGCAGTTGTCTTCTTTCTTCTCGTCAACGCACACTCTTATCTTGTCTCACACACCTTTTCTACCCTCTCCGAAGGAGTAGCACGTTTTCAAGGGCTTCGAGACAAATTTTGTGCATACGTTGATTTAAAAAAAGCGTTTGACTCCGCAGTTGTTATGTCGAATTTTTGGCTTCGTTGAGCGTGTTGACAGAGAGTGCAGCCAGGTAATACTAAACTTTGAACTCACAGAATGTCTCATCTTGTACTTAAGTCTGCCACAGTCAACCTTAGTGACCTATATATGTATTAGTGCTTCACAATTAAGTCTAGTTCTACTCTATGTGTGGGTTCGTTCTTATATGTTGTAACTGGGATGCTTATTTGTGGGACTCTCGATTCGGAGCTGTGTTTTAATACTCGAAAGTAGATCTTTTCGAAAACCTTGAAGCGAAAACATTTTTGTTGAAGAACGCTAGTTAGCGATTTTTTTCAATCGAGATTTGGAAGCTCTTTCTTCGTCTGACAATGTTTGTGTTTTTGTGTAGTGATGTGACATTAATGGATTCTCGTGACTATGCCTTCTTAACTCCCAATGGATTAAAATGCTGTTAAACATGTATTAACTGTTGAAATACGAATTGTACATACTACTAGTATCATTTTCTTTAGTATAGGAAACAGTTCACGTATGTCTGCATAGTACTAGTAAACACCTAAGTTGTTTTCGTGACACTCTTGGCCTATTTCAAATGACCTTGGGTGGGGCTGCATCCTTTGTTGACTTAACAGACGTTGGTTGGTGGTGTAAATGATTAGATCAACTTTTCTAATTTAGCAGCTGCCTTAAATGACAGTAGAAGCGGCTTTTGCTAATCCCCGTGTCACCGTCTTTCCTTAGTTTCGTTATCCTATTTAAACGATCCATATAATGTCAAGCGGATTGTGTTCACGATTCATTCTTGTTGTCTACAAAGACCCGCCCCCTTGATCGTCGTATCTGATAGATTCAGATTGTGACCTGTGGCTTTCCTTACCCTTGTGTTATTCTACATTATTAACGCTATGATAATACTGTTTGCTAGTGACCAACCATTCGACAGGTTGCTCAACAAATTTCGTTTATAATTTCACAGATAAAGAACGGTCTTTTTTCACTTACAAGTCATACTTTTACATTTTGCGTCATATTCCAATCATGAAATCAAGGGTGACACAATTCCAATTCTGGTAGCTGTATGGTCCCTCAGCAATCGCCGTCTGGTGAAAAAGACAACTTACATGGTCTCTGACTAGTCTCTAGACTGCTTGCTATAAGGATAGTTTGCCAGGGGAGTTTTGCCACCATAGGGTTTCATTTGCCCGTGTAGTTATGTTACCCTTACCACTGGCTCTTTCTCCTGGCCCATTATTTCCAAGTGTATATTTAACAGTGACGAAAGAACCGAATCATTTAAACAAGTTATCACGAAATATCCCTACTTTTGCACATTCACGGATGAACAAAAAGCTACCTTTCTCTTGAAATCACAGAACCCACAAATACTAGAAAAAGTGGGACTTTTCGTCTTCCACTGCTTCCAAAAAAGAAGTCAAACCCAGCTAATTTAGATATAGCCAACAAATGTATATAGTACCAGTAACCTATTGTTACAGTAAAGTCAGACACAGTTTACTGACGCATGTATGTTTTTCCTATGTTTTTATCATGTATTTGCAATTAGCCCACGGGCATGAACTTGCAATAAACTTCTCTTAATTATTCACCTTATTTCTGCCGAATTCTAGCCGTAGCCGCATATACATACTTAAGAATAATAAATAATAATACTTTAAAAAAGTTGTACCAAAGAGTACTTGTATTCCATTCTAGTCCAGCCATCTAATGAGTCCGTCATCTAATTGGTATTCTCACTCAAACAAGGAATGTTTTGATATACAGGTACAGACACAGTAAGATATATATTTTTTCGTGTTTCCCTCATGAAATGACGATAAGATTAGGAGAATTTACAATCTGTTTTTGATTATAATGTCTCAATGGGGGGAGGCATCTTTAGCACCTTATCTTATTTAAAGGGTGTCAATAGGACAAATAACATGGCTAAACACGTGTTATGCCTGGGGTTATTGTATGTTCTATTTCACAGCTGAACTGAAATACTGATTGTAACAATACTTAAAAAAATTCTTAGAATGTTGTCTCAAATCTTTGTCAAGTATCCAGAAGAAGAAGAAGAAGAAGAAGAAGAAGAAATAGCAATAGAGTATAACGTATCTTAAGTGTCCAATCTTGCAGGAGACGGTCACAGTAGACAGGTGGTCACTATAGACAGGATTTTTTGTATGCAGAGGTGGTCACTAGTACATGCCTGACTGTATTACACACACAGTTCGTTAGTTGGTCTTATGGGAAGCCTACGTTTACTTACGACGTGTTCACATTTGTTGTGGACCGTCGTACGATTTTGACGCAATAGAATTTCCAAGCCAGCTGTGGCAGAACCAACCGCCGGCAAGCATGTTAGGCAACCTTTTCCATTAAAAGCCAAAGCAGATTTTTACGACGCATTTATAAAGATATCCTCATTTGCCAAAGATTGTAGCCCTATCCTCACGTGTGTGCTACACAATATCTGCTCTCTTCATGGCATCAAGTGATAATAGGAGAGGAATGTCACTATATTTGTACGTAGATCGTACAATGTTTGTGACTGGGCACTAGTACTTACACAATGGTATCATGTGAAACTATCCAATCATGGTCTGTCATTCTTAGATTTGTAGGAATGCCCTTTGGCAGTGTATGCTAATTACTACCTGGAAAATGTCTATGGTGATAAGATCTATTTATAATCATAGGGGAACAATGAGTGACATATCGCCTGGAGAAACAGTGTTCCAGGTCAGTTAACACGCGTGGGAAAGAACGTTTCCTCCTTGTGTAACATCTTTAAAGGTCCTTTCATAACTCTTACATAACTCTAATACTTTTCCTTACGTAACACTTTTTATATAAGATAATTTATTAGAGTTTCATAAGCATAACTTTATCTATTTGTTTGTTGTTTATTTATTTACACAAAATATGAACAGTTAAGCTCAGTCTTTGAGTGGCCTCCAAAGTAGATCAGTTTTTATTTTGGTGACACTATTACCCACGTCATAGTTGTTCGTACAGAATCTATTAGCTAGCTCTGTACCCTTTCCCGTTTATATGTGGCTTATGTCTGTCTTATACCTGTCTTATACATGTCTTATATCTCTGTCTTATACCTGTTTTATCTCTGTCTTATATCTTTGTCTTATCTTTGTCTTATATCTCTGTCTTATCTCTGTCTTATATGCATGTCTTATATATATATCTATGTCTTATATCTATGTCTTATCTATGTCTTATATCTATGTCTTATCTCTGTCTTATATCTATGTCTTATATCTGTCTTATATCTCTGTCTTATCTCTGTCTTATATGCATGTCTTATCTCTGTCTTATATCTATGCCTTATATCTGTCTTACATGCATGTCTTATCTTTGTTTATCTGTCTCATCTCTGTGTCTTAATCCTAATTACTAAAGTCAAACAGATTATGTTCACGCCTTTTGTTGTGGTCTACATGTATAAAGGCCCCGCCCCCTTAAACATATCCGATAGATTCGAATGATGATGATCCACTGTATTTTGCAGCTCAGGTAAATTTAAAAACAACTGGCTGCATTCAGTCTTTCTTCATTTCTTTCCACTGTGTCTTTTTTCCTGCAAGCTGCCGTAGTTCTCTGAGTTTCTTTGCAGATTTTAGATTCGAATTGTTGACGTAAATTGTTCCTGCCAAAAAAATCTGACGCCAAGCCCTCTTTCTTTAAACTCAATAGATACGTCGATGAAGGTTAGACATCAGATATACGCCAAATAACAGTTACTCATTTCAAGCAACTTGATAAATTTTGAAACGGCCAGACGTTTTAGAAAGCAAGACAGCGGATGCTGTCTGAAAAAAAAGAACATAACCAAGGACGTATTTTGAAATTGAATATTTGAAAGTGGTTAGGGTTATCGCAACTGACAGATATGCCAAGACACGATACCTTAACCAACGCGTTGTTCTGATAAAAAGGCCAGATAAAGATGAAGCCCCGGGTGTGAGTCTGAAAAATGTTGGCGTCTTTATGGTCTGGTGATTAAGACAACACCATTGCAAGACAGTAAGGAATCGTTGGTCTTATCACGTAGTTGCAGTCTATACAAACAGGGAAAGAATAGTTTCAAATGCTAGTATCTTATATAATTATTACCTTCGCCTAGAAAGTTATGTTTTCGCCAGCGTTCGTGTGTGTCTGTGTGTGAATACGATAACTCAAGAAAGCTGGATGGGTTGTCTTTCTACTTCGTATGTGGGCAGGTATCTATTAGACCTAAAAATGATGTGACTTTGGGCACCCTAGCAGCTTGCTATGATATTGCAACTGAACTTTTGGCTTTGATATCTATATCTCGTGTTCTGGACATGCTATGGTCATAATTTTTTACCCACGCATGAGGGAGTCCCTCAGTACTTAAGAATATTTACGACTTGCAGCTTGTTTTAGACAGTCCAAGCAGAAAACATGGCTGCTGGCTATGTCACTATGTGTACTAAAACAAGTGGTAAGTGTCCGGAAAACTATACATTCTCTTGGAGCGAATACATTTTCAGTATTCAACCTTACAATAAGTTTTAACGCCAAAAAATAGCAATCTCACAGGTGAGCTCCTGGTTCCAATTAGTTGATAACTGGGAAAGGCATCTTGGTTGGGGCTGCACCAGCCATCGGAAGGGGTCCCTGTTCAAGGAGGTGTCTTGAGCACTTAAAAGGGGAAGAGCTAGTAACTACTGCCTGTAAAAGTATACCTTCTGCTGAAACATTAATAAACCTGCTACCCTTTGTGCCACCAGGGGTCTCAGAGTACATATACACACACACATTTATATAACGGAAGGTTCTTCGATGTGCTTTGCTGGATGACTTCATTGACTGTAGTGTGAAACTGTGCTGCGATCTTTCGGTATATTTTGACATCTTGCTATTTTGTATTTGATAGTCTCACAGCCCTGTATGTACCCGTCGTAGGGGAGGTAACATAGGGATCCCGTGTTCGAGGAGTCTCGAGCACGTTAAATGAGGAGATCTAGCAACCCCTCCCTGTAAAAATATACCCTGCTACTGAAACAGCAAGGAAAAATTACTGTCCTATGTGTGCCTCACATTTCAACATCTTATCTTTTTGTTTTTGATAGGCTCGCAGCAGACATGGCGAACGGGAATGCGAACGGCTCCGGGCCGCCTTCCTCCCATCATCCGGGCATCAAGGTCGAGGATGAAGAGATCCAGTGCGGGGTCGGCCCCTGCAAGCCTCGGTGGGCCGCCCGTCTGGCCAACTCCAAGGTGTTCGTGGCCTCCTGGTGCATCGCTATCTTTTCCAACATTCTCATCAGCGCGTATCTGCTTGGGATCCTCACAAGCTTGGAGAAGAGGTAAGGAATCAGAATATTCAAGGTCGCTCACTGTTAAAGACAAACCCTTGCAGTAGTGGGTAGAGTACTTACATTGTATTCAAGAGATCGTTTGGTTAAATTCGCGGCAGGGTCCTACCAAAATATTACACGTACTTAATACCCTTTTGCGTTTTCTGCTCAGCACTCATAAGACGCAGAGTGTGGTAGCTGAACACACACCATGACTTAGCCCACTACTGTAGAGTTTGCACAACTGTGTGGCCAACGGAGATGGGCACCGTCCTTCACTGATATGTGTTTGAAGGATTTTAGTTTTATCTAAGCCACCTTGAACTCAATGTAGTACACACAAGGCCTTTAACTGCGGGGCTAAGTTTCTTAAGGCCGAACGGTGGTTGAGTAAACGTTTTGTCTGCTCTATTGCAGGTTTGGATTACAGAGTAAGGACCTAGGTACGATCGCCAGCGCTGCTGATATCGGCAGTACTCTCACGGTCCTGTTTGTGACGTACTACGGCGGGAGAATGGGTGTGAACAGGCCAAGGCTCATTGGTAATGACAACTTTTGTGTCCAGCAATACATTATCGTAAATCATTAACTTCTCCTAGTGCACAAGAGGGAATGTAGTTTCGTATAGATCAGTGAATTGTTGATGTATGCCAGTGACGTCAGCGAGCAAAATGCATGCAGTTGACTAGTATGTAAATGTACGATTAGTTGCTTTGCATACGTTTCCTGTATGTAGTTGAGCTTAATATGTTTTTCTTGAAATCAGGCATAGGTGTTCTCTGTGTGGCTGTCGGCAGTTTCCTGTCTGGGATGCCACACTTCGTCACTCCCGCGTACGAGGTGGACACAGAAAGCGTGCAGAACGCCACTCAGATGAAATCACTGGTAAGGACATCACCAAGTTTAAAGTCCTGACGTCACGAATGCCGCAATCTTGGTTGCAATTTCCCAAAATGCACTGCACATTCAAAAATGCCGGCGACGACTCTATTTTTTGGGGAATACAGACTCCACCGTACATTGAATCCACTGCAACGTATGGATTTTAAACTTTCGCGTAAAGACACACCTAAATGTAACTATACAGCGATGTCTGACGAGAAATTATATCAATCACTTGATGTACACATAAATAAGCAGAAATAATCAAGCAATGGAATGCACCCCTGACTCGTAACAAGAAACCGTTATATGAGAGTCAACCAATGATCGTTGTGTCAGCACTAAAAAAGTGTTTGAGTTACAATTTTTGTTTCATGTAGGATGTATGTCTTGCCAATCAAACCATGGACGACCGTTGTAACGCCAACGAAGCAACCGCGTCATCAAACAAGGGGGGCTGGTACGCACTTTTGGTGTTTGCACAGGTAAGTGGTTACATTATAGATACATGTTTATTGCTAATCATACACAGAGGCTGATTCTTTTCAGTGTATGATGCACTGGTTTGTTGTTTTGAATCGCCAAAGTCTCTGATGGAGGTAGTGTAGTGACCTTTAGCATACTCACCCAGGCGGATGTCTAGTGCATGCCATCACGTCTACAGCAAGTGTTCTGTTAAAGTTCTCGAGAAACGCAACACTTGGCAGAACGTAGAGTAAACTTGTAGAAGCAGGACGTGTCTGTGAGTGACTATGTGTCACACTTCAATAAGAAGATCGTACAGATACTATTGTCTGGCTGATTGTTACGGGCTGGTGGCAAAAATTGTATCATAAGCCCGAAAAAAGGCTCACAGATACTACAGGTAGTATTCTCATAGGTCACATTTCGAGCGAACTGCCTATTTTGTCTATTGAAATTCCCTAGAATTGGTCTTTCTTCACTGTTTTCTTCCTTCGTCTCCCAAATAAATACCTGCGTTTTCTTTCAGATAATCATGGGGGTTGGCTCCACGCCCATCATGGCCCTGGGAACGACGTACATTGATGATCACGTGATGAAAAGCAGTGCGCCACTGTATATCGGTAAATATGTTTCCATCGTGAAAGCAGCCTATTGCACATTTCTTAGAACTTCTTCTACTAAGATAAAAGGTAAAGATAAACTTAAGGTAGGTCAATAGCCTTTGAGGCATTAGGAGCAGTTGGTTGTTAGCCACTGTGTCGAAGACAGTATTGAAAGGCGGCCAACCCTCTCCTTTCACCACATTTTACCTCCATCACCACATTTTACCTCCATCTCCCCAACCAAAGTCAGGTACCCATTCTTACTTACACCTAGGCGTAGTGAGAAAAGTCGTGTAAAGCACAATTTCCAAAGGGCACAACATCGGTGGCATCTCAGTGGATTTGAACCTTGGGTTCTGGGCCAATCACTCTTACCATTACACCAACACGATACAACTTCAACTAAGGAATAGGTTTAAATCTGCATTTCCTATTCTATTTTCCCAGGGACTTCGTACATCGTGTTCGGCCTCGGCCCACCCCTCGGCTTCATCCTGAGCGCCTACACCGTTCAGTTTTACGTGGACTTCGACAAGAACATCGATCCCCGAACCTTCGGCCTGAGTCAAGACAACCCGCTGTGGGTGGGAGCGTGGTGGCTGGGGTACTTTCTCGGAGGAGCACTCCTCATCTTTGCGGCGCTGCCATTGTTCTTCTTCCCTTACAGTAAGGATGCCAATTGTAGTTTTACCATGTACCATATCATCTGTGTATGTATGTTGGGTAGCATGCGTTTATTAAGTAGTATGAGAACTGGAATTTGATGTTGAGTAGCATGAGTATCATATGAGTATGTTCAGTAGCATGCGTATGTTGAGTAGCATGAGAGCTTGGATTTGATTTGTACCTGAATTTGTACCATGCGAAGTTAGCAGGTCCTATGTTCAGCAGCTGTCCCCAGTCTCTAAGACTGACTGGCAGTAGCATGAGTTTACTTTACAGCGCAAATGCTGAGCTCTAGTTTTGCAATTGACATTCACTGATGAAAATTTGAAAAGCTGCACGCGTGTAAGATTTTCAATTACATGAAAAGAGATGTTTACCGTTACGTATTTTTCCATTCCTTTTTAAAAACAATTAAGAAGTCCTCTGTTTTAAGTGAAATGATTATTAATTCTAAGACAACTTCTCCTTACAGAATTGGAGGCGCCACCAGAGGAAGACGAGACTCAAGTTTTGAATGCTAAGAAGAAGAGCTTCATGCCGGGAATGGGGATGGACAGCGGTCGCAAGCCGCTTCTGGATCCCGCCAGGGGGCTCTTGGAACAAATCAAAGGTAGGTACATCACGTGAACATGTCATGATGGATCACGTGGCTGCATCATGATGCATCACGTGATTGTGCGGTGATGTATTACGTGATTGCACCGTGATGTATCACGTGGTTGTGATGTCTTGTGTTAGATTGTTTAGGCTATACAGTATTATACAGTAGGTTAAATGTGTTTCGCCTGTTATGTTCCTTGTTGAAAATACAACGGTTATTTGTGGACTAAGCTTCAGCGTCCAACAACCAGTAGGTAACTTTTTGAGGCAAAAACGCATCCCGTAAGTCATTCGTCCATTTATTCATTCATTCATTTCTTCCATCGTTCATTCATTGAAGAGATGGTCAAGAGCCTGAAGACGATCCTGACCAACTGGACCTTCATATTGCTGGCGTTGACGGCCGTCTGTGCCGTGTCCACCATCGGCGCCTTCTCCTTCATGCCCAAGTACCTGGAAATGCAGTTCGGCATCCCCAAGTCCAAGGCCAACTTTCTTCTAGGTGAGGCGTCTCGCTATTGCAGTAGATGCTTCTGCTATTCCCTTATTCTCTGTCCTTCTTCCAAATAACAAAGAACATCATTTTATCTACAAAACTCGTATATTTCTTAACATTAAATGCTGTTTGTTCAAGAAGTAATATTCTCACACACTCGTATTAAAGTTGCGCTGGACTTGGGCATACCTGTTCAACCTATATTACATTGTAGACGGAATAGCATGCAACCTTATATTAAGCACTCAATGCACAGGAAAAGGTATATAGAATAAAATCTCCCGCATGAATTACATACGGTTTACCCATCTAATTCGATTACGGTATCGTCATCATTTGCATTTTTTCTGTTAAACTTCCAGGTATGATATCCCTACCATCCTCGGTTTTCGGGATTCTCGGATCTGGAATCGTCATCAAGAAGCTGAAACTGTCCCCCAAGGGCTGCATGTACTTATCCGCCCTGTCAATCATCACCTCCTCCTGCTGCACAGTGCCCCTCATGTTTATCAACTGCCCTCAGTCTCCAATGGCGGGCGTGACTGTCCCGTATGGATACAAGTAAGTTCTGTTCTTGCCAAAGGTAACTTTCTAATACCTTAAGCACACTGAAGTAGCCATTTTCAATATGTTAAAGAGTTAGGCAGCATGGAGAAGGTTAAATTCTATCAAATCGTACACAAATCCCATGATCCTCTCGCATTCAACTCTCGCGCGATCCCAACAGCGTATATTCTCGCGAGAACTAGCTTTCAAAATGGGCCATCAAAAGCTTTTTGTGTCTTTTAAATGACACCTGTGCACATTTTATTCGTTAACCAGGCCAGGGTGAAGATGATAATCCTATACCAGAAGATAAGCTTTAAACGTAGATGTTATAGGATCAACTTGAAGCAATTTTGTAACATAGTCCTTATTAGCCTGACAATATTCAAAATGATGTTTGCTTATTTTGGATGTCCTTTCTTGTAGCCCGAATAATCCAAGCGAGGCAACGACGCTACAAGGCATAGGCTTGATCTCATCTTGCAATTCTGCCTGCAACTGTCCGCTGGACAAGTACAAGCCTGTGTGTGGACCGGACGGTGTCACATACTTCTCGGGCTGCCACGCAGGATGCACCGAGGAACAGATCATCAGGGGGCCGGGAAAATTCAGCTTCTCGGTAAGATGCCAATGGCTAAACATTAAGATACTATGTGCCTTTCTACCGCATATTCTTTAATATCTTAGAGGTGGGGTCAGCTTCACATCTTTGGGGCTTGAAAAGATGCAGACCAATGACTCCATGGGTGGTAGGGAGTAATGACATTAAGTGAAATAATTTGTATAGACTGTTCTCACTCATCTCATCTGAAATGCACCTTCACCCGTAGTCCACTTTCTTACGACATACTCACACGCCCTGATCGATAATATGAACTAACTAATGCAAACGTATCTTTCCCGAATTCATGAAGATGTCAACAAGTCACAGGCATTTTTCTATTTCATTTCATTGTTGCAGAATTTTTCGAACTGCGGATGCATGTGGACGCGTACGCCAGGCATGCCGGGAGCAGGTGGATACGTGGCCACCGCTATCCCGGGTAGACAGAAAAGAGATGCCAACGACTCAACGACTACAGCGTCCAACCCAGCAACAACACCAGACAACATAGCCTCTACCGCGTATCCTTCACAAGCAACGGATGCAATGGAGGACGAGACGAATGGAGGAGCCCAGAACTTCGCGATATCGAAGCCATGTCGACCACCTTGTGACAAGTGGCCTGTCTTTGTCGGCATCTATTTTGTAGCGGCCTTGTCGAGATCCTTCGGCTTCATTCCAGTCATCATAGGGACACTTCGGTGAGTAGCAAAAGCAGTAAGACATGTTCAAAGGTTAGATTGGGGAATATACTATTGTATCCCCTACTTTGGTCTTTAAGGCACATGATAGAAGATGTAAAGTAAAGTAAAGTAAAGTAAAGTAAAGTAAAGTAAAGTAAGATCTATTTCTGATCATAGTATGTATTACTCAAATGATACCCCCTCATGTACACACACGCACACACACACATGCGTGCACATGATACCCCTCACACACAGAGTTATTTTGCTTAAAGTAACAATCTCTTATATTGTTTACCTCTTACAGAGCCCTGACGCCTGAAACTAAGTCCTTCGGCTTCGGTGTCCAACAGCTGATGTTAAGGCTTCTCGGTAAGTAGACTGGTAAAATACAAAGTTGCAAATACAAAGAACACATATAACAATGATAAATACAATGACATTAAGGTATATATATACATCCAATATTATGCTACATTTTAAAATCTACATGGTCCTAGTTTTGTATAACAACATTGTTGTTGAAATGAAACAGAGTATCATAATATCATACAGTGATAGTTTAAATTATTCGAGACTGTTTGTCACATGCATAGGAGAATAATTAAAAACTTTCTGGAACTACTGCTGTCCTCATCAGGTACTTTTTCCTCAGCAAAAAAACAACTGTCCTTAAAATTAAAGCACGTAAACCCCTTTTCATTTTCAAACCTCTATTTCGCTCACCTTTGTCCCCGGGGCCCCAAAGGCTCTGTCAAGGATATTTGTTTTAATTTTTTTAAATCAATTCATCAGAGCCTGATGTTGCCATCGATTTACGAAGAAAGGCGGCTCAATTGTTACTGTAGCAGCATCTCTTCACCCTAGGCCAGAAACATCAATGCTCAAGACAAGCATGACTTCACTGACCCATTAGGAGAAGCAGGGGTTACGAAGGCTGCTCGGGAAATTCCATACCCCATTTGATTTGATGTGTGCGTTAAATTTATTATGTTCTATGGCAGTGATATCATACAGTGATAATTTGATGGATTGGACACATTTTGTCGCAGGTTTCATCCCGAGCCCTGTGTATTTCGGCGCCATGATCGACTCGACCTGTACCCTATGGTCCTCCATGTGCGGCAAACGTGGAGCGTGCCTCCTGTACGATCTCGCCATGAACCGGTACGTCTTCATCGGTGGACAGCTGGTTCTTCGTCTGCTCAGCTTGACCTTGGTCCTCTGCGCTGCCTACCGCTTCAAGAAGCAAGAAGAAAGGGAAGCTGGGGAAGCTAAGAAAGATGGCGCCACCTTGGGGGAGCTTGCCGTGTCCATGGGGTCGCTCACCGCATCCCATCATTCCCTGCGGGCTTCCCGGCATTCCCTCGCCTCTTCCCGGCATTCCCTTGACGTGATTGCTGACACCAACAAGCCCATGATACCGAGGGATACTGAAGACATGCGTGCGGGATTGTGGAAGAAACATGGAGACTCCCAAATCTGAGTAGACTCATACGGTGGGCCTTTTTTGTCTTCGGGGCCTAATGACGTCAAACGTTTACAATTTGACCCGTTTGTTGGACATGTACGAAAGTAGGAGGGGTAGCATGAGGGCAATGTTTATTTCCCGGTTGCTATTTGTTTCTATGAAAAGGACTAGTAGAATTTTCATCTGGATTGAACCTAAAAGTCTTAAAGTAAGACCTACCCCTTTTGAAGAAATATTGGAAGAATGTATTTTTGTGCTCTAAACACATCTGAGTCGAGGTAGTTTGTTTGCATTTTAAGCATTGCCGAAAACAGCCATGGAAGCTGAAAATTGTTTAAGTTCAGATTCTAGCTTAAGCAGCCTGATTAAGGGCCAGTAGAAATACCTTTTAGCAAGTTCATCAAGTTATTTCAGAATACAGAGAAAAGTGTTCAATATGAATATGGTGTAATCAAGATTTTATAACAGGGTATAAATATAATTGGTTCGTAATGAGGAGAAAATTGGTAAAAAATGTATCTATACTTTCTTTATACAATATTTGTCATACTGTGCAAAAAGGAATCTAGGTTGAGATGTCATCTTACGTAATAGATGAACGTCATGTAAGTAAAATTGTATCTTTATTTTTAACAGTGTATACAGCAAAGTCTATACCAGCAATTACGTATAAATATTACAGACGCTTGGACCTATGATATTTTAACTTCTATATTATTATACAATATGTCTTCTTATGCTATGCAAGTAGGTTTTTGGTCTATACAAAACCATTGTTTTGTCAAACTTCCATCTTTGGTGTAATAAAATCAATAAAATTCACTTCTGTAAGTGGTATAATTTCTGCATGTACGTTCAAAGATATGGAACGATATGAATGCAGCCTATTGTAAAGGAAGATGAAAACTTCGTGTTTATGCATTCGGTTTAATTTAAAAAAAGTGACAGTCCTTTTAAGTGGTAACATGTACCGTATACATGCATTCAGTTAAATGAAAAAAAGTGCCAGACATTTCAAGTTGTAGCATGTACTGTATACATGCATTCGGTTAAATAAAAAGAAGTGCCAGTCCTTTTAAGTGGTAACATGTGCCGTATACATGCATTCGGTGAAATCAAAAGAAGTACCAGCCCTTTTAAGTGGTAACATGTACCGTACACATGTATTCGCTTAAATCAAAGGAAGTGTCAGTCCTTTGAAGTGGTTTCAGAAACATGTAATTAGCATGGAAACACACGTTTTAACTTAATGTATGTAAGGTTAGCATTGGCAACAGGTAAAAACGACCACCAATGTTTCGTTTGCCCGAAAAATACAGGTCGACATCCTATCGGTTGATAATCGTTAACTACAAAAAATGTTTGGGCACGTGTCGAAAACAAATGGCTGCTTAGGCCCTATTTGTTTGTCGTTAAAGTGAGACCTTTTGAGTGTGGCCCTTTAAAAATGGTGGTGTTTTTGGACAAATAAAAGACATGTGGTCGTGTTTTCACAGTCAGCGATTGCTGTCGACGCCATGTATTGAGTATCAAGCATGTACATGTATGTGCATACTATGAGAACTACTTAAAAGGATTGCCGACTATTTTGGTGTAAATAAAGACATAAAGGTGCTACTTAGTAAGAATAACTTCTTCCATATGCATGAAGGTGCGAGAACTCTTCTTGGCAGCTTGACCGATTCGTGAAATATTAGTATGTTTGATGACGCAATTCAACCTGTTCCATTTCATTCAAAAGAATAGTGAAAGTCAGTAACTTTCTCAGTCTCTAACCTATACTAGTAGTATTTGAATGCAAAGTTTGCTATGAATTCGAACAAGTAGACTACCCTCCCCATGTTACTTATATGTCACTTCCCCAATGTCCAATAGAAAACTATCGACAATTTGAAGAAATGGTTTACAAATTAATTCTAAGCACTTTTTTAAAGATGTCATTTGTACCAATTTTAATACCTTTATTGGATTTCCATACAAGATAATCATACAATCTATAAGATACAGCACACTTTACGTCTAACTTCTTACGGCAAAACCTTTGTGCTTCATGAATGACCTCTATTAGAATACCTGACAGCACACCGAAGCACAGTTCAATCTTGGGCCAAATGTCAGCACACATGTAACCGATACGGTCCCTTTTACCCATTCGCGTTCGTGGGAAACTGCCCGAAGCTTCACAGGTGTCTTACAAAAAGGGACAGTGGTCCGTCTTTGTCAGGTAGCGTGCTACCCGGAGGGGTTTGAACATGTCAAGATGTATCGCATCACTGACAGGATATGCTAAGGCACGACCATGCAACAAGGGGTCGACTATGTATATCTGTAGTGCTAAACGCAAACGAGGCTCGTTTTAATATCATATACTAGCATATTCTCATGGTTTGTACAGGCTCAATAAGGGAATATATGGTCGAGAACGTAAGAAGCTCCCACAAATGAGTGTAGAGTTGTAGGATGTGATCCTGTTTTGAGCCCAGGTGAAATAGGTGTGATTGATATGAAGAAGCCTGGAGCACATCTTGGTGAGTTTAATGATAAATGACCCGTACTGACACCCATTGTCAATCATGTCTTCACAAATATCCCGAAGAAAGGACAGCGAAGTTTCCTATGAAATAGTGAGGACACTTAATTTATCGTTTCTAAAAGACAAACCACGGAGCTACATTCCCAACGACACCCCCTCCACACACACACACGTTAGTACAAGTAAGATTTATTAAGTAGGAGTAACAAAAATTACAACCAATGACGATACTATTCCACTGGCTAATATTGTATAGTCTTCACTATTCCACGTCACCCACTGCACTCTTATAATATCCCTCCTTGTGTCAGTAGTTACTACAACACTTTGGAGGTCGAAAACCGTCCCGAAAATTTTTCTCCGCAAACTAGGCTAATAAAAAAACTAGAAGTGACCAGTAGGACGTTGACCTTGAGTTCACAGGTGTTCTCAACTTACAGGTCAAACAGTCGTAGCTAGCAGTTGAATGTTGATTGACGGATGTTACCCGATCATTGTACAATACTATCATAATACCTATATGTTAGTATATAGTTTTGGAATTAGGGATAAATCATTGATTCGTATTTCAAGATTCAATTGAGAGTCTACTTGTCAGACAAAATGTACTTTTCAGTAAGACTTAAAGTTTTCAAAGTTGATAAAGCTTGGATGAAGAGATAAACGGCTTTGTGAGAATAATGTTTTCAATCTCACAATCGACTGTCACATTAGTCGTACGACTGGTCTACAACAGAACTTTAGGACATTCGTAGAATAGTCGTGAATGTGTCTTACAACTGTCTTTTGGCGAACCAAGTGCGTTTTAAATCCTTGCCATGGCCTCTGCCACCTTTACCAAGTGCTAGGAGTTAAAAAGGGACGATGTCGCGTTTTGTGAACGATGCAACCGGTTGCAACGGGCACAGCTTTAAACCAAGGACGACGAAAAGCTATTTGTGGACTCCATGCATGGACACAAAGGTCACCAAAAAGTCAGGGCCCTTTAACAGAATAAATTTAACATACTTTCAACGCGGGCGCTGATGGTACTTTCAAAGCAGATTTAGTATGTGAATAGAATTGTAAGAAAACTTCCTAAAGGGATCGGAAGGACATTGCAATTTTATCGTTTTCATAGGGATCTTGTCTTTTTAACCTAAATATTTTTTGACAATAGAAAAAGATACATACCAATATGCGTGGCTCTGTCTGTCTGTCAAAACTCTTGTATATGATATACCGATATATATATAACTTTATGCGATTCTGAAATCTCAGTGTCGCTCGAACTTTGATTTAGGAATTCTTACCACGCGGTATACATGGTCCTACGTTGCTAATTATTTGTGCTGAGCGTTGCACAAGAGGAAGCCTATGTCTGTCACAAATGACAGAGTATCTTTGACCTATGCCATGTCCCGAATAGTAAACACACTCTGCCTAAAGGCGACCGTGTCAACACGCGACCACACATTCCGTGTTCTACAGCCAGGCTGCCAACAGGTGTAAAAGGTACGAACCTTTTTTCAAATTTCTTTTACTCGAATCTTATGATATTAGAAAGTTGAGAACAATTGATGAGGAAAAAACAATTACTTCCACCATTCCATTTTGCGAAAAAACATTTATTCGAGTTCGCTGACCAAACGATCAAAGAGGTATCGGAAGGTTTAATGAGTTTTTTTGGGAAAACATTAACACAAGATTATAGTTGGATCAAATTTATTTGGAAATGTCTTGCACCAGAAATAAAAAAAATGTGTCGTTTCAAATGCTAGCGTCTGGAACGAATTCTCCTCATTCTTTGTAGCAGTCCACACTGATTTGTAAAGGCCGATCATATCCTCGATTCTACAGTATATGTATCAAATTCCGCACCGTCATATATCATATTTTCTTTCATGTGAGGTTGCAAAATGTCGTTTAAGGGCTAATGGCAACCCTTGTCGTAAAATCGCCGTACGATCGCAAACTGAAGACCTTCTAGAGACAGTCATGAATTTGCAATACAAAGTTCAGCTGTCTTAGTACTCTCCAAGCAGAGATAAAAATGTCACAATATTCTCCACCAACCTCTGTTCTCTTGTCGGCGGTTGATTTTGTTACAGACTGCTTGGAAATTTTACGGCATCAAAACCGTAAGACAACCCACGAAAAATGTGAGGGCCGTTCCTTCTCCAAAGAATTGAAATTTACTGCGGTTTAAACGCCTATTAACCTATCTCAGAAACTTTAGTATGATTCCTGCGATTAGTAACTACCTGTATTTCAAATCGTTGATTGACTGGCAGTTTCAGTAACCGTGGCCAGCATGCTAATGAACGGAGAGCATAGACTATCTATTGTTTCTGATAAGATGATTGCACATCTACTTACGTAGCTTTGTTTTGTCTTAGCCTCTAAGCCATGTTTAGAGTATCGGATTGCGAAATAACTTAGTCAAAGGGCCCTACTTTAGTTCTCTCAGCTTGCCCATATGTTCTTCAATATAGTCTACAATGCAGTGTAAAAGCAATTTTATCTCATAAACGATTCTTAAAAAATACCCACTGCCTATTAATAAATTACTAAATATCATTATAATCTGAAACATTGATCATAACTGATGATTACATTGCATTCATGTATAAAGACCCTCCCCTACGAGATCACTGAAACCAACCTGCGATATTTGTGCCATGATTTGATGTAAAATCTCCGTCTTCGATCACTTTTCCAGACATGTCCATGTTCAGCAGTTTGCCCGACCTCCGCCAGCTGGCGCACCAACAAAATGGCCGCCCCCTGCTTGACGTCACCCCTCGATACGAGCCCTTTAAGACGACGGCTGAAATTCAGGAGGAAAAGAAGAAAAAAATTCGGTTCGGCTGGTTCGGCTTCACTCCCGGTTTCCTCCAAGTCTTCAACACTTCAAGATGGCTGCTGTTCTTCGTGGGCGTTGCTGGTGCCCTTGAGGTAGTTTTCCTTGTTAGTTTAGGTGTTCTCCGCAAGGTGGCGCAGAATCAAAATGGCGGCAGAATCAAAATGGCGGATAAACGGAAACTACCCGGTAGATACTAGTAATTACATAACGGCTAGGCCAGGGAAACCCGCCAGGTATCGAATAATACATTGAGATCTAAGATTGATATGTTGGCAATCAATTCCTCATCTTTAATTATAATTCTCTCACACTTTTTGTTGTCTTACAAGCCATTAGTAAGTTTCTTCAGAATCTTAATCAAATCTTGCGTATTATTACTTTTTTTCCGGTAGTGCATGTCAAATTACGGATTCATGCCCGGCATCATATCTACCTTGGAGCGACGCTTCGAGATGTCCAGCTCCAAGAGTGGCTTCATCGTCAGTTCCTACCAGATCTTTGCCCTCGTCACGGTGCCATTCATCACACACATCGCCGGGAAAACGCATAAGGTAGGAGCAGTGACAAAAAACAATCAACAGTATGTAGCTGTTTCTGTTTGTTGCCCCTGTGTACGGATCCTGCATGAAATGGCCTCAGATCCCGGCGGATACGTACAGGGATTCCTCCGGAAATATTCCAAAGACCCTGCGGATTTAGTCGGATCCGTTAGTTACGTTAGATCCGTCAGGATCCGTCAGTATCCGCACGGGCTTTGGAATATTTCCGGAGGAATCCTTTTACGTATCCGCCGGGATCCGAGGCCATTTCGTGCAGTGGAAGGTTTCGCTTTCGATGTGCTTGGATGTTTGTGCTCTTGTAATGTTCGTAGCTATTTCATTACATCGTCAGTAGAGTGGCACGAAGTGAGTGGGAAGATGGCGTCACCACAATTACAAAGGCCAGACTTGCGGGAGGGAAAGGAGATGAAGTTCAGCGGTGGTAGAACGAGTCGTTTATCAGACGTCTAGACTTGACAGGTCATGGGGTCAATGGAAGAGCCTACTAAATCACAGGCTCTGGCCATTAGTTTGTTTGTTTGTTTGTTTATGTTTATTTGTTGAATGCAAGTCACTTTCAGGACAGAAGTGGTGTGATCAATGGATACATACAATCAACGCCTTATTTGCATAATTAATGAGCTACAATCAAACATACGAGAAACCACGAGCATTTCACGGAGTCGTGAGAACTTCGAAGTCTTATTTTTCAGGGAAAGTGGCTCGGTGCGGTTACACTTCTATACGGGATCGGTTGTTTTCTTTTCGCCTCGCCCCACTTCCTAACAGGTAAATGGCTTTCAGTCTTTACATAAACTGTGTTGGATATATCACCCCGACCAATAGATCGCTTTAAAACTCAGATTCGAATCAGCCATGACCCGACAAATTGCTTTCTAAGTTGCCTTAACGACTAAATCTGGCAAAACAAACTCGCCAGTGAGATGCTGGAAGGTGTCAGCTTTTAAAAGGTGGCAATGTGAAAACATATTTCTAAAGCTGACAACTTCCAGCATCTCATTGGCGAGTTTGTTTTGCTATATGTTACCATGCTATTAGGAAGGTTTTCTAATTGTATAAGGTTAAAGAAGAAAATATGATAGACTTTCTAAGAAGTTTAAGCTATTCACACACATTGTACATCAACCTATCGCATGATCTTCTTCGGCAATACTGGCCCACTCATCTTTCACACGTGACCTTATGGTAATTTGACGCTTTGTTTTCTAACCAGGGCGTTACGAACCACCCGGCAGTTATGCAACAAACGTGACCTCTTCCCAGACGACCAACACTCTGTGTCAGTCCTCAAACAACGATAGTTTCACTGAACAATGCACCACCGAAACCACCCAAAGGTCAATAACTACACTTTTTCGATTGTGATTTGAAAAATGAATAACATGTCGAGTTATGTATTTCTAATTGCAATCTTTGCACGTTTGATGATAATTCATGCTGGTGGATTTTTTTTCTATTTTGGTGGAGAACGGTGCACTCTATTAACCCGAAACTGTATCAGTTATGTTTTTGCATAGTTATTTGTGTACGTATAGCTCTTAATCGAACTATATAACCTTTACTACTTCAGCGCTGCTATATCTGGTAAGCTCATAGATCTTTATGTGGAGAAGGATGTCTTTTTGTTTTGGCAACGACCAATATATAAAGGTATCGTTGAAAATAATTCAGAATTGAAAACAAAATAATTCTTCCTTATGATTTTACAGCTTCAGCGAACTCAGCAACTACCTGTACGTGTTCGTCGTCGCCCAGTTTTTTCTGAGTCAGTGTGGAGGTTCCCTGTTCACTGTTGGGATCGCCTATATGGACGAGAACGTCAAGAAAAAAGTTTCAGGCCTCTACGTGGGTACGTTGTGCGAAGGCCCACACTGACAAGAAGCGAAAGTTGTCATTGTGGTCCTTCGTAAAGCCGATATCACATCCTGTCAGCATTTCTCATGATCTACGCTTTGTCTTAATTTCTTACTTTTAGGCAGTGTGTTGCGTTGTGTGCGAGAGTCACAAAGGCGTCAGAATTTGGAAATGGCCATTTGTCCCTGGCTGCAAAAGAGAACATCTCCCTCCACTTTACATTTGCCATTGTTCCTACTCTCGTTGTTTCTCTTGTACTTTGGAGGAAACTTTACAGTCATCAAATCAGTTATGTGTTCTGTCTGTTTACATTTCCAACTGTAATGTACACAACCGTGTGCATTGGCCCAACCCTCGGGTACGTACTGATTGGCAGACTTCTGAGCCTGTATGTGGAGTGGCCAGACGAGAACGGATACTCGTAAGTAATGATCATTAGAGTAACAGTAGTAACGATGTAGCTTCACTAATCGATTGATTGATTGATTGATTGATTACCTCCGTTCTGTTTTTGGTGTTTTTGTGTTCATCATCATCATCATCATCATCATCATCATCATCATCATCATCATCATCATCATCATCATCATCATCATCATCATCATCACCAATTTCATCTGTCGCTTCCATCTGTCACGTTTACCGTAGACTTAATGATCTTTCCGTCACGCTACGCCATAGAGTGTCAGAAAGTGCATTGAAACATTCATTCGTACAATCTTTGTTTGGATCCAGGGCCGGCCTGACGCCATGGGACCCGCGGTGGATCGGAAACTGGTGGTTGGGGTTCCCTGTGTTGGGTTTACTCGGGGTCCTGGTGGCGATTCCACTGTTTGGGTTTCCGCGCAAGCTACCAGGTAAGACTACCAGGTCTTTCCCAAAGACTGCCCGGCCGGGCCCCGGATTGGAAATGTGACCCTAGCATTAGTTGCTAGCGCCGAGAATCTCTTTATTATCCGAACATAGGTTATCAATAACTGCTGCCCTAAATCAATAATCATTCCTTCATCTTTCGTTTAAAATTTGTACTCAATGTCATAGGCGTGTAGATAGTTTTCCCTCCTTTCATTTCCACTGATTCGTCTCTCTTGCTGTATGTATTTGATCATTTTCCGAAAGGGTCCGAAGAATTGCACGACGACGAGGCACAGCTGCCGACGAAAAAAGCCGAGGGTGACGTCACAAAGGCCGAAGAAGCCGGTGAACATGTACGAAACACACCAATCATCGATAGGATCCGAGGAGCTCTGAAAGACCTGCTGAAGTCGCTGATGGACCTAGGGAGGTCTTACTCTTACGTGTTGCTGACTCTGGCAGGTATGACACCAGTCAGTACTTTATCTCAAGGGAGTGAGATATTAATTGCTGTTTTAGCTTGTTCGCCTCTCTCTCTCTTCCTCTCTATGTATTTGTGTGTGTGTGTGTGTTTGTGTTTCTGTCTATGTATCTGTATGCATGTGTTTATGTGTCCCACTGTGTGAACTATGTGTGTAAACTTGTATGTGTATGTGTGGGCAGGTATGTGTGTATGTGTGTTCGTGTGTGTTTGTGTTTGAGTCTGTTTTTCTGCGAAATCAAACACTGTCATGCCGATTCCTCCATTGTTCATGAAGATCAAAACTACATTGCGCATATATTTTTGTTCGATATCATTTTATTTTATGTTGCAGTTTCCTTTGATGGAATGTCGAGCTCTGGTATTTTCGCCTTTGCACCGAAAGTTTGCGAGATACTTTTTGGCCTGCCAGTGACGTCATCAGCCCTGTACTTTGGTACGCACCTTTTCTCGTATTTTGTGATTTCAGTCTTCATATCATAAGTTATAAAACAACTGATCTTTTAACAGAATTATGCCATATATTTGTGCCATACATTATCTTGTTTTATAAGATTAATTGCTTTCTTCGGAGCAGTAGTGGTGTCTTTGCGTTTCGATTGGACTGCCGCCATTTTGGATCCATGTTTTAAAGTCATTACGGCACTCCGTTAATGCCGGTTCATGTTTTCAACTGCGCATGCACATTAAGATGCACTATGTATATCAAAATAAAGCACCCTGAGATGAGACGTGAACAAAACACGTCTGAACATGGTATCAAGCGTGGGCTAGTCAAGAACTTCACCTTTGGCCTCACGCATGCGCAGTTCCAACCGTAAACTGGCTTATGGTATTAACCATATATGAAACAAGTTTTACTTAATAGTTAAAAAAAGTTAAAGTGACCCGGGCGTCTTGAAAAGACGCATAAGGGTGGCGCCCAACTGTAATAGCCAACACAAAAATTGGACTTACCCAAATTTTCGACTGTCTTTGTCAATGAGTAATCCACCGCTTAGATGACGTCACGTTATGCAGATGAGACACGTGACTCGGTGAGCAGTGGATCATAAGTTGCTCACCGAGTCACGTGTCTCATCTGCATAACGTGACGTCATCTCATCGGTGGATTGTTTATTCCTTGAAAAAAAGACTTGGTGCTATACAGTCGAAAATTTGGGTATTAACTACTAAGTACAATTTTTGTGTTGGCTATTACAGTTAAAACTTGTTTCAGAATGACTTCTACCAACATAGATGAACTTTCAGGCTTACCATATATATGATTGTTTTTAAAGGGTTGTCCATGATCCCCGGCTTTGCGATCGGTTCTTTGATGGGCGGCTGGATTAGCAAGAAAATTGGAGTAGACTGCAAAAAACTGCTACGATGGATCCTCACTATGTACATGGTCTCGGGAATGGCGATTTTCGTTTATCTCATGTACTGCAAGGAGCCTCCGAGGGCTTATGAAGAACTAAACAACGGGTGTGTATGAATAGCTGTGCGTAGTATTTCAAACTGTACTGATGTTACATTCTGTGTATTCTTTTTTGACAACTCCTCAGGGGCGGATGCATCTTTGAGTTTGGCCCTATACACGAGATGCAAAAGTTAAAAGCAACTGCATTCATATTCATGGCAATTTCTGACTTTTGCATATGCGTGTACCATTAGCTAAAACATAGCTTGTGTAATGTGTAGAACTAGCACATTGAACGATTAGTATTATTCGTTGATCTGACACTGTGTTGACGATTGTGTTGATTAGCATTAGGACCTGCTCCAGCGAATGCGCCTGCGCAGACAGCCTGTACGACCCGGTGTGCGGTGAGAACGGTGTGGAGTACCAGTCTCCCTGCCATGCCGGCTGTGCCGCCTTCAACTACACAACCATGGTGAGTTGCCAGGCTGGAGGCCTGCCCGCCTTAGCCTGGGACCTCCTCCCCCCCTACTTTGCCCCTAGCGGGGTTATTTGGGGGTATTCCAAGTTGAAGTTGAAGCTGCCGTGGTTGCAACCAGTAAGCCATATCACGGTTCCAAATGCGCGTGGGCAGTCGTGGTGCATTGTGGTCTAGGTCAAAGGTCAAGAGCCATTATTTAGAAACATGTAAAATATTTGTGCATTGCAGTCTTGGTCAAAGTCCCTAATACTGATGATAGCTCGGCGACCTAGAGATGTGTTATGCAAAAAAGAACATTGGCCTGTTTTTATATCTAAGTCTCAACAACGAATGTCTGTATTCTCCTCTCCAGGTCTACTCAAACTGCAGTTGCATCACAAGTGCCCGGATGCAGCCAAACTCCACTGCTTACGTCACTGCAGGCGTGACATCCATTGCCACTCACGGCGCATGCGCACGGAATTGCGAGGCCTACAGAGTGCCCCTGTTCTTCATTGTTCTGTTCCTGATGGGCTTTTCGGGGGCCTTAGCGGCACCTTCGTACATGACTGCTACTCTCAGGTACGCTGTTTCTGTTATCATGTGAGGTTATCATTTTCTTTTATTAAACATCATTATCTTTTCTATTCATCTATTGGCAAATGCTACAATACATTGTACTGAATTTCAGGCAGCATGGGTGATTTTGAAGTTATTTCTTTATGTGGTGTCAAAATTGCTCTTCACCTCCTTGCTATAAGACAAGTAATGTGTTTGTTTATTGTTTATGTCATTGCAGGCTTGTTCCCCCCAAGCAACGAGCATTTGGATTAGGGATGCAGCGCTGCCTGATCCGAATCATCGGTACGTTAAAGTCTATTTTTAAGAAATAGGGTATGGTGTATACGTATCTATGCTTTTGTTTTAAATGGTCTTGTCAGTCATTCTTTAATGTAAGTCACCTCCCGTCTTCAATTCCTTTTTTTTATAACCATGGCATGCTTAAATAGTTACCTGAATAAGTCAGATTCTTGAAAGATTACTGTTGTTTTGATACGTTGAAGTTGAATATTTTTTATTTTTACTTCAGTATTATGCATGTATTGAAAGGATTGCAAATGCTTATTGTACCTCGCCAGCGATGTTACATTACATATCTGTAATAACTGCATAATAAGTAGGTTCTGTGTCCATAGTAAAGAATAAAATTCAAACTATTTTCTCATTATTTTTCTCAGGTACGATACCGGGACCCATGATATACGGTTACGCCATGGACAACGCATGCGCACAGTGGCAGTCCTCCTGTGGCCAACGGGGTGCCTGTCTAGTTTACGATAGCCGCAAAGTGGGCCTGTTCGTGTTCGGGCTCGCTTTCGGGCTGAGGATTGTGGGTACAACTTTCATTTCTCTTGCCTATCTGGTATACAAACCGAATGTTGCTATTGAAGAAGAGAAATATGAGAATGCTGATGATGTAAAGCTAACCAATGGCGGAGTGAAATGAGCTAGAACTGCAGTTGCCAACAAAAATGATTGGATTTACTAAAATTTTCGACTGTAGTACGACAATGTCTTTGTCAAGGAATGAATTCTTCGCTTCGGGACGTCACCGTATGCAGCTTGCACACACGTGACTTAGTTCAAATGTAACAGGTAGTTTGTGGCGTCCACCGTCTGGACTAAAACTAAAATACAGCCTTAAAGTCATGTTTCTTGTGAGTTGGGGAGTATATATGTATGTATGTACATATACACACATATATATATATACAGTGGATTCCGCATATCTGTATAGCCCGTTTGTCAGCGCAAATTATACGACTGTCCGAAATATACGACTGTCCGAACTAGCGATATTGACGTCCCGAAGGAGGGGAGGGGGGGGGTGAATAGGATGTTGAGCAAGACACACAAACACACTAACGATATCGCAACTATATTTTGCAAAATTGTAATCAAAGTACAATCCAACCTTTTTGTCGATCTTATATATATATATATATATATATATATATATATATATATATATAAATATATATATATATATATATATATATGAACGCAGTTCCGCGTGACGGCATTCCAAGACTATGATCACAAATTACCATTTCTAACCTGTATACGTATGTATAAGTAGGTTACTGACAAGTTCTAAAACCCCATACATAAACTTTTTATATTTTGCATATTCACTGTCTATTTGGTATGAATGTTATGTGTTAAATGTATATTGAACTAGTATAAACATCCCATGCTTCCAAACGGTAAATGACCATTTTTTGCATATGATATGAAATATGATAGTGCAGTGTATGAGTCGTAAATTGGTATTCAAGATTTTAGATGTACAAATATATTTTTGTCATGGTGTTTTACGTAGTATATTGAACCCTCCTTCTTTCCACATGTATTGATAGTCAGGACATATCCTGCTCTAGACGTATACCGAACGACATTGCATTTCTAAACAGTTTGTCTCACACGTCCTTCGTAGATATATCGCTTAACAGTTTGTCTGACATATTATTCGTAGATATAGCACTCAATATAGAACCTGATTAGTACATGTGTTATATGAATCCATACATCATTGCCTGCTTGTTTTCTTTGCCCAGGAGAAGTCATATGCTATTTGGTATAAAAACTAGCGATGTGCTTGCACTTAATCAACATTTGATTCTGTCCATCAAGAAGATATCATTTGTACGTAATAAAATGCACTAACATTGATATCGTGTCTTGGGATGAATATATTGTGTCAATTGCTTTTTTTTTAAGAAGGAGATATTCCGCTGGACTGGTAAATGACATATTTGATAAAGAGCAATATATCAGTATGCTTACATGTCAACACTACTTGCTGTAGTGTGGTTTGGTTTAAAACAAGAGATCACAATATCTACCGCTCTTGCATGGTGACTCTACGTCTAGAGAGCTCAAAGACATACTACACTTCGTAAATAGAAGAGAAAGATCCGCCCTGATTACTGTAAGGGAACATGTAAAGATGCCACGTAAAGAAAACAAATATACAACTCTAGAATTATATTCATTCATACCACTCTCTTATATATTGCGGTATATACGTATAGTCAGTTTCGAGCCCTGTCGAACAACAAAGGGACCCTTCAAGATGCCGATTATAGAATGCTTAAAGATATGAGCTCAGAACCAATTTATTTGACACCACACACTTATATATTACGAAATGAGGACGGTCAGTTTCGAGCCCTGTCGTACAACTTACTTACTTACGTACAACAAGTGAACTCTTAAAGATACAGGAATGCTTAAAGATATGTGTTCAGAATTAAAACCAATACGTTTGATACCACACACTTATATATTATGATATAAGTGCAGTGATTTTCAAGCCCTGTCATACAACAAGGCCACGCTGAAAGAATGCTTAAACTTTGAAGGTAAAACTTCAGAACCACACACTTACATATCACTGATTAGCCACTCCCGCGCCCACAAGGACGATTGAAGTGAAGTCGAGGTCTTCATCGACAACGATGGACGAACATCATTACATATTACGATAAGGACAGTGGGTTTCAAGCCCTGTCGTACAACAAGGGAATGTTTAAAGATGCCTTGAGCAGAATTTCAGAACCAACATGATTGATATCGCGCACTGACATGTGAACGAATGCTCGCCTAAGGAAAAGGGTCATCCAAAAGTCACCGACGCTTATAATGAACCATTGTTGTGGCACCAATACGACCAACCTCAACGCTGGTGTAAGTGTCATTCATTATTGACTCCCTGAAGAAAAAGGGTACAATTTGATGCACCAGGAGATGATTTAAGATGTGTCACGAAGACTTAGATGTGATGTCATTTCCAAAAAAGTGCGCCCGGCAGGCCGTTGACCTTACCTTCTGACCCGTGTACTCTCTGCCTACAAAACAGCGTGCCCAGACTTACTGCGTACCTCAAGTCTTCGCACAGGTGTTCAAGGTAGGCTCTGTCTTACACTCATTTCATTGTCTATCTTAATTTCTTATGGAGTTATTGCTATATCATTGCTAAAATACGCTGTATTGTTTGTCGTAAATGCAACAGTTCACTGTATGAATACACTGATTGCAAAAACCGTGCAAGTTGTGTAAGTTTAAGGATCAGTGATTGTGTGTCAGGGAATAGGGGCATCTTACATGCTAGAATAGCGATAGAAGTAGGCGGTATTTAGCAAACCTCTCCCTCGTCTTGTGTCATTAAATTTAAAAATATACTCGTTCAGTGCGAATTATTACATATGATTTCACAATTCTTTAATGATCTTTAGCTCCAAATCCAATTGTTTTCGGTTAGGTTCTCAAGCCTAAAACTGACCGTTGACATATATTCTTTCATTGGTGGGAAGTTTTGAAAATAAAATTCTAGCTCTAGATTGCCGTGTATCATCTTTTAAACGTATGGCTGTAAAAGTTGTGACGTACAATTTGTCCGTTTAAATTCAGAATGCGTTATTTGTCAACCTCTAAATCTAATAGTTTATGGTCAGTTTTCCTTGCTTATAAACCTGTTTTCAACTATGTACATTTCATTAGTGAGAAATTCGAACGAAATTGAATCTAAAGATCGCCATGTGTCGTATTTTAAACCATGGGCTTTAAACCCTCTGTCTAATATATGACCGGTGACATTTCGAACAGGACAGGTAAACATGTAGCTCGTGTGCACAGCTGTGGAACAGCCTTATTTGGTCATTGTATTAGTGCATGGCTTCAGGGCAATGACCTCTGGATGCAGTTCACTCGCTGAGAAATGTCCTAATATGGATTTTTCTTTAAACGTATCATTTGCATATGCAGATATTTACAAGTCATGAATAGCAGAGGAATTAATCATCTTCGCAACTACTTGGCGACATTAAGATGTGTTATCTTCTTTTCGATAGGGTTTTGAAAAGAGTATTATAGTCTGCAAGTTTCTGACTTGGTTAAATTGAGCAGGGCTTATTTGCTGACATGTTGATTTCAAGATGTTGTATTAGTCACTTTCCACTGTATTTTTGCCGTCCGCAGACTTTACCTGACGAGCATGTAAATCTTTCAAATAGTTATTCGTTTCTTTAGTTTATCCAGGCTCAACGTTTTTTTATCCAAGTATGGGTGCGTTAGGTTTTGTCTGTATCTTTACCGTTCAACCGGTATTGCCACCCAAGCTTATGTAAAGATTGCAAAGTTCACCTAGCTTACAACTGACAGTAGGTGGTCCAAATTTGGCTGAGAATGGTCTATCTTTCGCCGTCCCCTCCCCAAAGCAGCTTTATTTTGGAGCCTTATAGAATCTACATACAATTCATGTTGTTTTGAATATGTTAACGTAGGGGTAGCATTATAATGATTTACAAAGTTTCGGGTAAAACAAGAACAGATTGGACTTATAAACACTCTAAATTCATTTATTTTCACCGGGCCTTGATTGCGCGCTGTTTAAAGTTCGCGATTGAAACTATTCTGTTTTTCATTGTCAGTATTTGTAGTATTTGTTTTGTACTTTCGTAATGCATTCTGTTGATGGCGACACGAAAATAAGCTGTAAGCTTGAGCATGTCGTCATCATGTCCTGTATTTAAATGTTGCAATAGATAAAAGAAATATTCTGTAATGCATTGACAATACACTAGAAACGCATAATCACAGTGACATTAATTCACAGTGAAGGGGTCCCTGCAAAAAAAAAAAAAGCGAATATTCACGATTTACATTGCTTTCGTCCATTTGTTTCTAGATGTCCATGTTCAGCAGTTTGCCTGATCTCCGCCAGACGGCGCTAAATCAGACTGCGCGCCCACTGCTGGACACCACACCTCGATACCAGCCCTTCAAGACGACAGACCAAGTTCTTGAGGAGAAGAAGGGGAGTCTTCGGTTCGGCTGGTTCGGCTTCACGCCTGATTTTCTACAATTCTTCAACACTTCAAGATGGCTGCTGTTTTTCATGAGCATCGCCGCCTATGTGGATGTGAGTTGTCATTTTGTTGTGATTTTTTTTAATATCATGATATGTTGAGTCTATATATCAATATACTAAGTATCACGAATCAAAGAGACTGCAAAGATAAATTCTTGCTTGATAAGAAAAATACCAGCATATACCTCTTTTTATCTGATTAAATTTTGTATCATTTATTTCTTGTTGAATCGTTTGATTATGAAGAATAATCATTGTTACTAGCTTTGCAATAAAAGGTCATCGAGTAACATCAAATATTCCCTATGATCTCACGTCATAGTCCCGTTTCTCTGTAAAAACTTTAACAACATCGCCCCCTGTTGTATCCATCGGCATTGCATCGTCCTGTTTTCCGTAGTGCACAACTATGGCGTTCATCCCCGATATCATTTCCACCTTGGAGACATTTTCTTTTATTGTATTAAAAAAAAATTGAACCTTACAATAGCGCCACCCTTTGGTATCCATCAGTATTGCATCCTCTTGTTTTCCATAGTGCACAACTATGGCGTTCATCCCCGGCATCGTGTCCACCCTGGAGAAGCGGTTTGAGATGTCCAGCTCTCAGAGCGGCTTCATCATCAGCTCCTCCCAGATCTTCGCCCTCGTCACGGTGCCAATCATCACGCATATCGGCGGCAAAGCTCACAAGGTCGGCATCTATTGGCTTTTTGTAGTCACGTGAATGTGACGTCATTTACCGTCCGCCATGTTGGTAGTAACATGCCATGAGAAATTTTGGTTTGGTTGTAGTCATGTGTTTGTGACGTAATGTACTGGTCACCATGTTGATATTGCAAAGGCATAAGAAATTTGGGGTTGTTTGTAGTCACGTGATTATGACGTAATCTACTGTCTGCCATGTTGGTTGTGTGAAGTTATAAAGAAATTGGATTCTTTGTTCGTTTGTGAGTGAAAGGCAAACTTTTATTGTTATGTTTTGTATATAATACATGTACATGTATTAGACATAAGTAACATAAAGGGCATGTTCGAATATGGGTTCCTAACGACTTTTAATAGTACTGCAGCAGAACTTACAGTTTTTGTATATATTTGTGCTTGATGTAATTCCGCAATCTTTGCTCTTTCAGGGCAAGTTGATCGGCATTGGAGTCTTGATGTTTGGGATCGGCAGTTTTTTGTTCGCATCACCACATTACTGGACAGGTAACTATATAATCCTAACTTCATATCATACGCCCGGTTTGTTGCCACTGCAATGTGCCGCTTGCCCCCTCTGTGATCCACAATTCTATCATCCTATCATCCTTTTTACCAGGTCCGTACAAAGCACCTGGCGGCACATACGTCATGAATATGACGTCATCCCTGATGCCCAACACCCTGTGTCAATCCTCGGCCAATGCCAGCTCTCCTGAGCAATGTGGAGGATCCGCCCAAAGGTCGGTTGATTCACATTAATGTCAATAAATATTTTGAAAATGTTTGTTTTTTGGTGTGTGTGTATGTGGGGGGGGGGGGGGATCTGATATAGAATTTTGAATGTCTGCTCCATTGACTTCTAATACATCTGCATTAAAATCAAATTCAAAATTTTTCCTTTGACACATGATGCATGTATAGTTGTAATATGTTACGCAATCTTGTTCTTTTTCCTGTGATCAAACGTTGATTGGCAACGTAAATCAACATTAAAACGTTAATCGTTTATGTACAGAACGGTTTGAATATACATATTTGTTATTTCTGTATATTGTTAATTTAAATGTTTTATGTGAGTTTATACTGAAGGAATGAAGAACGATGACTACTGTTGTTTATCGTTCACACTTTCTTCTGTCGGTATCTTGATATATATCTATCTATCTCTCTCTCCATATATATATATATATATATCGTTGAAAATGAAAATGAAAAACAAGACAAGTCTTCCTTATGTTTTTACAGCTACAGCAGCCTTAGCAACTACCTGTACGTGTTCGTAGTGGCGCAGTTTTTCATATGCCTGTGCGGAGGGCCCATGTTCACCGTGGGAGTCGCCTATCTGGACGAAAACGTCAAGAAGAAGGTTTCTGGCCTATATGTTGGTACGTTTTTCCCCATTTTCTACTATATAATGTCCCAATTTGTGTTTTCTTTGACTTCTAGATTGTCATTGTTCAGTACGTCTTTAATGATGGATTGCCCCCCTCCTATTTCATCTAATTGTCCATACTTTATTGTCCACTTTGTCGTGGAGTTTTTTTTTTACTGTATACATGTCATTTTTCGATAGAGAGATGTATCTATAGCTAGGGCACTCACTCTGTCATCCACTTGCAAGCGTGTTATGCTCACTCACTCACTCACTCACTCACTCACTCACTCACTCACTCACTCACTCACTCACTCACTCACTCACTCACTTAATAGAATATCCAAACCATCTAATGAATCTTGTTTTGAACGTATCGTGTTTTTTTGTTGTCATTTCACAGCTGTCCTGTACACAGTAGCCTGTGTGGGCCCAAGTATCGGGTTTCTGGTGATTGGCCAACTTCTAAGCCTGTATGTGGAGTGGCCCAGCGAGGATGGATATTCGTAAGTCCTTATCTAATTAGATTGTTGCAACTACTAGTACTTGGTTATTTCAAGTAGTTGGAGGAAAAATCAAAACGTTTTCTGAAAGGTGACGTCACACTTGACCATGGAACTTTCCAACGGATTCCAATGCATTCTGAGAGATGTATGGCTCTATGAGTCGTGCAGGGAGCGAACAATACCATTGCCATGGTGACGCGTGTGTGGCGCATGCGTACTGTATTGTTGTGATGGTGATTGTTTGGTTTGCCCATGCGCTAACCACCGTGCCTCGCCATAGTAAAACTGCTTCCTAGCAACAACCAACGCACCTTTATATGTTATCTACACATCCTTACGATGTTTTTTTTTTCAATTAATCTTTCCAGGGCCGGTCTGACGCCATGGGATCCAAGGTGGATTGGGAACTGGTGGCTGGGGTTCCCAGTCCTGGGTGTTCTGGCCATCCTCATAGCAGTTCCACTTTTGGCTTTTCCTCGCAAGCTTCCAGGTTTGTAATGTTCGTCTCGTTTTAAACAAGCGCCGAGTTACAAATGCTTTATTTGGTTTGATTAACCGAAATAACTGTACACTTTACACTGTTGTTTGTGGTGAAGCGAGTATCTCACTGGACTGCGCCAAATTGCGTAAGGAAATTGCATCAACTTTGTGAAGTTTCACCAATTTCCCCTTGTGGTCACGCTGAAATGTATAGATATGATTCATTTTAGGTTCCGAGGAGTTGGAGGAAGAGGAAGAGGAGCTGCCGAAGAAAGTTGACATCATCAAGGCAGAAGAGGAAGACGAAGGCGGTTTCTGCTCCAAGGGAAAGACCATAGAAGGCTTGAAGGATCTCCTAAGATCTTTGAGGGATCTTATAAAGAGTTACGCATTTTCTCTACTCACGCTTGGAGGTGAGAGAAGATTGTTTTAAACTTTTAGATTGTCTGAATTTGATCAGAAAAACAATAATGTTTTTGTAGATATTTCTACTTCCTATGTCTGTGTCTCTCTATGCAATCGAGAAGGATAGTGACTAGCATTTAGAAGAATCTTTTTGGGGGAGGGCATCAACTATTTGATGAGCACTATACATAGGTGTCATCTATATCAATTTGGAGAGAAGTGTTTAGGATCCTCACAGCAAACGTGTCTTGGGAGAATTGTATGATCATCATCGATCTTCCTATGTTAGACGACGCTCATTTTACCAGAGGATATTACAAACTAACATCAAAGGATACAATCAGAATTATGTTGCCTGTTGTTTTTGTTTCAGTGTCTATCGACGCCATGTCCTATATGGGACTTTTCGCCTTCGCACCGAAAGTATGCGAGTTGCTATTTGGCCTGTCAGTCATGTCATCCTCGACGTACTTTGGTAAGTGCCTCACATTTGTATTAGCTTCTCAACTAGTTTTCAAATGCTTGAGAAGAAACATTCAAGCACCAACGGGAGCTCAATGTCGTTTTTTAAGTGTAGATCAAAGGCTCGCCGCTGCCAGTCACAGTATCGCAGAGCGTCTCAAATTATTGCAGGCCACAGTATTGTACGCAAGGCAAACACAAGCAAGAAACAATACCTGCGTTTTCACGGAGTTAACTAGTACAAAACTAAAGTCTTACCATAATGCATTCACAGGGCTTTCCATGATTCCCGGAGCGGCGGTGGGGTCCTTGGTCGGCGGCTGGATCAGCAAGAAGATCGGGGTGGACTGCAAGAAGCTGCTGCTGTTCGTGTTCGCCACCTTCCTGCTGTCCGGGCTGGCGGTGCTGGTGTTCCTGATGCACTGCCCAGAGACGCACAAGGCGTACGTCAGCATAGACAATAGGTGAGTGACATATTCTTTGTCTGGTAGGATGCGTTTTCTGCGCAGAGCTTTCCGGCGGCCTATACACTATACAGTAGTTGAGGTTTCCACTTTTGCAGGTGTGTCATCTAACTATAACTAGTTATCGACCAATCAGAGAATCGTCTTAATGTTTTCTTTAGGTAAAACTGTTTCTCTGATTGGCTGACAGCTGTTTAAAGGCCACGCCCACAAAAGTGGAAACCTCAGCCCGGAGTTAGCAGAGCCTCTCGAAGGTGTATTGTATTGGCACGGGCGAGGCTCTGCGTAGTCGAATAGGTAGGGTGGGGAAATAAGGCATTTGACTTCCTAATATTGTCTAGATACGTTATTTTAAAACCATCTTGCTTATTACGGTCATCTTGCTTACTTACGACCATCTTTTTCATCAGTATGACCTGCTCCAGTGAATGCGCCTGCGCAGACAGCCTGTACGACCCAGTGTGTGGAGAGAACGGTGTGGAGTACCAGTCCCCCTGCCATGCCGGCTGTGCCGCCTTCAACTACACAACCATGGTGCGTACTTGTCTTTGTATGGTCATTTGTAGTCAAGTGACTATTACGTCATATACTGTCCGCCATATTGGTTGTTGGTTGCTTATAGACACGGCTAAGGATTTATGTGTGAAAACTTTTCATTATCTGATTTTTCAATACAATGAATCTTTCACATCACCATCTTTTGCAGTGACACATATCATATAAACCTGTGAAATATTTTCGACTAAAACATTTGTGATCGATTTGCAATGCCCACCGACGCTGAACTGATCGTCCGGCAGGATGTAAAGGAACTGATGATGATATCGTAATCATTTCCTGCCAATTCCCGTATTCAGGTCAAAGGAAATACACAATTACTGTTGCTTTGTTGTACGTAGTCTTACGTTGCCAAACGTATTGTAGAAATGATCATAGTGTCATTAATGACCATGTATATGTGTTTGTTTGTTTGATTTCTCTTATGTGTTTGTTTGTTTGCTCCATCAGACATACTCCGACTGCAGCTGCGTTCCGGCCGGCGGGATGCAGAGCAACGTCTCTACAAACGTGACGTCATTTGCCCTCCAAGGCGCATGCCCGAGGAACTGCGGATCGTACGTCCTACCCGTGTTCTTCGTCGTGCTGTTCCTGATGGGCTTCATCGGTTCAACCGCCGGACCAGCCTTTACAGCGGTTACATTGAGGTAGCAACAACAGAGAAGAAATGATCGATTTCCTAAACTTTCGTTGCCTCTACCAGGCTCCGTGGATCGCTGGGAAAGTAGTAGAAATTGGCCAAATAGAGTAGATAGAGAAGATAGTACGCCTAGGGTAGTCGGCTCCGGATAGAGGTTCAATAGGCAATCCGTGGATTTCCTATTGGACCCTCTATCTGTAGCCGTCCCTTAGCGTACTATTTATTCTACTTGACCAATTTCTACTATACTGCCTGGTAGAGGCTAAAACTTTCGAGCCTTCTCCTTAGATTTGATTTATAGTTTAGTAACATTTTCTGCGTAGTGTAGGGTGCCTAGATTAACGTGCAAAGGGTGCAAAATGATTAAGCCACCTTACAATGTAAGGGATTGTGGAGACGAAAGAAACATTATCAACGTGGCCAGGAAGTGTAGACATAGCCTATTTACAACTTATACAAACTTTGACCGTAAACCACATTGCATCAAACTAAACATGAGCCCTCAGAACTGTAAACTGGCTTGTTTTAAAGATCACATTTCCCCGTTCTTATTCGATCCCAGACTCTGACTAAATAGTAGAATACATATCTATGTATTGTGGTCTCACTACGCATATAAACGATCAGGCATTAATACATGGCTTATTTGTTTTCCAACGCAGGCTTGTTCCGCCTAAGCTGCGTTCGTTTGGGCTCGGGATGCAGTGGACACTTATGCGGATTATCGGTAAGTAACTCTTAGAGTTTGTAGCTATCTTAAGTTTAAATCGTATGATTGGGTCCAAATTGGAAAAAGAATTTCACTTTTACTCGGACTTAAAATCAACGCGGGACCCGGTAACAAATAGACGCCATGAGCTAATCGTGCGAACATCGGGAGGTACCCCCTGGTACCTGGCAGTCCACCGGGACAAATTTGTGGATTTGGGGCCCGACCGGGACTATATCCCTTGCTGCCACCGGCGCGATTGTGACCTAATCGTATAGTGGGGGTTTTACAAATACAAGTACGACGATTTTTTTCACCAAGTGCCATTACCACTCTTTTATAGGTATGATTCCGGGACCCATTGTCTACGGCCGCGCCTTGGACAACGCATGCGTACAGTGGCAGACGTCCTGTGGCCAACGAGGTGCCTGTCTAGTTTACGACAGCCGCAGAGTGGGCCTGTTCGTGTTCGGGCTGGGCTTGGGGCTGAGATTTGTGGGCGTGGCGTTCTGCTTCCTGGCTTACCTAGTGTGCAAGCCAACACCCGGAGATACACTTGAAAATGATGATGACAAAAATGGTCTAAAGCCTGGGAAAGAGACCGAAGCTTGAGTATTAGGCAGACATCACAGTGACTACTTCCCATAGTCAAAGGAGATTATATCAAAATACACTGAAATGAGGCTGTACAAAAGTACTAAACCAGTTATCGGTCTTTAAAATTCTGCTCCAACTGAAAGTTGGAGGGCCTCTTTTAAACAAATGGAAAGAAAAAAGGGGTATCAACTAACTCAAACTCCGAGAATGACTGACAGTATAGTAAAGTAACTTTCCTTACCAGAGCTTCAAGCTTGAAACATGGGTGTACATGTATCCTAGTGTATGTATCTGAAATGTTGTATCTAACACCATTAAGCAGAATCTCCTTTTCATATCAAATACATTAGGAATTAAATACGTTGGTGGTGTGCGTATTATGATACGTATATGATATGTGAAACTATGCAAACTTAAGGAGCTAGGGCTCACAGAATTTTATTGAAGTTTTCCATCTTAGCATATTCTATGTAGATATATTAACATTACCTTTACGATTAATTACAACATAGTTGTTAATCATCTCAAATCAAATACCAGGATGTACTCCACTTTGGTTTAAGACTGCTCTTAAATTCAACATGTCTTGTCTATTAAGATTTTTGTTAAAAAAATGAAGATATGTCTATTAATCTCTTCGTACAGTTTAGAGATTTGATTTCGCGAAGAATTCGACTTTTCCTTTACTGTTACAATGATAATCAAGATGTAAACAAGATTGTTTCCTATTAAGGCATTATCGTGGTAAAAACCACGTACTACCGTGGCTCACAGTCACAAATTGTGTACATAACGAAAATTTACCTGAGGGTTACCGTACATTCTAAAGTCTAGAGAAGTTAGGAAGATGTCTCAACCTGTTTAATTTGTACCATTTTGTTTTTCATTCTGTTCATTTAGGCCATGCCAGACTGATAGCATACGTAACTTAGGAGAGATCAGTGAAAGTATGGCATGTTTCGTATGATTTACTGTTACTAATAAAAGTTTTCTTCACATAATCTTAGACATATGACATTTTAAATGATATACGGACGTTTATGATTAGGCTAACAATTAATGTTAAGCTCCATATGATTTACAAAAGACTTTGTTATTTTAATCATTGAATGTAACTAATGTGTACGGAAAATAAAGGGTGAATTACAAAAGACAAGATGCATAATACACGGTAAAACATCACCAAAGACGTAATATAGCTAAGGTCTAATAAAGCTAGAGTTGCACTACCTTACAACTTCGCCAAATGATGTCTGCGAGATATATTATAGATGTTCTCGTTGATTATGCAAATAAGGTCCTGATTTGCATAAACCGTATCAGTTGATCATTTTTTTGTCGAGTTTGAACACTGCTTAAGGAGATCAATTTGTCCTTTAAGCGAACTGATTCGCAAAAAAATCTACCGAATGTCTACAGGGCCTATTACTATTAGACGGCTTTACCAAAGGCGATTGTCTCTCTCCCTGTATGAAGATACATAAAGACATAGAGATGTAGGTAACAATGCAAAACGGCAACTGATGAAACTTTCCATTTCAAATTCACAATAAAAAAGGGAATAAGAAAGCGAAGATACACACTTCAAATTTAACATAATAGATTGATTAAGTCGGCGTCACAATTCATGCGAATTTCAAAAATGCACATTTGAAGCTCGCCAACACGTCGGCCGAGCTGAATCTCTTATTTGTGACGGGGGCTTAAGCACACCTTGATATTGTTCATATAACGTTTAAAAGACTATATATTGTATGAAAATAGAAAACACAAAAGTAGTAAAATCATTCTTTATTCGTAAATAAGAAAGGAAGTCGGTCCAAAGCCCAGGTCACAATGGTCGTGTGACCAGACGTGCAGGGAGACAAAAAATTGCAGATATGATATAAGGAACAATACAAAATAAAACCGATCAAAACATTCCACTTCAAATTCACAACAAAAAAGGGACTAAGAAGGCGAAGATACACATTCCAAATTTAACATAACAGGTTGATAAGCACACCTTGATATTGTTTGTACAAAATATATAAATGTATAAAAGATTATATATTGCATGAAATCAGAAATGTATATATAAACATAAAAATTAAGGTAACAATGTAAAGTGGAAACAAATCAAACATTCGATTCCGAAATCACAATAAAATGAAAAAAATAGAAAAGCAAAGACACACATTTTAAATTTGACATAACAAGTTAAAATGGCACACCTTGACATTGTTAATATAAAGAGTAGAAGACTAAGATTGCATGAAAACAGAAATATATACATTAACACAAAAATATAGGTAAGAATGCAAAATAGGAACAAATAAAACATTCGATTCCGAAATCACAATTAAGTGAAATGAAATTAAAAGAAGAGCAAAGATACACATTTTGAATTTGTACACCTTGAAATTGCTTATACAACGTTTAAGATTATATATTGCATTAAAATAGTAATATATACATAAACACAAAAATATCAGTAACAGTGCAAAATAATAAAAAAAATCACACATTCGATTCTGAAATCACAATAAAATGAAAGAAATAGGAAAGCAAAGATACACATTTTAGATTTGACATAACAGTTTGAATTACAACACAATTGTTAGTATTAGTTTTAAAATACTTTATTCACCTTGATATTGCTTATACAACTTTTAAAGGACTATATCATTGTCTCTAACTCATCAGTGTCCGAAGGCGATTTTGTCTTTTCTTCTGTCACTGGTTTGCACAGACAGTATGTTGATATGTACAGGGGCATGGCCAACAGCCGTATGCCCACTGAAGAAACGAACAAGTACAAGCCCAGTTTGCTGCTGTCGTAAACTACACAGGCGCCCACCTCCCCACAAGAGTCCTGCCACAGCACACACGCCTGGTCAATGATGTACCCAAAGATGACCGGTCCGGGAAGCCCACCTATAAACATAATTGAATAAAAAGACTCTTTTTACACAACCAAGAGATTTATTCCACCCACGTTTCGGTGACCATCTGTCACCTTCTTCAAGGCAATTCTGACTGGTTCACATAGTAATGCAGCACGGGTGTTGCTGCTTATTTATTCAGTGACTTACCAACCTGATGAAACTATTCACAGATGTAAACATCGTTGTGTTAAAACTTTCTGAAGTCAATAAGGCCATGATGATTCGATTATATGCATGACATCCGCGCGCGCTTATAGTTTCGTCCCGCCGATGTTTTATCAGTTTTGGGGTTAATATAAAATCAACATGGCCTATCTCAATTTAAACGGTATAAAATTGACGTGATAAGATATAAAGGAGAAGATTACCAAGTAATCTGAATAAGGTCCACTGCACTCCGAGGGCAAAAGACCGCCTAGATTCAGGCACAAGTCTGTAAAAGAAAAAGAATAAAGACTTTAGAAAACTGACCCAGCCGTTTGGCACCCCATTCTCAGTTGGAGAAAGTTTTGAATAACCCAGGTTACCTATTAATTTATTTATTTATTTAGATTTAGTACATTTGTGAAAGGGTTGACATAACAGGAGACTAACACCTTTTCAAGATGTCAACCCAGACCAGACTGTAAATTTTGGATTATCGCACACCGCATGCCCCTACTCTTTTTCGAAAGGTGTGGTGGGTTCTTTAACGTGCGCGGGATGTGGTTCTCCCCAAACACGAACCTCCATTTAACGTCATATCCGAGGGACGTCCCTAGCCAAAGCTACCTGAGTGAAGTGAGAAAATTTGTGCTTTCCAAGGGCACAACATCCGGGCGCATGTCCAGACATGTCTGGGGACAAGCCCGGCGGGGATCGAACTCGGGTTCCCTTGTTTGACGGCCGAATGTTCTAGCCGATACGCCACACAATTGTGAAGAGTAAGGGTGGCCCAGTGTGCCTGGACAAACTCTTAGGGTCATTACAGGCACATGCCTAAGCCCTCCTGTCACTCAATTACGATGTACGCTCGATATACAGGCATTCATACCCTGCGGAAAGGGCTATCTGTTTAAATAGAATTCTACATTTTCTATTTACTATTAGCTACCTGGCTACAACTCTGCTCTGTTCGTCTCTACTCTACTCTACTCTACTCTACTCTACTCTACTCTACTCTACTCTACTCTACTCTACTCTACTCTACTCTACTCTTCTCTACTCTACTCTACTCTACTCTACTCTACTCTACTCTACTCTACTCTGTACTACTCTACTCTGCTCTGCTCTGCCCTACGCTGTTTTACTCTACTCTACTCTTTTCTACTCTACTCTGCTCTGCTCTTCTCTGTTCTACTCTACTCTTCTCTGCTCTGCTCTACTCTACTCTGCTCTGCTCTGCTCAGCTGTGCTCTACTCTACTCTACTCTACTCTACTCTACTCTACTCTACACTACTCTACTCTACTCTACTCTACTCTACTTAACTCTACTCTACTCTACTCTACTCTACTTACCTCAATATAGTCGCTGTGTACGGAGGCATAGTTGCCGAGGTCATCCCGCCCAAAAAGACGAACAAGGCGAGAAACAAGGGCATGATGTAACCGGGGCAACCACCGGGACATGGGCCGTGCACAGCTTCCGACCCGGAACCGGAAGTGACGTTCAGCCAGTCAAGCATGATGCAGCTGCAGTTGAAGTAGGTCTACCGACATAATGAACAATGTTGATAATAATAATTCGGGATATTTTAATAAATATATTGTAATATATCAAAACAAATACCTCTACGGCCTATATGCCTAATGGACAAATTTACATCTATAAGATATGCCGTGCTCTTTTTGGCATATTACACATACTACTCAGTATGCATTTTGTCCCAAACTTTTGAAAAATCAATTCACAAGTCACAACTTATCAAATATATTATAATGAATTTTCAAAGAAATCAATTCACAACTTACTTAATACTGTAAATGCAGAAATGTTCGCGGTCGTTTTATGTTCGCCGTTTTCACGGTGAACTTTCAGTGCAAACTAAAAAAACACCGCGAAATTTTCCCCATCTATGACTGCAGTGCTACTATTGTTTTAAACGCAAACTTAAAACCACCGCGAACAGTCCACTTTCTACCTACCGCGAAATAAAAACCGCGCGAACTTAAAATGCATAATACAGTATCTTCTATGAATATGTCACTCAACAAACAAATAAACAAACAAACAAACCAAGGTAGTTCCGGTCTGGTTAAGGCCTGTGCATCCCGCATGGCAACCTGACTGGTATTCTATCCCACTGTTGTCGCAGATGGGGTCGTACAGCGAATCTGGACAGCCACAGTCTTTTGAGCAACTTGCGCTGTCACTTGAATGAAGAAACAGTGTCACCACAAAGGTCAGGCTTGTGGGAGTTACAGGAGTTCAAAGGTGGTAGAACTAATAAGTCATCAGATACGACAGACATTTCAGGTCATAGGGTCATGGCAGAGGATAGTCTAGGTGTATGTCACGAGGATGGGTTGTTTTTGGCCTGTTTGTATTTTTGCAGTTATGCATTTCTCACATGCTAGTTAGAATCACACGGACAGAGAGAAAGTGCTGTACGCATAATAATATGTTGATCAAAGCAATCAATCAATCAATCATTCGCGAGAATCAGGAACTGATGCATAGCGGCTATAGACATGCGTAGCTAGGTCATTCCAGGTTTGTCTACTCTGGTCTACTGTTGGTCAAATCTCATTTGTATAATTCATGAACTACTCTTCAAGAATACATACGAGGAACCCTATATACTTCAAAGAGGCGTAACATCTTCGAAAGTGGTGTTGTGCTCTGGTCTACAGATGCTTAGTTTAAACTCCAAATTCAAGTAGCGGCTCAAATATGACTCCACATGTTCATTCTGTAGCCTAGCTGGGGAGGGGGGGCTAGGAGGAGTGACGTCATTGGGTCCAAGACCCCCCCGTTGAAATTCTCCTGCCTAGTGATTACATGAACATGTAACAAGTGCGCCAAAAAAATGACTCAAGCAACTGGATAAAATTTTGAAACAGTCTGACTGAAAATTTTAAACTAAAATTTTGAAACAGTCTCAAAATTTTATCCAGTTGCTTGAGTAATTTTTTGGCGTATCTTACTACCTGGATGTCTAACCTTCATCAACGTATGTAAGAAGTGGTTTTACCTGTTGCTGTAGAGATAGGTGGCTGTACCTGGTGTGGTACAGTACACGAGAAAGACGCAGTGACCCAGCAGGGAGAGTCCGGTGATAACCAGCACAATCTTGAGTAGTTTCTTGCAGTCTCCTCCAGCTTTCTTCGTGATCCAACCGCCGAAGAGAGAGCCTATCGCTCCTGCAGGAAGTCCCATCAGTCCTATGCGAGCAAAAAAAGAGTGGTGTGTCACGTGACTAGTGTGACCTTTGACTCTCATGTCACGTGACTACCGTCAGAGCTGAAGAAAGATGGCGGATGCGTTCTAAAACTTTTCACCAAACTATAATCCGTCATTCGCAAAGCAGATTAATTTTTTTCTTAAATGGTTGCTTTATGTTCAGTCCTGTCAAACAAACAAAAAACTCACAACTTTAGGACAAAAACATCACCATGAAATGCAGTCTTTCTCCTAAGCTTTACTTTTGTCAAAACAAATGATTCGATATTTTCTTACCGTTTTTAGTAGACAAGCCGTAGGTGTTATGATTTGGTCAAATCTAATATAGATAGCCTGATTGACCATAGATAAACAACTTTTGGATTCGTACCGAGATAGAGTACAGATTCTGAAGGAGTGAGTCCAAGCTGCGTTTCTCCGAGCTTGGGCCCAAACGCTATCGCTCCAGCCAGGACTATAGATTCTACACAGCCTGAAATGGAAAATCACAAAAATATGATTTGAAAGAATACACATGATGTAGACAAATGTACATGATAATCATTCTTTTTTTTTTAAACATAAAGATGTGAATTTAGATCAACATATAATTCAAGCCTGTCGATCATCGCGACGCATCAGTGGTATCAAGGGTCGCCATCTTTTTTTCCCGAGATTTACCAAGTCTCGCGATAATAATCAGGTTTAGCACATATGGCGAGATCATACGTTACAATTAATGGATATGGCATGGCTGAACGGTTATCTTTTAGAGTAATAACTACCGAATCAACGTTAGACCATCTCTGAACATCAATCTATTTAGACCCCAAATATTAATGCCTAATGTATCATGGATACCTGAGTTTCTGTGGCCATCATTGCATTATTCCAATACATAACATTACATATAAATACATACGTGCTGACCAGAGTTTGCAAAAACTATACTACAAGGGACAGTGCCAGGCAGCCGAAAGACAGGAAGACAGAGAAAACGTTGAGATGACAACATAAAAGAGTGGACAGGATTAAGCTTAGCGGCAGCAGTGAGAGTGGCAGAGGATAGAGTGAGGCGGAGAAAGATGGTGGAAGATCTATTCATGGTCCCCTAACGACCGAAAAAGAGGTCAAGGGATAGGTGAGGTGATACTGACCTGCAAGGCAAAAGCACACAAAGGAGTAATTACTCCCAAGATCCTTCACGGTAGACCAGAAGTCCTGCGCACCACAAAGGAAAGCCGGACTGGGTTCCTCCTCTTTCAATGCATCCTTCTTGACATCGTTGGTACTAGGAACGGTAGTTTCTTCTTCTGATATTTCTGGGTGCTTTCGGGGACCTAAGAATTAAGGTCATGTGTCAAGCATGGTCACTCTTTAGCAACATCTGATGGAAAATGTTCAAAATGAAACTTAAGGCTGACGCTTCAGTAGAATCTTTAAAAACACATAATTTCTTGATATGTTGCAGATCTAGTTGTATTAGAATGTGCTCTAGTGAAGTATCTAACGGGAGTTACGCAAAGAAATGGCAGTTAGGTTACACATACCTCACAATACACAGTCACACTTACACTCACAACAACACAACAGCGTAGCAAATTTAACATTCGAGCAAAATATCACTATGTCATATAATGAAAACAAAACAAAATAACACAATTATAACAAAACGCACCGCGTAGCTTTCGTGGAAAACAAAACATCGGAATGGCGACCAGAAGAGGTACGACGGCTAATACGAAGTATCCGAGCCACCAATTGCCTAGCCACCGTGGGTCATTGGGTGTCAAACCAGAACTGTAAAGAATTGGCAGTAATTACAGTTACTTTGATTTACAAGTCTTTAAAAAGATAACGAAAACTAAGAAAATGGAACAATTACACTAATGTACAATCAATATTCGTGTATTATTGTCCTGACTTTCTTTAATTTTTATTCTGCTACACATGATGCGTAATTCTTCAGTAGGTGCAAGATATTATGTCATATCATTTAAAAGGCCTCGCCCCTGAGCCATCACCAAAAACACAAGAACGGAAACACTTACTTGTCACCGTTCACTGCCGGCCAGTCAATATACTGATTGAGCAGCTGAGAGGTCATGACGTAACCAACAGCAGGACCAACAGTTGCTGAAGCATACAGGATCCCTAGGAAGAACGATAGACAATGTAGGGTCTCTGAAATTTGATTTTGGCGGATTTGACGGGGGTTGCTACAGGCTTCCAGATACCTTTAACCTATCAAAAAGGTTAGATATACGTGGTGTCGCGAGTCCATAATAATGCGTAATCCATCCTGAGATTCAAAACTTTCCTGACTTTATTTTCTTTTACTAAGAAAAAAATGGTAAATTTATCTAAAAACATATATTTCACATCTTTTAAAAAACTTGAATGTGCAAAATTCGAAAACCCTGTTGTAAATTACTGTGAAAATCGCGTTTTATAACATTGGAGTGAAACTAGAGGCTTACCTGGAAAGCAACACTACTGAATAAAAAGACTCTTTTTACACAACCAAGAGATTATTTAGACGTTTCGGTGACCATCTGTCACCTTCTCCAATGCAATTCTGACTGGTTCACATAGTGATGCAGCACAGGTATCGCTGCTTATACATAATAATGAGATGCATTCCCAAACGCAAAGTATTTACATATGTACAATCACAGGGGACGACATCACTATGCGGTCCCAAACGTACAGAAGTGTAACACATACAGAACCAGTCAGAACTGCCTTGAAGAAGGTGACAGATAGTCATCGAAAGGTCGGTGGAATAAATCTTTTGGTTGTGTAAAATGAGTCTTTTTATTCAGTGACTTACCAACCTGATGAAACTATCCACTCCTACTTACCAACATAAGCACCGGACACTTTCTTCTTTACGTTGTCATCCAGATAAGTGATCCCTAGCGTATACAAGGGGCCGACGAGGAAGGACATGACGAACTGAGCTGCGATGAACACGTACAAATAATTCTGCATATGGCTGTATCTGAAAAACATTTATGTATATAGAAGTCTATATTGCTAAATTTGAGTTTAATGCAGTCTAGTACTGACTGTAACAATATCTAAAAATGCACAATCGAAATTCTTGTCACTACATACTATACTTGATGTTATTTAGGTAACTCAGTCCTTACCCCTCGTTGGTGTAGCACTCTTCATCGGTTGTTCCGTTTGACCAATAGGTGCATAGATTGCTGCTAGACTCGGAAATGTTGGTACCAGCAGCAACATATCGGCCTAGATGTTGACACAATAAAAATTTGTATCGCAGCCGAAGAACTGAGTTATCGATCCTGATCTTTCTGAATAAAACGTGAGCTCATAAAAGAGTTGACAAAATAGTGAAACCACCGAAAGAACAAAGAAGCTGTTGCCACAGAAAAAAGAGCATATTAAGAACATCAGGAATTTTTGCCTAATTCATTGACTTGAAGGCATTCAACGATTTGTTAAATGACTATATCAAATATTTCTATGAGTATTCTTGTGGAAATAAAGGTATTAAGATGTTTTACCTGCCATAAAATGAGGAGAGCCAAACAAAATACTGCCGAGCCCGAGACACACTGCTCCAGCACCAAGCCAGCGACCCTGGAATAATGAATAATAATATAATGGTTTTATTGATCAGAAATTACCCGTGCAATGGCAGCCAATGCTGATTTACTGCAGGTTTACAATCACATAATACACAATAGATACATGTCGAACCTCTGCTTGGAGAATATATTTACGCCGCATTGGAAACAAATAGAAAGTCAGTATATTAATTGCAAGAGGAACAAAAGTAGTAATCTAGATCGGGGCTTTACAACACCCATCAACGAGCAAGATTGGCATATACTTTTTGCAACTTATGACCCAAGTCACGTGTTCTATCTGCATAACGTGATGTCACAGAAGCCATGGATTGCTCATTTCTCGGGTGACAAAGACTTGAGTTGAACTGGCGATGGATAAGTAATTCTTTTCTTTCATTCCTTTTTTAACACTTGCTTTATGACACATTCGTCTATAAGCTAGTTTACAGTTGCTGCTACGCATGTGCAGTGTCAAAGGTGAAGGTCCCCAACTTGTAAACAGTACTCGCCTCGATATTGTCTCGATTTGCATAACAACGCCCCAATGGGTTTTGTTTACGTCTCGGGGCCTTCACCTTTGACACTGCACATGCGTAGTAGCAACCGCGAACTAGCTTATTCGTCCATATTCTGACCTTGTGGGATTCTTCGCCAAAGTAGGAGATGATTGGAACAGTAATGACGGCGAAGAGTTCCGTCGAACTGACGAGGAAGCCACTCTTGGTGCTGGGAAGCTCGAATCTCTTCTCGATAGTGGATATACCACCAGGTGTGACTCCTAACAGTATGCCAGTCTATAGAAAATAAAAAAAAGCATCACTTTATGACACAATTCTACAAATTCTGCCTTCTTTAGTTATTGTAATTTAAATACTTCTGTAGTATTTTCTTTTTCTTTGAGTTCCATTTCAATCCGAGAAAGGTGACAATTCCAAATGCGCATGTGCAGTATGATGAATTGTGGTTACAGGTCAAAGTTCCCTACATGTCGACATCTGTACATGCGTACGAAAGATAGTAAAATGGCTTACTCAGATCTGTACTGCGGCAGTAACTTAGAAGTTATGTTAAGATATCACTAAACTCTTGATAAACGTTTAATAGCATTCAAAGTTCTTGAACAAAACCGCTACATTCACAATACATGTTCAAAGACTGAATGAACTTGGATCTGATACAAACCTCCATGGCACAAAGAATGCACATTAAAAAGAGCAGCCATCGGGGCGAGTTGAACACTTGCAGACAGTCCGGCGCCCAACGGCCTAATCCATACCGCCCCTCCTCTTTCTCCCCGTGTCCCTTGCCATGCGTAGTCCCTTCTGACAGGGGGCGCTCGTCCTCAGAAGGCGCCTCCTGGCGAAGGTCCTGCAAACTGCTTCTCAATGACATACCTGCACAAAAGAACAAATATCTAAGAAAAAAATCTACATTTCTTTTTAGGAGACCTAACTTTAAATGTGTGACTGGGCGCAATCATGATGTCCCCTGCATAATTCCCACTATGACTATGCAAAGTTTAGACTAGTGCGTGAACTACACCACGACATATTACAAAGTAACGAAAAGGATGAAGACAACTGATACCAGAATCACCCCCTATCCTTGTATGTTTTGTAGAGCAAGCTGTCTGTAAGAATATATATAGCGAGATATGCCCAGGTAGAAACTAGTCTAGTAGATTGTACCCTGTACATATTCTAGGCTAGCAAGCCACATTATATCCGAAGTATAGTCTAGATATCCTGGGTTCGTGTGGCAGGGTAGCGGCAGGGTGTTCGGCCCAGAACCAAGCGGTCCCGGGTTCGAATCCCCCTGACGCCACCGATGTCGTGCCCTTGGGAAAGGCATTTACACGACTTTCCTCAGTACACTACATACTATATTTGTTCTGTAGTAAGCTATGAAAAATTGAGTGCAGTGCCACACCGTCCTTGTAATATCCAAAAGCTAATTATTAGCCTAGATTATTATGTAGGATATGACCTAGTTTAGGTTACTTGCTTCTAAAATATTTGGCACGTACTGAGGTAGGTTATGATTTACAGGGCTATTACAGACCCCTGATCATTTACAAAATCCAGTTTGAGTTTGAACCGGCCAGCGACACCATAAAACACAGTTGACACAGACAGCATACATGCAACAACTTGCAACACCTTATCAACAAACACGTTTCTGTCGTCTATCTCTCGTGAGCCTGACGCACAAATTGTGGCACACCGTGACACACATTGACACACACATGCACGTTCTTGAGAGAAACAAGAAGCGAGGACACGACTGCTTCAGCCCTCAATGGCATTCCTTCACTTTAACGAATGAGTAATCTTAGTTTATCTATAATCATAGCTTAATGTTGTTAATCCAGTTATACGTCTATTGGCGACAGATGCGAATAAGTGAGGACCGATGGGGAGGGGGGCGGTGAAGATTATCTTCTGCTTCTGCTTGAAAATATTTGCCGCAGGCATGGTAAAAAAAAAAACGCATTTATTCATACACTTACCTGCTGCTCACCACTGCATGCACGTTCTCACCAACAGTGCCACTCAGAGTCTTTCTCACCACGACCTCGACTCAGTGGCAGTGATTCTGATGGCGACGGACTAACTTGGCAGACATTCCTCATGACCTTTACGTACCCTGCGGATGACCTTTCATGTGTTTTCTTGCAGCTGAATGCTTCTAGCACACTGGGTGGGCTTGTCGTGTGTTGAATCGATTCAGGCTTACAGAGTCGAGGAAAGCAACCTACTTTTACATGAAGTCTCTCCTTAGAGTTGGGATTGAGTAGCATCAGGGGTCGACTTAGACCAAATATAAACTACGCACAAAAAGTTCGGAAACTTAACTTTGGTCGATCATATCTCCGTTGTTTCTTGATCAATTTCAATGATTTATATATCATTGAAAAGCTTTTATGATTTTCTTTCCCATGATACTTAACTTATTATTGTTGTAAATTAATACAACGAGCACCAGACCTGCTTATGCGAGCGAGTCTCATAAAAAAAGTGCCCAAATTACCCTACTAAATGTAAAACGCTCAATTCGGTATTTTGTCTTCTGCTGGTAGCACGTGGCTTTTGTACGAGGGTGATGTGAAACTTGAATCAACAAAACACATTAATATGAAAGCCAAGGGTAGTCTTCATCCAAAGAAAAAATGCGTAAAGGAGCCTCAGTTATGATGAGGGTGGCTTAATACTGACTACACAGCCCGGCACATCCTCCTCATGCTTGTCACCAGTTTTGGTACGCAGCCCCTGGCTATTCTTCCACAAGGAGTCGTCGCAGGTCGACCAGTGTTGTTCTGTTGATCACAACTGCATGCACAGCTCGCCCAAGCTGATCAGTGATCACAGAGTCTGAGACTGTGTTCAATTTGTGTTAAGATCTGGGCTACAGGAGGGCCATTCTATCCTCTGTATTCCTGCATAGGTACTGGAGGTGGTCTGAAATGACTCTCACAGACTCATTCTGTATGGACGTGCACTATCATCTTGCAGAATGGCACCCAGTCTCATAATCATATTGCAGAGATAAGGATCTTGGAAATGTGACTGGATGGAGAAAGGTGTCTCTATATCGACACATCGAAGTTGCTTAGGATGATTAGCCTGTTTTTTTCCGCTGGCAGTTAGCGCTGTACTGCCTCACACTATAACACTGACCCCAACAAACAGTCAGCACTCTCGACGCCTTTTCAATGATACTTGTAAACAAATGGCTGTGCTGTGGTTGGCTGTTATTGTACAGGATGAATGCTGAACAACTTGCGCAGTGATACTTGGCTATTAAAGTCTAACATTTTGGCAGCATCGTGGTAAACTGATAACAGTGTCAATGACTGCTTCGACAATTGGGATTTCTTGTAGTCTCTACCAAACTAGCTACGCTGGCATGCAATAGTGAGAATAACCTTGAGGAGTTTGGCCACCTGTGTAAACAGGGTTTGGCGTTCCTGACGCGGTCACGTACGCCGTGCGATCATCGTACGGTTGCTAACTTAGGGTCATATCGGGGACAGCCATGCATGTGTCCTGTAAAGTTCAGCTGTCTTGCTACAGAAAAGGCTGTGTTTTATTAGCCTCCGTTGCAGGCTCTGAACTGGCTTTTTGGGGGGCTAAATGATACACTTTTTGCAGCCAACCCGTAACTATCATCCTCGTCAACCAGGACCTTTCCGCTTGACGTTACATCGCTCGCGGAAAAGGCCCTGGTAACACGGGATGGCATCCGTGGTTTTTGCAGGTCGAGCCTCCAAAACAGCTTCAGCCAATCAGAGGGGTTAAAACCCATTTGCTTCCACTCATCGGAAGCAAACGCGCAAAGAACGCTGGGAAGCTATCAACCAATCAGGTTACGTGTTACGGCTAGCTCATTAATTATTTATGAGCTACAACTGCCGTTTGTCCCAAATAAGGGTTAGCTCATTAACTATTCATTAGCTACAACTGCCATCATCCCAAATAAGGATTAGCTCATTAATTATTCATGAGCAAGTCTGGTCGACCTGCAAAAACCACGGATGCCATCCCGTGTTACCAGGGCCTTTTCCGCGAGCGATGTAACGTCAAGCGGAAAGGTCCTGGTGGACGAGGATGGTAACTATCAGCCAACCCCGTAACTATCAGCCGGCTAGATAGTTACGGGTTGGCTGCAAAAAGTGTATTATCTAGCCCCCCCCCCCCAAAAAAAAGCCGGTTCAGAGCCTGCAACGGAGGCTAGTGTTTTATCCTTCTCGGTGGTTGGCTTTGTCGCACAGCCTGCTTCTAAATCCATCCTTTCGCATCAACATCGATATCGTACGATGGTCGCACGACGTGTGTGACAGCGCCCTAACCTTCCGCGGACTGATTCTCCTGACCTAAATTATCCCCCTTGGTACATAATTTTAAGATCACCACCGCGTAGGAAGGCCTGGTGGAGGCTAGATTCTATAATTTATTAGGACCATAAACTGACACACATTGACGCATGAAATGACCACGAGACCTCAATAGAGCTAGAGAAGCCCTTGTGACAAACGACCTGAGGTCAACGGATTAAAACTTACTGTGTACTGCGACCTTGAATGAAACACGTCGGAGACCCACAGCATATACAATTCATACCTGTTTATCAATCACGCTTGAATGATCACCGTATATTAGCGTGGGTATGCACTAATCTCTACGATACTCACCGTCGTCCCGGCCCGGTACATCCGATGTCCGTCAAAGTAGTCTTTTGGAATGTTCCAAATAAAGCCCCTGTCACATATTCTCGGGCCGTGATGGGCTGATCGGACCAGAGTGACCTTCTTATGACCCCGATTGGGAGTAAGTTGATAACCTCCTTGTTGAGACAAAGGTCAACTGTGGGTGAGAGTTCATCAGGAGTTCATGGCCACCGTTCCCTACTACTCTTTGTAATCTTATACATTTCCTATAATTTTACCAATTTTCCTCATAAATAATGCAAAATAACTACTGATTTGCATTATAAGCGTACGATCTTGTCAATCGTCGCTTTTAAGATATCTACATACCAAATATCATGACGATCCGTCAACCGTTATTCGCTTTCAAAGTTTGAAGCGAAATCGGCTCCTGCAGTGCCAAAAAGGCTGCCAGGGGACCCAAACACAACAAACTGTCCCTCCCAGGAGCTATCTACCATTCAAAATTCATGACCATGGAAGTTCCGCTGCAGTACCATAGCAAGCCACTAGGGAGCCCTAAATCTAATAATTACGAGGTCTCAAGAAGACCTATCCACAACCAAGTAAGAAGACAATCCATCCAGGCAATTTCGACGTACAAACTGACTACACACACACGCACGCACGCACGCACGCATTATGATATTATGATATTATGATATTATGATATTATGATATTATGATATTATGATATTATGATATTATGATATTATGATATTATGATATTATGATATTATGATATTATGATATTATGATATTATGATATTATGATATTATGATATTATGATATTATGATATTATGATATTATGATATTATGATATTATGATATTATGATATTATGATATTATGATATTATGATATTATGATATTATGATTTTATGATATTATGATATTATGATATTATGAAATTATGATATTATGATATTATGATATTTTGATATTATGATATTATGATATTATGATATTATGATATCATGAAATTATGATATTATGATATCATGATATGATATTATGATATTATGATATACTTAATAACACGCACGCATTATGATATTATGATATAATGACATTATGATATTATGATATTATGACATTTTGATATTATGATATTATGATAGTATGATAGTATGATATTATGACATTTTGATATTATGATACTATGATATTATGATATTATGATATTATGATATTATGATAGTATGATATTGTGATATTATGATATTATGATATAATGATATCATGATATCATGATATTATGATATTATGATATTATGATATTATGATATTAAGATATTATGATATTATGATATTAAGATATTATGATATTATGATATTATGATATTATGATATTATGATATTAAGATATTATGATATTATGACATTATGATATCATAATATTATGATATTATGAATTTATGATATGATATAATGAATTTATGATATAATGAATTTATGATAATATGATATTATTACATTATGATATTATGAATTTAAATGATATTATGATATTATTGTATTATGAATTTATGATATTATGATAGTATGAATTTATGATATTATAATATTATGATATTATGATATTATGAATTTATGATATCATGATATTATGATATTATGATAGTATGAATTTATGATATTATGAAATTATGATATCATAATATTATGATATTATCAATTCATGATGATATGATATTATGAATTTATGAATTTATGAATTTATGAATTTATGAATTTATGAATTTATGAATTTATGAATTTATGATATTATGATATTATGAATTAATGATATGATGAATGATATTACGATATTATGAATTTATGACATTATGAATTTATGATATTATGAATTTATGATAATATGATATGATATTATGATATTATGATATTATGATATTATGATATAATGAATTAATGATATTATGATGTCATGATATTATGATATAATGATATTATGAATTTATGATATGATATTATGAATTGATGATATTATGATATTATGATATTATAACAACGCTTTATTTTTTCACCATTTAGATGAATGCCTACAAAAAATCTGCATTTTTGTTCTTTGATATGTAGCTAGATTTTTTTTAACACGATTGTTTTGTCTAACAGCGATCATAAATGCTTTAAACATTTTTTCTGCAAACAGTCATTTTCTTGATATATATGAATGCAAAAGTTAAGAGACTCATTTTAAGTTTAAGGAATTAGTGTTTGTATGTCTATCAAATCTCTTGATAAACAAAACAACACAGTAACAACATTATCAAAGAATTAATTCACTTGGGTTGAGTTTGTCACTCACATCTACTTGTCACTTTTCTTACATTTCTGCATCAGAAATCCACTCAGCAAACTGATGATCAAAACAATACAAAAGAATCTAGGTTTTCTTTGATTATATTTTTTTGTCAGCTGTAGTGTCATTTTATGCATATATGTTTACAATTGGTAATATCAGCGCCATTTAGGCACGTCATTGCATATGCATGTCCTTGTCTTATTTGATAAATCAACATAACAGATTACATATCAAATTCACGTCTACAGCTTGTTACAGGTTTGCGATAGCAAAACCTATTCTATTTTTTTCTTTGAGCCTTTCGTACAGCTCGGATTCTCCATCCTCAATCTTTGGCCTTCTAGTTCTACTGAGGATCGTCATGGAACCGCGTTTCATCAGTGGTGGTGACAGTCTGGCCTGCAGTCTATCCCCGCCCTGTAAAAAACGAACAAATAAACAACAAGTCATTCTACCATTGGTCGAGATGGGTCAGCTGGTTGTTCCAAGATGGACGACCTATGACGTCACAAATCAACATGGCGGTAGCCATAAGACCAAGGGTAAATATACGACTATAGGTTTTAGCTACGCAAGACGTGCAATTATTGTTGGAAAGATTGTGTTAATAGAAAATGATTAAATAAATTGAGCTGCTTGAAAAACAAATGTATTCAAATGGATGCTTCAACATTTTGATAAGAAGGAAACGTTTGAACCTAAGGGTATATGTTTAGTTTAAGTACCTGGACTGAATTCACAGATATAGGCAGCTTTCCACCAGCACTGTCCGTTGCCCCATTTTGGAGGGTTAGTGCTGGTGCAATAGGCAACGCAGTCTCCCAAGCCGTCTGGTTTGCCACGATCGTATGCGTTGAACTTCCCGAGGGGAGTGCGGTCGATCCACACAGACTTTCCTTCGTTGCGGAGGTACTTCAGGCCAAACCAGTAGTAGGGATGAAGTTTGCTCAGTTGGTTGCGCAGGAAGGTGTTGGTGGCAGCGTCGCGGGGCATGGCGAGGGTACCGCCTTCTGCACGGCAGGCTGATGCTGCGCCAGCGAAGGTCTTCATGTAGTTGTAGATCTTATAGCAGGTTTCATGCCACTTCGTGTAACCACTGGGGCAAGCTGCAAAATACCAAACAGTAGGAATAGTATCGTTAACATGGTCTTCATTTTAGTGTTGGCAATATACATGTGTATGTAGATATTACATGATTTATTTATTAGAATACACCAATCTGTGTGGCATTCTTAGCTAAGTAAATGTCACAATCATACATCAAAAGGCAGCAAAGAAAAAAGGTCTCAGCGATCACAGGAAATATTTATGTTTAGCCAGACAATAGGTATGGACTAAACATATTGTTTTTGCCAGGTTTCTTCTCCTTCTCCTCCCCCTGTAAAATCTTCAAATCGATTCATCTCTGTCATTTTTAGACCAAATGACCTGAAATTTGGCACAAAGGTAGTCAGAGTAGGCAAATACCCAGGGCGTTTTTTCCACTTTTATAGACCTTTAAAGTGGTTTTATTGATTTTTTTTTGCTATTTTTAGACCGAAAATGTATATCTTGGTCTCCTGCGTCCTGGTATTTCAACCGAATGACCTGAAATTTAGTGTAGATGCGCCGTTAACAGTTATTTAAAGGACTGCATTCCCATTTTTTGGCATAAAACTCCTCAAAACGATTTATTTTGGGCTTTTCCGACAATATTTTGCCCATTCTGTCACTTCCAATTTCATATACATTGTTAGAAGTGACAGCCAATGGGAGCACTACATTTCAAAATGCAACCGCCTGATTGGCCAATTGAGTTAATCAATTTATCTTGCATTTCTGGCTCAGGTGCGCTGGTATGCATACCAAATATGGTATGGCACTACCTAGGACATGTGTTTTCTCAATATTTCACTTTGCCCAAGTGTTATGTTGGGACAATCCATTTTTTACATGGGGGGAGTATGGCTAAACATGCTGTATTTTGCTCGCAAATGTTGCCTTTCTAGTTGTTATCAAAACAGCTTATTCTTTAAATGGTGAAGGCTATAGCATTTATAATGATGAGGGGACCTACCATTGTCCGACTTGAACGGTTTGCTGGGTGCCCGTCGACCGGCCAGTCGAGCAGCAGGGCGTGGGCGGCTTGGGGCCCCTGGTGGCCCGCGCAGACCAGCAGGGCCAGACTGCCCCCTTCCCATCGGGCCAGCCGGTCCCATGGGTCCTATTTCTCCTGGAGGTCCAGTTAGCCCTGGAGGACCAATAAGGCCGAACATACTAGCACCTGACCGACCAGGTAGTCCAACAGGCCCCGACAGCCTTTGGGGCCCAACTGGTCCAGGAGACCCATCCTTTCCCATTGGACCAGCCGGCCCCACGGGTCCAACTTCCCCCGGAAGTCCAGGAGACCCGGCACACTCGCACACGTCTTTCAAGCGTTCTGCCTGGTTGGGTCCAGCCTCTCCGTTCCCTACAGAATACAACAAGAGTTCCACGACCTCATATCCCCATGAACAATTCTATTCATGCAAATAACTTAGACATTTGCATAATATATGCTTGGTCATAAACACCTTTATCTAACTTACACATGTTGCAATATTGAAAGTCCTATAATTTTCCAATTAGAAGAATTATGGTGTTTTTGCATTAATTTATGCAAATTAAGAATTCATTTGAATAATTTGTATCTGTTGATGCTCCACTTTCCATAAACTACATATGTTACATGTATTTGAGTCAGATAATGGAAAACACTGCAAATATAGATTTTCCTCATTAGCTATGCAAATTAAGTCACGATTAGCATAATTTGCACGACCTTATGTATATCTCTGTCTAAGCTACCTGCATGCTAAATATCATGGAAATTCGTTGTTCCTTTGTTCAGTTATTCTCCTAAGAAGATTTTCACAAAAACGCCCCTGCAGTTCCAGAGGAAGCTGCTAGAGGGCCCAAACCTACACCACTTCTTGATTCCATCACAAGTTGTTTGCCACCCAAAGATCAAGACCACAGCACGTCCAGGTCAAAAGATACAAAAATTGAAGTTCTGCTGCAGTACCAAGGTCACATACCAGGGAGCCCAAAATCGACCTTGAATTTCGGCTTTACAACACCCGCCCACATACTAAATATCATTGTAATCCATCAAGAGGCTCTTGAGTTATGCTGACTGGAGTGCTGCGGAAGCAAAAAACAGACAAACAGACAGACAAACAGACACACCCAAAACTATATCTCCATTTTTCATGGCGATAGTGAGTAGTGAAATAAATGTGATGTCATCGATTTGATCAGTATATTCAGATGGCAAAAACAAATTGTATGAAATCAATTTTTTTCTATATTAATGTATTATTCTACTTACCTTCCAGGTCAACCATACGTGCCTGAAGATCGCCAACGTCCCGAAAAAGAGTCGCCAACTGAACTGTAAGAATAAAAAAGGGTTGTGGTTAAAAACCTAATCTTTTTTTGCTTTATGTAAACAATGGGCCATGGCAAACACATCCAAAAAGATACGATGTACAAATTAAAAGTGATTGAACAAAATCATACCAAATCATAAAAGGAATCATAAACTAATCCAACATTAGTAAAACATAATGAATGGAAGTGGTGGGAACATATATGAAAACGAAAACAGAATAAAATATTGAACAATGCATAGCAAATGATAAAAACAAACTAACAATTGTTTGAGATTTCTTAACCTATAAATAAACATAGCATTTATTAGATAATAGTGAACACAAATCAAATGACACAAGATAGGTGTAATGATTTTCGCATTAAGTAAATCACATGAATAATCAAAATAATACATTGCAACATAAATAAATCATCAATAAAACAACAAAAAGGACCCCGCTGTGCGCTGGAAACGCCCAGGTCAACGTTTGACTGTAGTCCTTTGAGCTGAGCTGAGCTAGTCCTCTACCGCTTGGAACTGCTCGGCTCGTCGGCCTCGCTCGGAACCGCTCGCCTCGTCGGGATCGCTCGGAACCGCTCGGCTCGTCGGCTTCGCTCGTAACCGCTCGGCTCGTCGGGATCGCTCGGAACCGCTCGGCTCGTCGGCTTCGCTTGGAACATGCACCCGCTCGGGTGATACCTTGGGTGATACCATAACCCGAGTACTTCATTTTGGGTCACGCTCGGAACTTTGGCACAAACCCGGGAAGTTCAGCACGGGTACGGGCCGCGGGCTAAACGACAATGGCTACCACCTATGGTTGATGTATGATGTCAAAGCGCAACCACAACCATACGCAAACAGAAAAACCGTTACAAACGCTACCGAAAACATTAACTTCCTTGGAAAAGATCTTTTATAGACTGACCTGCAAAATACGGCACAAGTACGAGGATGACCACAACAAGCATCGCGCTGGCGGTTTGCCAGCAGCCCTTGCACAGGCCCCTCCCTTTAGGCTTCTTGTCAGTGTCAGATGAATCAAAGGATCCTGTTTTATTAAACCAGATAAAATCAGCACCATAAGCATCCCTCGTCAGTCACATTTAAAGGGGCATTCCTTTAAATCTAAAGAAGTGTGTGTTTAAGCATAGTAAATTTGTTTTATTTTGTATTTTGCTGTAATTATTTTGGGGGAGGAGGGGCTTGTTTTGTTGGTTCTGGTGAAGTTACCTTTTTATTAGTCTAGCACAAGTTACTCCCCATCAAAGACTTATCGGGGTGTTTGATACATATGATATTAGAAATCTAAGGGACTGACATTGCTTTTACGTCCAAATCAAAATTAACTGGGGACCTGCCCTGGCTAAAAAAAATATAGCCCAGCAGTGGTAGTCGCAAAGTGTCATCACCCAAGAGTACAAAAGGGGCCATAATTATAAACTAACCCTGTTGCCTGTTGGGCATCGGTTTGGAAGTGTGACTGAAATATGCCATACCTGCCCTGGTGCCGTAGAGAGGGTTGTTGATGACTTCTTCATCGGTGCTGCTGCTGCCTGTCTGCGGCTGCTGGCCGGCTGTGGTACCTGAAGAAAAAATAACAGAATTGAATAAACAATCAACTCGTATGCTGAATTGTGCCAAATTGTCAGTTTTATTGCGATGAAGATTAAAACATGTTCTTTTTCCTGTATTTGCTGTGGAATTAAATGTAGAATTATAGACATCATTATTTTAACAAGGGTGCTGCGTTGTGTAATGGTAGTATGTTTGGTCAAGAACCAAGAGGTTTTGGGATTGAATCCCCTGACAGGCCCTGCGTTATGCCCTTGGGAAAGGCAATTAGTACAATTCTCCTCACTTTACTGAGGCGAAGGTGAGAACATTGCGTTGGTTAGGGAAATCCATCGGATAGGACGTTAAATTGGAGGTTCCGTGTTTGAGGACCACGCATCGAGAACATAAAAGAACCCATCACGCTTATCGATAGTATTACGGGTACCTCCCGGTGTGAGTGGATCAGATAAATCTGTCCAGATATGCAGCTTGTACTTTTTAGTAAAAAAACCTGGTGTGTTACGCCATGTGGCTGTTAACCGGTAAAAAGAAATTATTCTTGATACTGAGTAACAATAAAAAGTGCTGCAAACAAGAAATGTACAGACTAATCAGTCTGCAAACATGTACATGTACGTATGAGTTCATGAATTTTTAAAATCACCCAAGCTATACTAAAGAGTCTTGAAAAATCCGCCTGTCGCATATTGGGTTGGGCCACATATACACATGCATAAAGATGCAAGAAGTTGAATCTACTCGGTTACATCTCTATCAAGTCATACGATAGACGCTTGGTACCTAGCCCCTCTAGGTATGAATGTACATTAAACGTCATTCATATTCACACATACTTCATGAAATGACACTACCTCTCATCATGGTTGGACAATTTTTAATTCACTGGCCCTACAAGGCAATAACCTGAAATCCAGTCTATCGCCGTTAGGCCGGACGCTCACCGGGGCAGAAGGGACTTTTCACCGCCGTGGTTATCGTTGGCACCCGGTAGAATTTCCACGCGGTAGGGGTTCAATTGGCCGTTTGTCCTCATTCTATCTTTGTGGCCCATAAATCTCCTACCGCGTAAAAAAACCCACCGGGTGCAAACGACTACCCAGGCGGCATAAAGCTCAGTTTTCCCCGAACAAACATTTGCCGAAGATAGCCCGGTCTAACGACGATAGACTGAATTCCAGGTTTCAACAAGACAATTATAAAAAAAAAGATCTACAGGTCCGAACCAACTTTTCAATGAGAGTAGTCCGAAATTTGAATGACACATCTACTAGGCATTTAGAATTATAGCTAGGAAATTGATTTATTTCGGGTTTTAAAAGCCTTTAAAGTTAAAATTTGAAATGAAAAAACATGCAATGGTAGACTTGGGGATGAAGATATCTCGATGAGGATATCGACCACAAGTAAGGTAAATTCTACATCTGGGCTTTTTGTACGTTCTGAAATATGTACATGACCATTACCCATTACAAACAAAACGGCCACGCCTTGAATCGCATATGCTCAGTTTCGGTTCCAAATCAGATGCAAGATAACTTTGTTGGAAATAGTAGTGTTGTCGCGGCCTTAAAGGCCAATATACAATGATTACTATTCTTAGCTAGAAAACAGATTTGTAGTGATTGCGTCGCTTCGCACCATTTTGGCAATTGTGAATGTTTTGGAATTTTAAAAAAAAGAAAAGAATCACAGTCTCAGGAGAGAAATTTGAGACGTTTAGAGCCAGCTGTAGCCAGTTTGCGAATGGCTTTTGCAACTTGGCTACCGTAGCCTAATGATTAGGTGCAGCCCAGTGAAATACCTGTCATATCAACAGGGAAGAGAACAATCAAAGAACAAAATCTCTACCTCCGCCTTGACGAGTATGGAACCGCTGCTGCCTCCCCGACATGGTGTCAACGGTGGGACTCTGCACATCAAAAATCACGTCCCTTCAGAAGACGAGAGCTCTGGCGACTGACGCACAGCACCAGACACAAAGTAATATATAGCTTCATCGAAAAGAATTGAAAAACAAAAGTTGAAAGCAAAACGTCATGTTTTGAAGTTTTGATATCGTGCTTTTGTTCACAATCGAGACGATTTATTTAAGCTCGCGATCATTTGATATTTTGATATTTGAGACAATATCTGAAAAGAAGTTATGCAATCGCTTTATTCTTTTGTGCTTCTCTGGCTGAAGTGGTCTGTATATCATTGCATACATTTATACATAGTATTACATGTACACCTATTGTGTGTTTTTTTCAAATAGAGATTGTATTTTTTACTGCATTTTCATACATGGAGAAATATGTGCTTATACGCATGCGTATACCTAGAGTGTGGAAAGTATGTTGTGTTTACTTGTTTGTATTGCAGAAACGAAATGTCATGTTGCTCTTACATATATGCATAGATAGAAAAACAGCTTTTTAAAAATGCATATGTTTCACATAGTCCTGTCAACAGACGGCACAACGTTCTATGGAAAGTCAGTTGCTTTATTTATTTGTTTGTTTGTGTGTGTGTGTGTGTGTGTGTGTGTGTTAGTATCTCCAAACATTTGTATTTAGCATAACTTAATAACATATTGATGGATTGTGATTGGGTATTTGGGTGGGCCTTGGGAAGGCGAAGGTCAGAGTCGATTTTGGGCGCCCTTTTGTGTGACCTTGGTACTGCAGCAGAACCTTCTTTTTTCTGTATCTTTTGTCCTGTACATGCCACGGTCTTGATTGCTTGGAGGCAATTTTTTGGTTTGAGGAGAAATCGTGGTGGGTTTGGATTCCTAGCAGCTTTTTTTTGTTTTGTTGTCTGTAAACGGTATCTCGACATCTTTAGTTTTGTTTTAATCAACTAACAGTTCTGGTCTATTGTGAAGTTCTCAAAGAAATAAAAAGACTTCATAATATGTCGTATATAAGGCCTTTGTTTTCGTGCAAACTTATTCAATCCATGCAAGTTCAGACAGCTGATTAGAAGTGGAATACGCACAGGTATTTCACAAGAAAGACAAAAAAAGATTTTGGATATTGAGAAACGTAACAAGTCAATGCATTATAGAAGGTGGGCGTGATTGAAACATGTAAGAGAATGCATTTCAGAAACAAGAAATTAAGTAAAAAACAGAGTAATTAGTTGATCAGTCAATAATCAATTAATTGTCTGTAAGATAAGCAATAATGTTTCATGCAATGTAGACTGGATTGGAACGTATAAAAGAGACACTACTACACCATGCTATAATACACAATCTTAAAGTAAACTTTCATGAATATCCTCACCAGGTTGGTAAGCTGTTTGAAAATGAATTTATTATTCCTTGAGACCATACAACTTCGTGCACACATTAAGTGAAGAAGGAAAAATATGGACTCCAAATCTTCCTTATGAACATTGCAAATAACAAAACAAAAAAGATAAAACAAACTGTATCGCTAAAATCATATTAAGCACGGTAACAATTATGCAATCTATGTCTATATATACATATATGGCAAAGGACTGAATACGCCTGAATGCACATTTTAAAACGTAAAGCAGGACAAGCCAACTTAAGATAGGTCAACGTATCCACCAGTACTTCAGACGAAATGATTTTTACATATCGATTTTGTTGACCATAGACTATCTATTCACATTATTGACTATGTTACTTCCATACTTGAAAGGTTATTCTAACAGACCCCTTTCCAAACTCCTGCGCCATTGAAAAATCTGCTCTCGCGAGAAAACAATTTTCTCGAGAACCTGCGTGAGTGGTCGAAAACGAGGGTCAGCCGGTAATCTTTATAAGTCTACTTTATAATTCTAATTCTGATTGGGGCTCTAATTCGAACTAAAATATGGACCTATGATAGTTACCACCGGACCCTCGCTTTTGCCTAATTCACGCATGTTCCCGCTATATTGTGCTCTCGCGAGAGCAGAATTCACAATGACGCCTCAATTTGGAAAGGGAACTATTCTTGCAAAAGTTTTTTTTTTCCACAATGATATATCAGTTTTCAGACACGGCACAAGTTTCATTTCTTTACAAATATACAGATTGGTCACAATGAATGGTACGGTAGACAAAATAGCAAGTAGAAACCATTTGTACAAATTCTGTATAAAACAGCACTTTTTGTGAAACTTGCAGGATTCTATCCTAATCTGAAATTTTAATTGACCATTGGCAACAATTATGAACAGATCTGATGATTTCTAAATATCAACAACGTGTTGGCAAACTACAACTTTTGAATTTTTGTCTTCAGTAAGGAACGATCATTTTTCTCTATCTCTATTTCTTCTTCTCCAAACGAATAAGATTTATGATCTTGACAAGACGGCTATCACCAATTCACCATGGTAACTAGAGGTGTAACGGACATCCTGTGTCATTCGACAACATAAAGTAGCAAGTAGTAGGACATGGGCTGGTCCATGTGAACGTATCTCCTTGCAAATGTAGCCTCTCTATAGCTAGTTCCGTATTGCTTTCTTAAAGCTCGCCATCTGATGTCACAATGACACTGGTTTCTGCACCCACGTGACTAAGACAAATTGGTGTATTGCCCTCCATATTGTATGGGTAGACCAGGAAGTTATCAGGAAATTTGAATGTTTACATGTCACTGCTGTTACACGATACATTTCAGGAAATCTATATGTCTGATTCTCTATCAACAAATATGGCAGATGTGAAGTCACATAAGATACCTATGATATTGATATTTTGGGCATTCGAATCCGATTTTTCACGCCTAATAATACTAAGACAAAAACATTTTCCACATCTTAACGGAAGGTTAATAATCTTTCTTTACATAACTCGACGACCATGTGTATTCATCATACCATTATCTGCAGTATATTTTCGTCACTTTTTTTTTTCAAAAACGTCCTCAACCATTGATGGATATTTCCTATTTCTTTTATAGGTATTGGTTTCACAAGAAATGCGTCGGCAAGACGTTTCCGGATCGATCCACTACAAGCATTTTTCAACCTTTTAATGTGCAGATATGGAACTGTCAAAATATCAAAATGGCGACTTTCCAAAAGTTCTTCATCTAGAAGCACTGATGTATGGCGGCCATGATGGCGATGTCCTCGCAGAATTTTACTAGCCCTGTTCCCTGTTCTTTGTCGAGCTTCTCGCAAGTGGCGTTCCTTCTCCTTTGGGTCTTTAAGAATTGGTCTAAGACGGCGTCCCCGAGCTCTTCCTTCCTCTCCTCGTAAGGCCGAAGGTCAGGATCAAGGTCATCCTCGAGGTCAAAGGTGAAAGATGATAGATTACCCGACCCCCTTAGCGACGTTACGATTGGTCTACCACGCCGCCGCGGGGAATCATGGGAGGATTGTTTTCGATGGGGTGAAAGGCCACTGCTGACGTCACACTTAACCCCAATAGGAGGGAGACACGGCTTAGCTGGATACCTAAACAAAAGGGCGAAACGAACATAGTCAACAAAATATAACAACTACTACCAGCAGCCAACATCGATTGCTCTTCAAGGAAATAGCTGTGGCTGGTGTTGACCTTGAATGGCATTGATGAATCGTTTCCCAAAAAGGAGGCGGGGGAGGCAGGACGATCTTCACAAGTCTCGTCCTAGCTAGTCTCGTGTTCTCGCGAGACTAGGTCACTCCGTGATCAAGATGTACAGTAGAAATCGAAAATTTGGAGGTGCGTATCACGTAACCTTTTCTAAGTCACTGACTGATGAATATTCTTGTAACTTTCCCCAACTCGTTTTTCCAATCCTACCAATCCTACTAATGAATATGTTGGTTGTTACTAAGTTCATGCATTATGTGAATACGCTAAAGCCTTTCAGCCCCCAAAAGTAGCTGCAGCACATTGGCATGTGACCTGTAGAAATGGGTGCAATACCTGAGAGATTCCAGTAGGGGGAGTTCCTCGTTGGTGCTCCTAGGGTAAGACAGGGACCTGCGCTTGCGGTCTTCGATGTTGTTAAGGCTCTTCCTGAGGCGCTGCAGGCGGAAATACTTGTTGGCTCGAGGCATGTACAGTCCTGGAAATAAATCGCCTTCCTGTAATTTCAGTAACTACTTTTGACTGCGTATTAGTCAACCTTGATATCTCCAGTCTAAGACAAAATAAATGAGTACAGCCTTGTACCCTGGGCCCAATTAGATTTAACAGATATAGTTTGGGCGCGACTAATTATCTTAAGACGGCGTTCTTCTAGTACGTGATGCTATCAAGCTGTCATTTCCCATTAAATCATGTTTATACAGCGAGCAGTTTTAAATTCTTTGAGCAGAAGAAGACCCCTATTAAGTCATATGTATATGGAGACAATGGCAATCCTTTAATTTCTGACAAACGCTATTGAAGAATATTCAGCATTATAAACCGCCAAAACGTAGAGATCTGAAAGATATACGAATAGTAGCTCAAGCAGTTAACGCTGATTTATAGTTTCAATGCCGTTGAGAAAACCCGTAGAAAGCTATTTATAAACAATGATTTAATCATTTTCATGTAATCTCGTTTCGTTACTTTTATCATTACTGATAACTGTTGTCGATTCATACTTGCCCTTTGAATCAGGATTAAAATATCATATTTCATAAAAGAAACGTTAAAAGACGTCGTCGCCATTGACGTAAGGAGTCCTCAATGTGTTAGAAGAAAATCCCTTAGCTCTCCAGATCTAGGTTGTGTCTATAATTAGCACCTTTTAATGAGCTTAGACGTCTTTGAAGATGGTTCACAGCAATTCTCGACCTGCATTGGCCACGCTTCAAATACATTGTCCCTCAACTCGGCTAATTCCTTTTTTTTGGACCGAAGATATCATTATCTTTTGAAGTCTTACAGCATAGAGTTACATGTTTCATTGAAGGTGCTACAAATAGAAAGTAAAAGGAATTGTAGCACCGGATCTTGGAGTAATTAGAACTAGAATTAGTACATTTCGTATCAGATCAAGCTATACTTGAATGGGCTATACAATAATATGTATGCTTAGAAACGCCAGGGAGCGATTTTTGTAGACAACATATGTTTGAAAATATGGCAGTTTTTCTCTTTTCTGTATCTGTATCTATATAGCCGGTATAACCGCCATTCGGCGTAACATGCCAGCTAAAATATAAGTAAATCTTTGACACATTTTTAGGTAAATTTTCTTATTCTGTTGCTTTGTTTTCATAGATTCAGAAAGGGATGAAAAATAATTTCTAACACGTTCAAATAAGACCACTTTTAAATTATAGAACTTTAGAAAATTTGGATGAGAATCGTCAGAACGGAGTTTATTTTCCTACGCAGAGGTTAGCCCGTGGCCTATGCATGCAGTGTATCCTGGGGAGGCTCTGCTAAACCGGGCTGAGGTTTCCGCTTTAGATTTGTAAGCGTGGCCTCCAACCAGCTGTCAGTCAATCATAGAATCACATAAATGTTTTCTTTAGGTAAAGCTGATACTCTTATGGGCTGGCAGTTAGTTGGAAGCCACACCCATAAAAGTGACGTACTTGCGTAGAAGGATGCGCAAAGAAGGGACTTGATAATCATTTCAATTCTGAGATTAAGCCTTAGACTAATCCTAGCTGTTTTAGTACCTGGTTCTTCGTTCCCGTCATGGTTTTCCACCTCTTGGTCAGATAAGGCATCATGGGATGGATGATTGTACTGGGAACGAGAACGTTCCTGGGAACAAGGCCCAACTCTTCTGTCCGACTTTTTGACCGATGTCCGCCTGGATTGGCGTTTGCAGGGGCTATGTCCTGTGGAGTTGACCCTTGGTCTGTAGTCCAGCTGTTCCATAATGATGTTCGTGTGACCTTCATCCCTCGCGCGTCTGCCCTTGCCGCCATCTTTGTCTTCTCTCTGACGTACCACTAACTTGGCCTCGTTTTCGTTGAAGGTCAGCCTCGTTTTCAATGGGCTTCGAGTACTTATCGTCCGTCTTGGGGATTCAGACCTGTCTCGTCGGCTGATTTTGTCCGGTTTTAGCGGAGGTAGCTTGATGGGCCCTCTAGGAAGTACCGGATCCTTCCTTGTGAAACGAGGCATTGTTTCATACTCATCACTGTCGACTGAATGGTGACGTAGCCTTGTCAATGGAGGTAGCCTTGGAGAGAACATGGCCGCGAATTTGGCACAATTAGTCACCTTACTTTCTAAAATAATGTCTTTACTCCTCCTGAAATGACTCAAAGTGAGGGATCACAGTCCAACGCCTTTGACATTCCATCTGTATCTTTCAAAATCACATCTGAATGTAATCTATGGCATCTTCAGATTTATAAGATGACAATTTCGTGCGGCTTCTTTCCCAGTGCTTGCACAATTTCTTCTTTTTGCCCTCAAAATTTGATGGTCAAATATGGCAATGATATTTTTCTTTTGATCTACGCTGATTATGCAAAATAGATAATTGTTTTCCTGACTAAGAAAATCGTCCACCTTACGAATGACACCTGTAATTTGAATGGGCGAGTAGTGGCTACAGCTGATGGCATAAAACAAGATTAGCAGCTGATTGGCTAACGGCTTTTCCACAGTTATAAAGTCGAGAGGTAGTCTTCAGGTGATTGGAAGAAAGTCAGCTTCCCACTGATTGGACGTCAGTCTACCAATGAAAAGTGTCTCAGTCAGGATTGCTGACAATAGGACGAAACTGCGTTGAAACACTCAATTCCGTTGAAACAGTCATAGTATGTATGTCAACCAACCTCTGATGTTCTGGTGTTCTTTACTATTTTCCTGAAGGCCTGTAAAAGAAAGTAGAACATATATTGTATAAGCATATCTTTGGATACGAAAATATGCGTCAGAGAGGATATTATTGTTATTGTTTTTCTGTCTGTTATCAACTTTCAAAGTATATTCTTTGTTGCATTCCTGAATGGAATTTTGATATCTTAAACTATACTAGACTGTACTACAGTTCGTATCTCTGTAAAATTGAAAATACTTCTGTAGGTTGCTAAATGCGTCCTATGATTCACTGAAAAGATGAAGAATATAAATTTGATATGGTTAAAAACATTTCATATGGACGAAGGCCTCCGTCATGATGCTCCATATATGTTATCAAGATTCACAACAAGAATTGCATGAAAATGCAAAGGGTAACACATAAAAAATCGTTTACCTGGATATTATAAAGGTGAAGTATTGAATCGTACGGCTTTGTAATTTTTCTTCTAGAATTTCTCTCTTTGGGCTCATTTCATTATAGCCATCGAATATTGTTTTCTCAAATATTTTCATTTTCATATCCCAATATAGCCTTCAAAGTCGACCCCTTATGAATATACCGTATAAACATATATAGATTTATAAAGTGAGAGACTTGTATGTTGTCACCGGTTCAGACATATAATGATAAGTGATATCGATCGGCTGAAGGTTATTCTTGTGTAACTATAAAGATGTTCAAATTAACTATAAACCATGTATATATATAAAAAAAAGAACAAGATATCTCCATGTCTTTTGACCCAGCAGTACTTTCCATAACAGTTACCAGTTCAATCAATGATAGCATTGCAATCATCAGAGTGGCTGCATGTCGGTCAAATATTTGCAATTTTATGTTTTTCTTTTGCCTTTCTACGTTTTGACCAAGGTGAGATGGAATATGGTGTTGTTCCAAGCCATATTTTCATCACTGACAAATGGCTTCCCATCTCAAACTGTCATAAAATGATAGATGTCGAGGTGTCGTAAAATAATAGATCTGTGCTTTGAGGTGTCGTAAAAAGATAACGCTACTTGTACACCATTCGTTTTGCGGTTGAATCGATTACTATGTCATCGTAAAACTACCTTTGACGCTGTGTTAGGGAATTGGGAGCCTATACTTTACGATGAAATTCCCAAAAGTCGTAAAAAAACTATTTTGTTACAAATAACTTCATACTTCATCATAACCAATTTCTCAAGCGTGCAAAGCCATTAAATTCACATTTTAGTCGACATGAGATCCTACATCAATGACATCATGCGGCAAAACTGACTTGATTATATGGATGACATCCGTGCGCGAATCGATGTTCGTCCGTTTCAAAAAGAAAGAAAAATTGCAACAATGATGTAAACGTACAGATAATCTGCAAAATGAACAAATATATGCCGTAACGTGTAGAACGAAATTGGAAAACGGATGCCTAGAGGATGTCATCCATATAGTAGTCATTTCAGTGTGGCCTAATATAGCGAGCGTCAAAAATGGCCTTTACATTTATACAGGTGGCCAGCCCTTCATGCAGCCCGCCTGTTATAAACATGTGAAAAGCTGCTGCCGACAGACAGATTGTCACTAAGAATAGAACTCGTTGCCATCAAGTACTGTAGTAGCACCTTCTCTAGATATAGATAGCTTTAAAGAGGGCTTGCAGTCAGATGTGCAAAGATCAGGTGTGACAGGACGTTCAGTTTAATATAACCAGCTGCTGCCGCGCCACGAGCCTACAAAGCTGGTGCGTTACGCCGAAGGGTGGTTATACCGGCCATGTACTAGATAAACGTATTATTTAACACATGCTGCTTCTGCACTTTACACATATACAGTCGTCAACGAATGATTTCAACCATTTTGTATAGATAAGTAGCCGCAGTATAGTCTCTTTGTGTGGATTTCGGTGATACAATTAAAATTTGAAGCATAACATTGATTGCGCATACGTTGTCACTTCTTAGAAATGATGCATGTGAAGTATTTACTATAGTCATTTAGGTGCTTTGCCTTCCGACGAAAATACATGCACAAAGGTTATGAAACGCACCAGGTACTACGTGTTGTACATTTGCTTTAAATAAAGAAGCAATGGTAGCAAGAACAAAATCAATGTAAGGCGATATAAGACTAGACATTCAATCCGATATTACAAGCCTGCGACAAGTCGACTGATCGGATTTCGGACATTCCTAGCGCCTATCTGTATCTGTACCTGAATCTTTATCTGTACAGCCGGTACGTAAAACCACCCTTCGGCGTAACACACCAGCTTCTGTATCTATATCTTTACAGCCGATATAACCGCCGTTGAGCGTAGCATACAAGCTTCTGCATGTGAAATATTGTAAAGCACACCAGCTTCTGTATCTGTACATATAGCCGGTATAACCGCAATTCGGCGTAACACACCAGCTTCGCCAGTACCAGTTATATTATACCGATCGACCAATCATAACGTTTCCACATTTAACTGCAAGTGTTGTTTAAGACTACATGTATCTTGAGAGAATGTCCATGCTGTGCTTGGTGCCAACTAAATTTAGTACCGCTCTAAGGCCCTCTTCAAAGTGAAACTCGATTCCTTTTGACAGTCGGCAACAGTAATGAATCAACGGAAGCGCCTTCGCCATGTGTGCCTCCAGTTTTAACAAATCGAGAATTGTATCAAATAGAGCTTTGGTTAGATCTAATCTTCCGCGTAGGTAAGGGAAGTGTATCAATGTTTCCATCCTCCAGCTAACTATAAATTAGCACGCACTGTCTAATCGCTTTTGCTAAAAGGGTTATGTTTCCAAAATGTCATACGCGTTATCAGAGATTGTAGAGATGATTGTTTGTTAGTGGCTTACTTAGCAGCATAACTCAAGGATGGATTATTATATATTAAACGTAGTATGTCGTCAGGTCTTAAATAGTTGGATATAAATTCGCACGGGCCCCTGACCGCTTTGCTAAGTATTAAAAATTGGCCAAATAGGCTTAGTTTTTGTATGTCTAATGAGTTATTACGTGGACGACAAAAGAGTTACACAAAGGACACGTCTAGCAAATCTATACAGCTTTTTGGGCTAATTTTCAATATTTTCCCAACAACCCCACGAGTATAGTAGAGGCCATGACCGTATTGCTGATTATTGCTTAAAAATGACTTGTTTTTTTGTCCTTTACCTAAACACATACTAGCTCTTGAAAGCATTAGATCCTCCCACAACTTTACTGCATCTGTCGACATGTCATATCAAAGTAATAAAGATATCATAAAAACATCAATTACAACGCATTAGAGTTGGGACACTATAAGTACACATTGACTACGTAAAAACATTGTCGAGCATATATCTACAGTTAGTCTTGTTAACATTGTTTTTTAAAAATCAACATTTGCAAGTTCAAGTCATAAGTCATAATGTAGATAGGTTTTTAAGAAAATAAAGTATACCTTAAGAATCTTGATGATCTCCGCGCACTCCTCATCCTCTCTTATCAACTAAGCCCTGTTCAGAATCTCACCCGATGCTGGCTAGTATGACATGACGTCAGCGTTGTCATGGATACGTAACGAACTAGAAAGGGGACCCGCATGCTTTGTCGGTTGATGGTGTTTGATGGCAGGATGTCTTATCAATAAGATTAAATGTGTGTGCGAAACGATCCTTAGGCGTTATACGAGCCAAGATATATTGAAATCTAAAACTATGATGATCATTTCACTATTATTAGAAATTATGAAAAATTGCAAAAACATACACTATTAGACATACATAGCAGAAATACTTGGAGGTGAATAGAACCGCGTACTTTGATATCGATTTATAACGCAATGTCGACTTCGATGGAAAAAGAATTGTATTGTAAATAAAAACGATAAAGCCTAGATGAAAGTGTTCAAATTAATCTTCATTTTATAGCCGACATCCCCGTGATAATTGATTTTGGGCGTTTTCCCTGACCTAAAAAAATGAGTTTCTAAAACTGCCACAAAATTGGAAAATATGTCATGATTGTACAACCGCCGTAAAATGAACACATAACCATATGTTATAAACTACATACTAAACTAATAACCACAATAAGAATTAACGTTAATCAATTTTTTTCCAACCAAGTGGATTATGTCTGTGGAAAATAAAACAAAAATCATGGCATGGCATTGTTTTCCTTCATTTGCGTCGCGATTTCATAGTAGGTCAACATTAGTAAATTTATCATCATTTTTACCCTTCAACTTTGTGATCCAGAGCTATCACTACTTTTCTGCCGCCCAGTACTTGTTAATGCCAGATACGACCGGCCATGTCAATATCACTCACCTGTCTTACGGTTGTCAACACTGTGTCTATTTATAAAACATGAACTCTCTTAAAACTAGAACAGGACCCATAACAGCTAAACAAGATAAAATACCTTGCGAAGAATATCATTAACCCAGATATATTTTCTTATCTTATAGATAACGGAATATTTAAGTCACATTGGTGGTATCGCGCGCGGGCCTTGTGGGTAACTTTTAGCACATTGGAGTAGCCGTTTGGCACCCAAATCCTTATCGGTTACAGAGTTAGGCAGCAGGAAGAAGGTTAAGATTGTTGACTCAGAACCTGGTGGCACTATTCTTTGTTAGGTACTACAAAGTTTATGTGCAACCATACTTCAATTCCTTATCTACATTTCAAACGTGTCCTGAAAAATAACTCCAATACTGTCTTAGCCAACGAGCCCTCCACTGATGTGAACACCATGACATTCAGAAGCAGACTGAGGTCTGGGAGTTTACGTTAGCTGAATTTATTGGTTGGTTTTAAAGTGCAGGCTTCCTCTTTAAGAACTTGTTACTTTGCTGCTCGCATCGTTTCATGGCTGCATCTGAATGCCTGCCTTAATTGCATTCTTACTTCTAGGCTTAGTTTGTCCCAAATTACTCGTTTCAGGGAACTATACAAGAATATGAAATAACAAGCACTTGGTATCCAGTTGCTCGTTATCGCTAGTATTGTCGTCTTCCGTTGGCTGCGTTGCCTTTGAAATGTCTTTCAGTATCTCGTCTTTGTATGTCGTTCTCTAATAAGACATTTACTAAAGGTTAAACACGGAAAGCCTATTCAAGATATGTCCGCCCAGAGGAATATGCCTGACAACACCTGGACTGATTTTTCCCCTTGGACTTAACTCGTATCAGATATCTTACGGTGACGTGTTGGCTTATCAGTTAGGTTGTTTATCCCAGAACCAAGAGGTCATGGGATCTAATCTCCTGACATGCTTTCGATGCTGTGCTCTTCGGAAAGACACTTAACACGACTTTCCTTACTCCATCCATGTGTAAGAATTGCTACCTGACCACGGTTGGGAGGTAAAAGACGGTTCTTAGATGAGGGTTTGGCTTCGCTTTGCAATACCATGCCCTAGACAGAGTGGATAAAAACCCACTGTCCCTACGGCCTCCAAAAGGCTACGGGACTACCTTTACCAACCTACCTAGTAATCTTGATGTCTGTAGATATTTGATTTTATTAGGTAAGACTTTCAGGGCCTAATTTTGTATGTAAGGTTCAGCTAACGATCACATTTGCCAACAGCATAAGAAGGATACATAAATGAAACGTTTTGTTTTCCTCTGCTCTTTTGCATACACTTTGCTTGATAAAGCTGAAATAAAAAATACAGTGAACAATGCATAAAGAACAGCATATGGAAGAGAGAATGATTGCCGTTTAGAATCCTGCCAGAGGTCAGTTATGTCATGACCTCGATGTAAACTCGATGTTAACATTAATCCGCTGGGTTATATAAATCCACCACTTTGAAAAACAGTGGATTTGAGAGATCAGGCACCCATACGTATGCACAGTTCAGATATACAGGAGTGCATTATACTGGGGGACGTTGGGTTGGAGATCTGTTTAGACGTATCTTTTCAGGGTGGTATGTACCCTGGTGGAATTATGTTAGATGTTAAATCCTACGACAAAAATCGTGCGAAGAACGTGACGATCAGACAGCATTGCCTTTGCCCTACCCACCACATCTGCCAGCTGCATCCATGAGAACCCACACACAATGTAAGAAGGTCAGACTGTAGAAGATCAATGCGCCAAAGCCTCTTAATTTCTCAAGGGAAGAATTGCCGACGAGACGATTACCTCGCTACGAGATAAGACCTTACTGATAAGCTCATCTGCCCCTTTAAATCCACTCAGATAAATGGGCCAAACGTCGTGAGACTACTAATCAGAAGTGTGAGGGCTGTCCCTGTGGCTCATTAGTACTGGCAGAGTCCCACTGTGTCAACCGCTGAGCTGGGCAACCCTGGATATAGATGATAAATAGAATAAGTAAACTTGTCTAGAATTTGTAGAAATTTTGATCAAATGTTATAACTGTTATCCTTGGTTGATATTGTTTTTTGCCATATTTAGTTGCCACTGATTAGTCACTATTGGTCCTTTATATTATTTATGTTCTGATAGTTTTGTTGATATAGACTTTTCATATTTCTTTTGTCAACATGAGTACTATTTGATTTCAATATCCTGTAATCTTTGGTTGATATTGATTTTCTTATAATCATTTGCCAATGATACTGTTATTATTATTTCATGGATATTACTTATATCTACACAGTAGCTCATTTCTGTTTCCACCTTTAGTTATTGTTTTGGATCCGTGGCTAATGTTATATTTCTGTACTTTGTTTTCTCTTGTTTTCTATTATGTGTTGTTTACATTTTTGAAATGCAATAAAAAAACAACTTTAAAAAAATAAACTTGTAGCAGCATCAACGTTGACCTCCTTGTTCCAATCAGTTGGCAACTTGGACTCCCCGGCTCAAGTCCGAGTCAAGGAAATTTCACTACAGAAAAAATCGTCAAAGAGCATTGTACGTAGTAAATAATTCTTTTTCGGATGATGCTATTCATGATATAGATATCTATCCAGGACACTGATCATGTAGACAGATTATGCCTTTATCTATCTATATGCAGATAAATATATTACCATTATTAGCATCATTTATTATTAGTAGAAATATAAGTATCATCGTCATTATTATCATCATAAATAATATTATTGACAATATTATCACCACAATTTTAATCTATGTCTATCATCTCAATTTATAGAATCATGACAAATTAATAGAACGTAAATCTATATGCTTGCTCATGCCAGACGTAGACGAACTAGAAATAGATCTGCTATTTTGGCTTCAGGCGCGCTGAAAGGCTACGTGCTGAAATATGACAGACATGCTACAATCGATAAAGGTGGCCAGTGGATCCCGATCTTAGATGGATTTTTAGCTAATCGTTGTTATGAAAAAGTTCTAACCGATACATATCTTTTTTTTTTACTATATTGTACAATGCATGAGACTTTTACTTCCCAGGTTAGAAGTAGATATTCCCAACCAAATAGCAAAGTCATTTGATTAAAAATATTTTAAACAGACAGCTATATGTATTTCTATCATAACAGAAACATAGAACATTTCTTGTATTTTAGGGCCTGGTTGCATTTTAGGAACTAGTCTGACAAAATCAAAATACCCTGCAATGAAATTCAACCCTAAACGAAATTCAGTAGATGACAAATGGAAAAGATAAGTTGATGTGGTATGAATGATTCAAAGTCAATTTGATCGCAAAAATACGTTCAAGCACAGTTTAATCTTGTCTACAATGTAAGTTTCCAACTTTTTTCAAATATAATATTAGTGCTTTCCTTGAGCGCCAAACGATTTTTTTCTGAGAAGGACTTCGTGTCTATGGTTACAGTTTAGTACTTTTTGAACAGCCAGATGCAACGTGAAAATATACTGCAACGGTGCCTTAAATTGACGTGCATCATCTGTACCTCAATAACTACCTACATGCCAATTTTCACATAAATCCATCAAAAGGATCTTGAGTTATAGATCCAGACAAAAGCAAGATCCCAGTTTGAGGTCACTGACCTCCATCACTGGCCTAACAGCGCATGCGTAAATGAAACGTGAAACAATAAACAACAACGCACATGGATTTATTGAATTCTATACCAGGCTAGTACTTTCTGACATCAAGCTTCTCTATGAACCCCAGGTGTGTTATGTTACCATTATGTTCAAATTGGACACGGCATTTCCGGCAATTTGCTACGTACGCTGTCATCAACCTTTGTAAGCATTCACTTCAGCAACGTCCCATGTGAGACTGCTCGATACACGCTCTATATTTGCATTACTTTTTAGGCCACTGAGAAAATGGGGACAATACACCAAGGGACTGCAAATGTATCGTCAAATGTCAAATGTCGCATTGACCATTTTGAACCTGATAATAGGTACATTCTGTCGCCTATCCCATGAGGTTCAGCGGACCTGATCAAATCCTGAGCTAGAATGCTTGTAAGTGATAGGCATAGACGTTTGACATGTGGGATTTTACTCACAACTTATAACTATGACTATAGGGATAACCCTCCTTCTTTCTGTTTCATCAAAAGCCCGCATCAAGAAAGTAAAAGTAACATTTGCAAGTATACAATTCATGCAAAATTCGAGAATGCCCCCGATCCAGGACCAAGTACTCTCTGAAATTCCTCAGGACCAGATCTTACCTTAACTTAGTACCTGTTTTTGATGGCTTCTGCCCGTCGCGATGACACATATCGATGACAGCATTCCAGCTAGCTTGTAAAAACATGGTCGAAAGGCACTTCCATTGTATTGCAAAATTCATTAATTGAGATTTACCATATTTGTGGAAGCATTGACATAGCAGGTGACTATTATCTATTGAAGGGGTGTCAACGCGGAGATCAGACTGTAAGGGTTGAACCATTCACACTGGAACGGAACCCTTTTCTTTTCGCGAAGTGTGTGGTGGGTTCTTGAACGCGCTAGAGTTGTAGAACTTATAGTTTTCGCGTCCCATCCGATGTCCCTAACCGAAGCTAGATACTCATTTTCAACTTAGTCGAGGGAGGGAATTGGTATAAATTTCCTTTCCCAAAGCAAAACACATGGCTGTGCTAGGGGCTCTTATCCCGAACCTTATAATTTAGATCAATAATCCTAACTTCAAAACCACCGTACCCAATCGCTACTTTTCCTTTAGTCGTGATATAGCAACAAAAAGAAACGCTGCCCTATCGCATGCATAACCATACCTAAACTTAACACTATTAATCTCCAAACTAAACATTATAACAAAATACACAGCCATACAGTGTTTTAGCATACATATACTAGAGGTCAAATATCCGGAAAATAGTTTTGATATGATTCCAATCTGTCTATATCAGATAATATTGACTATAATGACGCCACTACAACCAGCCTTTCAGTACAACTGACAAGTCGACATATGACCCTTGATAAAACGAAGGGCATAACACGGGCGAGTGAGTCTCAGTGGGAGGTATTCCTCGTGAAAGCCATGTGGAAGAAACCCATTTAGGAAAGCAGTCTGGAAAGGATCATTGCTCCCGTCGGCCTACATTTACCGCAGAATCATTCAACATTATTTGAAACTTACGGAATATGGATGGGGCTGAATAGAGTAGTATTTGTTTGTTTCACATAACCCGTTAACCGCCCTTAGGCCTAACACATCAGTTCTGTAGGCTTGTATTGTTTACTCATATTTCTTTTTCTCACTCTGAATCTATGTATTATGTATTATGTATTTTGTCTTTACTATTGTTATATTTATGTTATTGAGTAGAAGGCTCTACATAAGCAATCGTACTTGTTGCCTAATACTCATAAAATAGATGTGAATAAAATAGATACATTGAAGAATCGTAGCGGCGTCCTCTTAATCCAATCAAATGCACGCTCCACCAATTATCGGTCGCGCATCAAGGATTAACCCCTGATTAAAACCCAGCTAATGACAGATCATCTAAGTAACTAGACATGAAGTCGGTCATCATTCATCAAATGGGTTTCATTTCCCACGTGGTTGCCAACCTGTGATTACTGGGAATGTGACAACACATAATCAATATGCATATCAAATAAACGTTCTCTAGCAACTTTTGATGACTTTGCAAAGAGTCTGAAGTTCCAATTCTTGATATTCAGAAAATCAAACTATATAATTAGCAACAGCGTCCTTCATATTGGTTTTCGAAGGATCCACTCATTTATGCAGGGAATCATATTCTTTACTGTCTATGAAAAATAGTTACCTCAAATTCATCGTGAAAAGTCCGTTCCCTTTGCTAAAAGGAAATTATCTTATGGGAATCACTTCAAAGAAAAAGAGAACGAAAGAACAAAAGAACTAAATCAAAGAGACTACTATATTAGTTTACTACCAGCTCTACTTTGAACCATCGTGGGCTAAATTATCAGATGTATATCCACTTTCAAGTCTTGACGCAAAACTCGTTCACTTCGATGCAGACGCCTCTAGGGAAATGCAAAAACATTGCCGCAGTTTTTAGCTTCGTGAAGGGAGTCAGTAACTTCCAAGGGGGTATTGTTTCTGTCTATGTTTGTATGTGTGTACGTGTTTGTACCTTAAACTCAAGATCATTTTTAAAGGATTTTTATGCATTTTGGCACATTGGTAGTTATTGAGATAGCAACGATGCTCGGCGATTTGGGGCACCGTAGCACTCTCCAAACAGAGGTTGTTGGAGAGTGCCGAAAGAAAACCCGGCATATGATGAGATGAAAAGGTTACGATCTTCTCCACCAACCTAGGCTTGGAGAGTACATCGTAGTAGTATTTTTAGGTTTTGGAGAAGTAAGAGACTATTAGACACCCCTAATTTACAGCTGTTGGCGGTCTAATGGTAGCCTGTGTTATACAAGCTGTGGTCAATTAGCTACTCTCCAAGCAGAGGTTAGGCACCGGCTTGCTACACTGACTAATTTACTGCCTAGTGTTATATTAACAACGGGTCATAAATGGTTTTAAAGAAAGTGTTATTCCTGGTAAAGAGACACCTAAGCCCACACAACAATCACAATAATTACTTCACGGAGGTTTGTGTCCTACTGACTCTCGTTGATTCTGCAAATGTCACCGACATTTGGTCATTCGCTTGATTAGGAACAGATCATTTTTGCATGACAAATAAAAGAGGCTCATGTAAGTGTAAATTGAAATATACCGACTACACCATGTAACAAAGGACACAGAAGCTAAAAGGAAAACTCCTGTTAACTATTCGTTATCAAGATGCCTCAGAGTACATCATCTAATTGACTTAACGCCAAGTTATCTTTTTATCGCGAGCTCTTTTTAATTCTTATCATATCAAGATAACCACTAAAAAATCTCACACAAGCCATGGTTGAATTGCTCTTTTCATTTCTTTTGCAAAGTAAATATTGAGTCGTAAACATACTTAATTGGAAGTTTATTAGCACCTTATTTGATTCTCTAAGACGAAATAATTTCGACTACAGTGGATTCTTCTTCTTAGCTCAATTGGTGTAGATGAAATGAACAGATGAAAGAAGAATTGATTTTATTCAATGATAAACATACAAGTAGTTCATCAGGGTCATCCACTGATACGGACTCAAAGTTGTTCCCGTGGACAATCAATTGCAAAAAGCGAAACTCATAGAAAATAAGTTACCCTTGTAGGTCTTTTTAACAAAGTTATTGGGGGTGATTCAATTCCAGGGGATGCGAAATAAAGTGACGTGCACAATATGCATACACAATAAAAACATCATACAGTCACCTTTGTTAAAATACTCTATGTCTATGAGGAAGTACTTTGTATTGGGTTGAATGGACGGCTAATAAAGTATCTACTGCCATTATAATAAAATACAACAAAGGGCCTTACGAAGAAAAGTTTAATCTCAAATATCCTTTATTGATATATACTAGATATCTAATCAATTAATGAATGGACCATCGTGAGTCATCATAGAATTATCAAAATGGTAAGATGAGATTTGACTAATTATTTTGGCTGTTTATCATACGAATAAAACACATTCAACACTATAGGTAAGTTAGATTATAGTTCAAAAGACAACCCATACATTGTGCAAACAGAAAAAATATGAATGGACATCTAGATGGTAGATTTTATTTGTGCTGTCTTTTTGTTAATGACAATGAAAATGAACTTTGTTGCATGTCCATGCCCAACATGCATGGGCTAATTGAATTAGGTAACAAAATTGAAAAAGAACATTGTGTTATATTCCATCTAAATCTACAGAGTCTATTATCACTTCTTGAAACATTTGTACACAAATTCACATAGTTTTTCAATCAGTTTTTTAGGGGGCATGGTGCATATGTGAATACCTCGATGTTTGCAAAATGTGCATTTTTCAAGTCTATTTGTATGGAACTTACAATGGATAAAAAAAGGTAACTATATTTGAATATTAATTTGCACCAATTTAGCGTTTGTAGCAGTGATTCTCCAAATAGTCGTCTTAATCGACGCCAATCGATGAACCAATGAAAGGAATCTGCCTACAGTAAATGGTGCATGAACATTGGCGATGAAACCATCCCAGGTGAATGATCATCGCCATCATGTGCTATTTCCATTTCTTTAATGCAGATGTGCAAATCTGCTCGCCTAATGCTGTATGAAACTATATGCATATGGAATATCATCTGTCACTTTCTACAACTAAATGTTGCCGCAGTATACATTTAGTATACATTTTTACAATTGATTTAATTCAGAGGTATGGTATAACTATTTCATTACAGCTCCAAAGGCTACAAAACGATCAAAGAACAATAGAATGCACCAAATGCCTATTCTATTGCCCTAAATGCCTAACAATGCGGTAAAGAGGCGTAAATACAATGTAAAAATATCGAAAATACATCGTAAAGTCACCTGCGCAAAGGCTTCATTAAAAGAACCTCATTGTATTAGCTTGAATGCCCCCCTTATTCAGTGTCAATTACCATTATGATGGAACACCAAAAAATAGTATGCAATAAGGATTGCAATCTTTAACTCTTTAGGTTGAAACTTAAGATTTGCAAATTGGATGTGAAGATATATACCTATCTTGAGAATAGTATATGTGAAATATCAAAACTGCATCATATACAATCAAAGGTTTTCTTCAAAGCAGGCTGAAGCCCTTCCTTTAGGCGCTTCATATTTACCACCATGTTAGCAAATCTTCAGGTGTTGTATTGATTGACAGCTCCGTGGGGACACAAGAGTTTATTGAGTTTCAGTGGTTATATCGGGCTCGCTTTAATCTTAGGTCTTTATAACAATGCAACCTTGGGTACCGACCGCATCGTGTCCTGATTAGACGACTTGATATGATGAGTGAATCGATGGCTGTGGTTGGTGGACCCTACAGGGATATTGATTTCTGCGTCCATTAATCATGATGGCTTATACACAGGCCAAAGAAAATGTAGTCTTTGGAATAGAGCCAGGCGGGGCAGTGCTCTGGATAGAAGGCTTGTTCAGCGGTATGGAGGATAGGGAAGGTTGGAGGAGAAGGCTGATGAACATCCGTGAGACCTTGTGTTGGGTCGTGTGGCGTAACGGCAGGGTTATCGGCCCAGGACCCGGGTTCGAATTCCCTGACGGCACCGGTTTTTGCCACTGGGAAAATACACGACTTTCCCCGCTACACCCAAGTGTAATAAAAAACGAGTATATTATGTGTGTGGGTCACGACAGCAATAGCTGCCTGTGTCCCACGTGCATTGCACTGTTGCAATTCGGTCACGACAGCAATAGCTGCCTGTGTCCCACGTGCATTGCACTGTTGCAATTCCAATAAAATCTAAAATCTAAATCTTCATGACCAGATGATGATGGTTCTATTTCATGATGCTGCATATGGTTAGGTTGTAACAGTGTCAGTGTGTACGGTTACCGAACATGGAGAGTAGCTTTCCATTAAATATATTGATATTATACAATGAAGAATTCCCATATTCACTTCAAATATATCAAAGAAAATCATGTGATTTTATAAATAATGTATATTTTTGATATTCCTATTTTCTGTTAAATTGAGATAGACAAAATGCATGTTGGTCATAGGCATTGACCCTAAATGCACATACAGCGTATTTATTGGTGTCGAAAGAACAGCCACCTGCTGAATAAATCATTATGTCGGTTATCATGTGTGATGCAGCAGCGGTTACACGTCAAGGTCAATGTCGTTAATCTCTGAGGCATGCTCGCCACTTCATCCATAACCATTATCTTTCTGTATTCAATAGATAATTACCTAAAATAGACTTTGGAGTGTTTTTGCTTCGATGTACGAAGGTTGTGTTCGATGTTTCTGGGTGTTTGCGTTCTTGTTTATTTAAAGTTATTTGAATACACTGTCAGTAGAGTGGCAGGAATTGAGTGGGAAAACGGTATCACCGCAAAGGTCATACTTGCAGGAATGACAGGAAGTAGAGTTCAGAGGTGGTAGAACTAGTCATTCATGAGACATGACAGACACGGCAGGTCATGGGGTCAATGGAAGGTATTGTTTGTGGTTTGTCTGTTTGAGTTTTCGCAGTTAGATATTATGCATATGCCAGTCAAGTTCACCATATAGCGACATAACGTGAACAATGGACATGTTTATCAACCCTAATTTGCATACTTGCTGAACTACAGCCAAACAAGACATATACGACTGAGAAACTCTGAGAATAGTAGATATTTCACGGAGGCGTGAGATCTTTGAACTCTTGTTTCTACTGCACTTGATCCCATGCCTGTCAAATCTTAAGTAGCCGTTAATTGGGCAAAGGCCAGAAGATAAGGGATGTGCATGAATTTTGGTTTTGATAGGCCTGACGGATAGCGGGTAAAATTTAAAGTAGAGTGCTAATACAGGGGCAAACAAAGGGAGGCAGCTACCATGAAAAAGGGGGCTGAAAAGCGTGGATGGACAGCTTTTTGCGGGGCGCTTGACAGGAGAAAGCACTCAAATTTATGAGAACTATCCACTTAAAATCGCTCCGATTGACTGACTTTACGAGTTAACATCAATCAGGAGAGATGATAACATACTCTCAGCCAGATCTGCCTAAAGCTTGCATTATATTTGTAATCACGTGACTATGACGTAATTATTGTCCGCCATTTTGGATGGTCAATCTGGGAGTAACCATGAGAGTTTGACTTTGAGCATATAATCATAGTCACGTCATCATTACATTATATACGTTTAAATCAAAAGATATGACTCCGGTTTTGTGACTTGTCGTTTAGTCAACTTATTGCTTTACATCGTAAAATTCTAACAACATTGCGTTGCATAAGTATTCGTTTTTGCATGTATTTGTAGTGGCGTCATTTTGTATTAATTTCTATTTTGAACAGAAGCTAGAGAAAAGATTCATCTTGTTTCTGTTGTCCCGTACAATGTATTATGGCGAAGATGTAATAAATAAACAAATGTAACCATGTCTAAAGGAGCAGCCAGGGAGCCTGCTTTTAAAATTGACGTCAAAAGCGGAGGGAAGTCACTAGGGCTTAGGTAGAATGACGAACAGCCTCTGCTATGAGTCAGTACAAAGCATTACATCCGGCTGAAACGACTTCACGGATTACAAATTACACGACCACCGGCCAGTTGCATGTCAACTAAGCTACTGGGATTACATTTGACGTATCACTCCCTCCAGTAGCTAGACATTTGATATTTTTATGATCATGACATAGCTTTCATACTTTCTAAGGCATGAATCATATAGCTCTAACATCTCATTTTTGGCGTTATGTCATATTTAATTGAAATTGCAGCACAAAATAAATCGAACTCTTAATTAAGGACCAAAATTATTGACTATTTTCTTTCTTACACAGAAATAATTAGATTGCAATAGATTTAAAATCCTGCCTGTTCTGCATTTGTATTAGCACACATTTTATCGTCTTTGTAAATCTGTGCTTTGCACATTTGCTAAACAGTTCTGTCGTTTGCGATTGGCAAACTGCAAGATTGAATATTTTCTAATCATTGGCTTATTCTGTATGCGTGCATTGCAGTCACAGTAGTTGAACGTTAACATCATCAATTAGAATGATTTTTGCCGTTTTGGCATGCCTTTGGGTACTTTGCACATTTTCAAATCAGTTTTGACGTCTAAAATTGGCAGAAAGCGAGGTTGTATCGTTGGTAATCATGTATTGATCTCATATGTGAACATTCCAGTCACACTTATTTAACGTCAGTAGTTGGGATATGATTTGTGATTAACACAAATATGCCGTCTTTGTGTGGGCATTTTACATATTTTCTCATCATCATTGGCCTTTAGGATTAGAAAAATTCAAAGTTGAATCTTTCATAATCATAGATTTATTCTGTAGGGATGTATTGCAGTCACAAATGATTTTTGATTAGCGCAACTTTAACGTCTGTGCATGGGTACTTGGCACTTTTTCTAAATCAGCTTTGACGTATAAGATTGGCAAAATGCAAGGTTGTACCCATGGTAATCATGAATTGATCTCATACGTGAACATTCCAGTCACACTTATTTAACGTCAGTAGTTGGGATATGATTTTTCATCAACATAAATTTGCCGTCTGTGTATGAGTACGTTGCGATTTTTTATAATCAGCTTCGACGTATAAGACCGGTAAAATGCAAGATTGTATCTTGTCGAATCATGGGTGAAAAGTATATGCGAACATTGCAGAAAGACTTATTTTACAGCAGTAGTTACATAATAACTCTTTATTAGTACTATAGTGCAAATTCAAAGTATTCGTATGGATGCTTTGTATTTTTCTAACCAGCTTTGACGTCTAGAATTGGCAACATGCAGGATTGTATATTTTCTAATTATAGATCAGACGTATATACGAACATGGCAGTCACACTAATTTAACGTCAATTGATGTTATGATTTTTGATTAACGCAAATGTGCCCTCTTCGTATGGCTGCTTTACGCTTTTAGTAACCAGCTTCGACGTGTTAACCCTATCTAGACCGGGCTTTTTTTAGACTTCTTGGACCGGGGGGGGGGGGGGGCTCTTTCGACCCCCCCGTCATAACTTCCGAACGGTAAGCTGTATCATCACCAAATTTGCAGGGAGTGATGTTCACGTAAAGTTTTATAATTCCTGTAATTTTGGTGACGTTATGACGTAATATGACGTAATTATGACGTCATCGATATGATTTTATGGGCTAAATAGGGAATTCCAATAATTTCTAAAAATATTAGACAAAATAGTGCGTATCATTGATTTAAGTATGCCAAGACATTTGACGTCAGTGGTGACTAAGTTGACGTCAAATTGACGTCGGAGAATGACGCCATGTGTTGTTAGCGACCCCCTGGGATCCGCCATCTTGGATCGGCCATGTTGAAATTTTTAAAAGTACATTTTTTCCATGTATGATCCCAAATAACAATCAAAATAGACTAAAAACATTGATCTGAATGTTTCTGGTTAAGAAAATTCCAGGTTGTGACGAATTTAAAGGCGAAAAAGCCTGTTTATACCGAAAATAATGATTTTGTCCGCCATCTTGGATTTTGAGCGATGACGTCATAAAATTAGCATAATTTATGAATATTTAATCATGGCAGATACATTAAATCACATGTGATGTTATACATGTAGGAAACTAGTGTGGTTAAGCAAGGAAACATTGGAAACAACTATGTTTTTATCGAAATTAGTGAAATTTGCATAAAATGCCTCTTCAGAAACCCGTTGCCATGGCAACACGAAAAATGATAAACTTATACTTTTATCATAATATTGTTGCTAACTAAGTTTTAGGAAAAGTCACCAAGTTTGGTTGTCCTACCATACGTCGTTTGGCGGTTATACGATGTCAAAGTTGGCGCGGGCACTTTTAGCCCCCCCCCCCCCGGTCTAGATAGGGTTAAGTCAGCAAAATGTAAGGTTATAGATCAATTTTATAAACGAACATTGCAGTCACACTTGTTTAATGCCATTGGTTACAATGATTATCAATAACTGATACATGATGGTTATTGTTATTGGGTCAAATGACGGGGTCGCGATGGTACGCGCCACGCATATGACGCGCTGACTGACATGACGTTAGGCCTAGGAAACTAAATGTAGAGTTTCTGGTTATGGTTCTGAAAAAAATAGGGTCGGCAGGTAGGGATTCTTTTTTTTTTCCTTGTTGTAGATTTTGGATGAAAAGATTCTTAAAAATACAGTTAAACAATGTGACACTGAAATACATGGGAAGTATGCAGACATACATTGTAAATGCACATGTACAAGTTTATTAATAAAGTGAACAAAGACGTACGTACAATGTTTACTACATATTCTTACATCGGCTGTTCAGAGTGTGAAATGCAGGAAGTCCTTTTTGAATTTCATCACTCAGATGATAGATAGAACGTTTTAGCAGTCGGCCCCAATAAAGGCTAGAGTCGATAGGACTTTTGCTAGAGTCAGTCGGTAACAGAAAACACACAATTTTTCGCAGGTCTTAATGAAAAACGACGCATGTTGACTAACGTGAGCACGAGTCACCCGTGACATTCCTTCACCCACTTCACCCCTTTTCACCTCCAGTTAATCTCCTTTCAGCTCCGATCGCCTTGGCAAGCTTCGACGCTTTCCGTGCTAGTTGCGTCAAAGCAAAACGGCGCCGGCAAGGCCAATGATGACGCTCAAATGGAAAGCATTAAGGTCATCTAAAGCATAACAACGGTGGATGAAAACAGATTCTGAAAAAATGATTACGAAAGTGAAAAAAAGCGTCTTTGATAGTGAAAGTGCTCCTGTGTTTATTGCGTCAGAGCAGAATGGAAAAGCCAATATTGACGTCATATGTAACAACATACGAACCACCGTTACATTAAGTATATATAAAACGTATGCGATAATCAAAATGCTTTTGAATATGCAATGAATATCGTATAAAACATGAAGATTACATGGAATAGTTTATAAAGTCGAAGACCGTTATTTTTCAATCGTGCGCACAGCATACAGATGTTGCCATTTGCAGACAGCGGGGGACCAAAAATGAGGCAGTGAAGAATAGTGACTTCCACAGAGCGCACAGGAATAATTTCGGTCACAGACGTTCTCACATCCGTTATCGCCAAATAAGGCCTCTTGGGGCAGGTACCGACAATGACTAGGACTCTACAAAGACTTGTCATTTCTTTATCCTAATTCCAGTCATTTCGAGCCGTCTCCCCTTTTCAGTCCAGCTGTGAATGCATCGTTAAATGTAGCCTGCTGCGCAGGCCTGGTGGTTTGCTATGGCTTTTTTATGATATGAGCTGTATTCTGATCGTTTGCGTGTTCTTATATGATAAAACTTAGTCAGTACGCAGGCCTACGCGTGCAGCCCTAGCTTAGAACCTGGACCATGTTGAACATCGACCCCCACCCCACCATAGAAGACTGCAGGTCGCAACTAGAAGCTCTGCGCAGAATGCCACGTTAAACCAAGGAGGTTTATAAAACCTCCTTGGTTAAACGGCATATTTATTAGTAGTAAGAAAAAATAGACAAACAAGGGGTTTTTGTGTTATGAATATATAACGTTACCATTGTATATCATACTCAATGCAATGAGAATGCATAGAAGCCGCCACTTTCTTCATACGACACTGGATATTATACAGTACTAGCATATATTAAACTAATGCAAAAAAATTCTAAATATTATATTTTCAAGGGTATCTTACGCCCCTTTTTTATTAGTGAATTCATATATAATACCATAGTGATGATTTTGATTTCTGTTGTACTCTGTCGGAATAAGGCCACGAAAAGTCATCCCGAAAACGGATTAAGTTTCCCTTAAAGATTTGATGTAATGCTAATTCACCCTCAACATAAACTTAGAAGCTGATTTTACAAAGACAAGTGAAGTACAAGTCATCAGGAGTCCATGCCTCTTTAGTTTGTTATTGTGTGGAGGTAAGTTGGACAACATTGCCAGACGTGTTCGAGTGACAAGAAAAATAAACTTCTGAATTAGACCAATTCCCAGGTACGAGCGCCATTTTGAAATGTACTCCCGCGAGAGTACAGCCTGCGAGAACTGGCGTGAGTTTGCATCAAAACGAGGACGACTCAACACTTACTACATGTACATTGCATAAGCTACAATAACATCGCTTTACTCAATTTAAAGGTAAATGAATCGTTCAGCCGGCAATAAGGAGCCCTCGAGAAGAGGTTCTTCATATAATTACGGGAGGAATTTTACAAATGGCTGTGATCTTATTACTTGTAGGGCCGTGACGAGCGGTACGGCTGAATCCCTTTTGATTGGAATCGTGACTCAGTGATGAATAGACAATTAAGAATTTCTGACATTTCTTATCTCAAAGCAATGCTTCATGCATTATATGTGTAGAAGGTAGAAATTTTCACCCATAGATGTATTTATCAATGTGCATACAGCCAATCAGTTGGAAATATATTCCGAACCGAATATATATCTATTTTACTACTCCTAACCTGTGCGATGGAATATTCCTTCTTTTTGACAATCCGGCATGTCTTTGATTAAAAAGATGTTTTGTTTTCCTCAATGTGATGAAAATTACAGCAACATCCAACAGCTCTGGGAATACATATTTTCTTGTCAAACTCTACATGTGTTGCCCAGCAAGTAAAAAAAAAACACAACTCAAACGGATCCAATGACCTTCTTACAGCTCTTATGATAATAAAACTTCAGCCGAAAATAGAACATCTTGGAGAGATGTCTACAGGCACTATGCGTGAGCAGATGATATTTGCGGATGACTGATTGATTGATTGATTGATTGATTTTATTCATGCATTTCATCACCGACTGGAGGTCTATGCCCAGAGCAGACCAGCCTGGCGAGCCCTATGCTTGTCTGCAGCCGCCATGCATCAGACACTGATGCCTGCGAACGATTGATTGATTGATTTCATTACTATTATAGGGGGGGGGACTGGGCAGATTCTTTTAACAGTCCTTAAACCATACGATTCTTGTAGAGGTACAGAGCCATGATAGTTTTCTTAGCTCTTCATTGGGATTCTGACATCGTAGTCTTCACTTTCAGAAATTTCAACAATGTACGTCACAGCGGGAGTTCAAATGAGACCTGCCAGTACTCCCCACCTTTATATTCCATCTATGTTCAGAACATGTAATTTGTGCAGAATAGTTCACAGCAGTGTAATTACATCATGCCATTTCGTTTCACACCTCAGTTGAAACCAAAAGATTTATGATGCAACACAGTTTGTTTTAAAAATAGCACATGTAACAGTCATTGGAGAGCGAGCCAACCTTCAAAAGTACGCTCCGAAAATGTCACATTAAAAACCAAACGACATTTACAAAACCACCCTCAAAGTATCTCAATGTTCTGGGACATACCACTCTTTGGACCATTTTGTATGCTACACGCAGGCTACATTCGCAGCTAGGGACTAGCTGCTCTTTAACGGTAAATGCGATTAACTAAAGGCCACCATTTTCTATGTCTCTGTTCAGCACTACATCAGTCACAATGGTATTGCAGACAGAGCATGGTTTATCGGCTCGATTATTTCCCAGTCCCTGAAGGTCTAAACGTGCGTCTGTATCGCGGAAGATAGGGCTTTTACGAGCCAAGCGTGTGCTTTTAGGGCTGATTTCTCTCCGTGCATTTTATGCATAGACGTGCTACAAAGCTGTTGTGGTAGATAGAAAACATTGATCTTTACATGCAAAGCTAATGCCATTGCCACGAATGCTCCGTATTTAGTGTGAAGCATTCGCTGTGGTCTAATTGTACGCTTGCACCACACTAGCCAAGTATGTGCTTTTAGACGTGCTACAAAGCTGTTGTGGTAGATAAAACATACATTGATCTTAAAGAATGTTCCGTAATTAGTGTGAGACATTAGCTGTGGACTAGATGTACGCCTGTAACACTCATGCTCATCAGCCATACCGTGTGCTTTTAGAGATGCCTTCTTCTACAAAGTTGTGGTAACAGATAAAAACATTGATCTTTGCAGGGCGAACGCCATTGCCGCGAATGTTCGTAACTATTTGTAATGAGTGTAGAGCATTCGCTGTGGTTTGAATGCACCCCTGCACCATCCATATAGCTCAATGGCGAATCGTGTGCTTTTAGAGCTGTTTCTCTCCACGCAATTTACGTATTTCTATCCATGCATTTCTATCCATTGATCTTTACATGCAGAGCGAAAGCCATTGCCACAAATGTTCTTTTATATTTGCGTTGAGTGCAGAACATTCACTGTGGTCTATAATTTTCACATTTATATTAGCTTCTCTGTCCAAGCGTGTACTTTTAAATCTATTTTCTCACCATAACGTTACATTTTTTTGCATAGACGCTCTACAAAGTTGTGGCGCTGGATACAAACAGTGATATTTGTATGCCGAGCAAATGCCATTGCCACGAATTTTTGTAAGTATTTGTGACGAATGCATGAGGATTCGCTGCGGTTTAAAAACGTCTGCACCGGTGTAGATATGGACCAAGCGTGACTTCTTTCAAAGTTTGTTTTTCTGACAGACGAATAATTGCCAAGATTATCCATAAGAACAATTTTACTGACTTTAAATCTGTTTTTCTGTATAATCGAACGATCTTCAAACTTCTAGTGGTTGCAAAATATGCCCCTTATAACACTGGAGGGTGAAATTTTTGATTCTTCGATAAGTCTTTCATGAATTCAATCTTCCCACTGCCGTCCCAGCGAGTTATGTGTATTTCTCCAACAGCTATTTAAAGCTATATATTTTTATAGTCAGGCGTCTTTAATGCTATTCTGCCATGCAATTTATGTTTTAAAATGTTACAATGTTCTGGTAGCAGCAGAAAAGAAACAACTACAAGAGGGAGGAATCTATTTGTTTTCATTATTCGTAAGCCTTTCAATCTGTGATCTGCCATCCCTACGGTCTTTATGCATTCTTGCATCAGCAAAATATAGATTTACTTGTCAAAAGTCTTGTCTGATAGCTGTTTTACCATGTGATGTATGCCCGAAAACTCTATAAACTTGAAGAGGCAGCTTAGATATGTTTCCTACAGAGATTGTCTCTGGTATTTCTAAGCCTTGCCATCTGTCACTGCCGTCTGTTCGGTCTAGATTTATTCCTGCTTCAGTAACATTATTGTTTCACTGGTCAAACATGTTGTTGTAAATTTTTTTTGTCACATGATTTATGCTCGAAAACGGTATGAGCTCCAGCTGTATCCCCCTATAGGCTGAGCGAACATGATTGCTCTGATCCTCCGTAAGCCCCGCAATCTGTAAACTACTGCCGTCCCTGCGGTTTGCATGTAGTTTACAGGCACCGGAACAAGACCATAGCATGTCCAGCACAAAAGATACAAAAAACGGACGTTCTGCTGGAGTACCAAGGTCACACGACAGAAGGCCCAAAATCGACATTGACTATTGTTTTCCCAATGCCTACCCACACATAGAATGTTATCACCATCGCGACCCTTTATACCGTATATATATATATATATATGGGTGGGTGTCTGCGTGGGTGGGTGTCGGTGTGGGTGGGTGTGTGGGTGGGTGTCCCTTGCCAGCGGTCGAGCCCAAAACGTTCACCTGGCTGCATTATGAGTTGTGAGTTCCAAGAAAGGTGAATTATCAGTGTGGCATTGGAAGTGTCACGTGTACAATTTTTATCATACATTGAGAAGTACATAAACTAGAATGTTTATTTAGTTCTCATTTATTTGCAGGACTTGATGCCTAACTTTCATAGGCATTCATCTAAAAAACATAACCGCCTGATCCATAGAGATATGAATACATGTGACATTCGAGCCACAGTTCAAAGACAGGAAGATTGCAAGGTTGAAAAACAAACATCACAGAAGCATTTTCTTTCAGATGTATCACTTTATTCCATTCGCAGTGAGCATACCCAGGAGACAGAAATCCAGTCATGTTCAAATATGGAGTTTCTTTGACACGAGACAACATGACGTATTGCATTAGGCCTCCTCAACATCGTCTTGAACTTAGGCGGCAAAGTTCAGGATCAGTTCTAGGGTAGAATTTCGTTTGTTTAGACCCTTGTAGTGCCTAGCGGCATTTAGGGCAGAATGTATCTTGCAGTTTCGAATTCATGATCTGTAGTAGGGTATATTTTACAGGGAGTGGTTGCTCGCCCTATCCATTTAACGCGTTCGAACCACCTCCTCGAACACGGACCCCGTATTTTACGTCCCTTCCGAAAGTCGGATGCAGCCCCAACCGAGATGTCATGACCCCGGGACTTGAACTGAGGACTCCAGTTACCAACTAATTGAAACCAAGAGCTCCATTGTGAGGCTGCTACCAGTTGAACCACAGTGACATACCCCTAGAGAATAAATCACTAATATCATATACACACCTGCACTGTATTTACGTTCGAAATGCACTAACAGATTAGGCCCTGTTAATATGATGATGTGTTTTCGGCAGTTGCAGCCCGACCAAACGCAGACAACCTTCGATCCTATCTTTTTGTGGCCCAGCTATACGCAACCGCTTGGTCACATTCGTCGTAGGTTGTCGTACGACTTTGATGTCGGAGGAATCTCAAGCAGGTTGTGACAGGACCAACCGCCGACATGGTTCTAAGGATCTGACAGGTTTTTGTGTTACAGCACAGCTTATTTTGTACGACATATGCACGACTATACCAAGAATACTCTCAGTTTGCGAACGTACACCGATCGAACGACGGTCTTGATTGGGCCTCAAAAATTTCCATCACCAGTGTCTTAAAAACAGTTTTAAAACAGATTCGGATCAAAGGAATTACCATTTCTGTTCAAATACATTGATCAACCACATAAGGCCCTCTTGATGTTATTGACCTCCGGCAAAATACTGGAATAATTGTATAGAACAAAAAGAGTATCCCAACCCACCGGCCAAATTTTCAAAGACCGTTACCGGAAAGACAATATTAGATTTTTCTACACCTTTTGTTACACGTTATTGATACTTAATTATCTTGGTTTAACGTTTGAAAATTCTTGCTGCAGGTGTTGGAACATGATCAAATCGTCCTCAGAACACCTTATTATCTTCAGGATGTGAACATGCTGTTGTCTTGCCGTAGGTGGTATATATATAAATGTAATGCGGGGGCGTTGAAAGCACGATGGCTCTCTCCTTGGTACTGAACTGACAGCAGGTGTTGTGATATAGCAAATCACACCCACCGTACAGATTTTTCTTGGTCCTTTCTTTATTGTGGGAAGTTAACATGCCATTCTATGTATAAAACATTGCATATCATGCTTATCCTGCAATACATGCTTATTTTTTGTATCCGAACACAAACAATAATATTTTAATTTATAGGTGCTAAGATCTGTTTAACGTAGGCTGTTGTTACAAGTTTTCATAGACTCATTTTACGTTAGCTGAGAGATTCAAACTTGGTATTTCTAATATTTTCATAACATTTATAAATGTGCTAAGATTAGTTTTTTTGGGCATTCAGGATTCTAGGAAATCCCTGGTGCTAGGAAAGGCGATACAATCTACCAAGGACGAGTTATTGAACCGGTTGCTACGTATATAGGACAACTTTTTAACAGGCTTTAGTGGAAACCTATTCGAAGCTAGAAACCATTACTGGATTAAGGTAGATGTTTCTTCTGTGTAAATGATTTAAGGGGTAGGTTTGGTGGGATGATCTGAGGTAAGATCTTAGTACATATGCATGTTTTGCTGGTAACGGTAAATGTAGTGGATTGTCAGAGACTATGTCTAGGACATGATATTTGAAGGCGGAGCCCATCCCTTTCTTTGCATCGCCTTTTACCTCCCCAACCGAAGTCTAGTACCCCTTTTTATATCAGGGTGGAGTAAGGAAAGTTAAGTGCCAAGGACACAACGTCTAGCCAGGAAAACAAAGTACACAAAATGTTACCTTCTTATTCAATGTGAATTGTTTTATATCTGTTTTTTTAAGGGTTTTTTTAAACGGGGTTCTTATAAGTACAACTTTGTGTATTTTGCTCTTTGCCCAATCCGCAAACAACTAAATGTGAATGAATAATCACAAAACATTACAAGTATGTGAACACAACACAGGAATCCACGTACGCGGTTTCAATGGTAAATCTGTGTAAATGCTGTGTAGTGACATCGCACGACATCATATACGTTACAAATGTCAGTCTAAATCCAACGCAAAGCCTCCTGCATACACGTAGGTAGTATAATCGGCCACCTATGGCCTCAAAGCTTGTTCAGAAGGAAAAATGATCGCAGAGAGAACGAAAATGTCTGTACAAGATAGCTGTTACACGTATTCGACGGTATGAGAAAAGCAATTGTGGTGTCTAGAATATATAGTATGATATTCCGTTCGAATCTAGCCTTCATAATTACTGTGCATTTATATGTCTATATTTTTACCCCCATTATTTTCTCAAACATTCTTATGTGAACCACAAACGTTGTCTTTGCATATGAAACTTATCATATTTACAGCATTATCTATGAGTAGCTTATCTAAATATTGGAATATTGATGATAAATTGCATCCATGGGCTAAGATGTTCGCATTCAGACATAAGAAAATCATAACGTGTGTTTTAGACAACGTCTTATAGTATATGGTATATTTTATTTGACGGACGTATTTTTCACCTGGTTGAATGTTATAGATATGGATGGTATTATATAGATAGATATGCTAACAATAACAACCTTTATGAATAAATGATCATATGTCTCTTTTGTTGAAAGGTAAAAGATTAGTCCGCATTATCAGAAGATAAAAACCAGGCCAAAGGTGAATTGTAGTTCGTGACATTATGACTCCGTACCATGGCAGTTTGCATCAATTTAGCAGTACAGTGCCTTTACTAAATCAAAATGAAAGCACGGTTTTGCTACCTAAATTTTCTAGAAAAAAAATTGATTTAAAATCTCTTTGAGGACCAGTTTTATAATGCTTTTGAGTCTTCATATCATGCCAAGAAAATGTCACACAAGTTCTATTGTTGGCTGTCTCAATTAAGGACTTAAAATTTGCTTGTTGGAACTGGAAAAATTGGCTGTTTTCCTGGACCTAAAAAAAACATTGTATATGTAGAGTATGTTTCGGTCTCGACACATGCTATACAATTTGGACTAAATTGAATGGCGCTCATAGAACCTAACATGTATAAGATTGTCACAGGCATCTAATTGTACTACACGGATCAATCCTTCTGTTGTACCAACTGCCTGTGTATCAATAATTCTGTAGTATTTCGAAACCTTCCTTTAGAAGTGATCATTTCTCACGATGAAATATTGACTAGACGTTGGTTACGCCTCCTGGGTATTTATTCCGAAACAGATGGTGACAATATCAGAGAGTCGAGGGGAGCGTTCATCATGGCTGTAACAAGATGGGTTGTCAGATAAGCAAGCCAGAAGCACACAGGGGAAGAGTCATCCTTTAGTTCACAGATGTGCGAGTCAGTCAACTCAGTCGCTGGTACAAATGTGAAAAATACAGTCTCAACAAGAGATGTTCCTTTACATTTGTGCCTAATTTCAACTCATTTCATGCAGAATGTGAAAAGGACAGTCTCAATAAGAGATTTTCCTTTACATTTGTGCTAAATTTTAATTCATTTCATACAAAAATGAACCTGCTATGATACAAATTGCGTTTTCATTGTACCGCCCTCGTAGCTTTCTTTCTTATCTCTCTCTCAGTACAGTATGTTCTTTACTGCTACGAGGGTCCATGTCGCTTTCACATTTATAAAACTGTTATATCTTCTATATAGTCAACACCTTCATTCACTGTACAGGTAGATTCTCGTAATTGATAGATCACCAACTTGTCTTATTTACATTCATTTTTCTTTTATCCATTTTGTGATCATGTGTGTATTTTGTGATTGTGTTTTACTCTTGTTTTATATAATATGTTCTCGAGTAGAATTCGTTATACAAGCAGTTGTGCTTTTTGCCTTATGCTCGTTAAATATATGTGAATAAATATGAAATTTCTCTCTATGTACGGGGGTTTGTTTTTCGGAGTGTCTAGATGTTGGGGGTTCTAACGTGTTTCTAGCTATTTGAATACATTGTCAGTAGAGTGGCAGGAAGAGTATGGGAGGATGGAGTCAGTGTCCCCTTAGCCAGGACCAACAGACTGTACAACTCATTTCTCCACCATACCATCCGTCTGTACAACCACCTACCACAGACAATTGCAGACTGCGTCGTAGTTGTTGTTATGTTATATCGTGTACATAGATATGTTGTGTAAGATCAACGTAATTCAAAAGTGCATGTATCTGTATGAATTATATGTACTTCTGCGAGGTTGGTTTAAACAAATAAAGATTTGAAAGATTTATGGAGTCACCGCAAAGGTGAGACTTGCAGGAGTGACAGGAAGTAGAGTTCAAAGGTGGCATGACAAGTCGTTTATCAGACAAGACTATGACTTTTGGTTCGCTATGTTAGACTGTTAGACATGTTGGCGGTTGATATTTTAGGCCGAATTTCATGCACTTCACATGCTGGACCCTAAAAGCATCCCTTGCTCTGGGTGAAAATGCTTTTTGCCGACGCAAGTCAAGTGGAAACTCATGCAATTCTAAGCAACGCAAGTAGAGTTGTAGAAAGTAAATGAGGTTGACAACCTTGCTATAGAAAGGTGCGAAGTTTCCGTGAGTTGAATACACGTGGACAGCTTTACTGCAGCAACATCAAATAAATGTACATCTAACATTATCATCATAGAGTTTAACAAAATTCTACCAAACACACGCATGTTATGATTACAAAGGGGTAATACATAAAAACTCTTGAACGGATATGGGTTCGCCCGGTGATGTTGTAGGTCCAGGGGTTCACCGTTTGATTCTCGGGGTCTAGGGTTCGCCCTATGATTCTGTAGGAGTAAGGGTTCGCCCCGGTGATTCTGTACGGGGTATGGGTCTGTCCTATGATTCTGTATGGGGTAGGAGTCCGCACTATGATTCTGTAGGGGTTTGGGTCCGCCCTATGATTCTCAGTTAAGGCTAGGGGTCAGCCCTATGATACTGTAGGGGTGGGGGTCCGCCCTATGTTTCTTAGGGGGTAGGGTGATACTGTATATATATGGATTCGCTCTGGTGATTCTTTGCAATGATTTAAAGCACAAAAAAGACAATAAACCTACCTATGTTCCTGAACCAACGAATGGTTAAATATATTCTATAATCACTACCGCGATGTACGCTAATGCTGACATCATTCGACGGGACAGCCACTTATCTTCAAAAAGTCTGCGGTGGTCCTTAACAGACAGGATGCGCAGCCGACAGATACATTAAGTAGGTCGCTATCAGTACATTGTATCTATCTTAACTAGGCCACATGTGGCATTAAATGGTTCGGCTCAGGCGAGCGGCCACGAGATCGAAAGATCATGGGTTCGATTCCTGGCGTTCCTGGCTAGACCGTGTGACTTGAGACGTTGTTTCATAGGGATAGGCACTTTATACGACTTTCCTCACTTCTCCCAGGTGTAAAAATGGGTACCTGAATTCAGTTGGGGAGGTAAAAGGCGGTAAAAAGAAAGGGTTGGCTCCACATTCCAATACCGTGCCATAGACACGGTGGATAACAACCCACTAATAATGACAATCTGTCCAACGGATCTCCAGTTTCAAAATATCTATCAGAGATAAAGGGAGACACATTAGTGGTGATCATGGACGTTTGGATCTACATTATCTGATCGGTTTTTTTTTTTTTAGATACAAAGAACATCTATTACTACTGCAATGTACAGAGACTTCACTATCTGTGATAAAGATAAATGGGCCATTTGAACTGAACATATCAAGCGACTGAAAAGGTTTTTGCATTTACGCATAGAATAGTTCCTAAAAAGCAATCTTTAAGGTTTAACTTGTATTAGCGATCTAGGTATGAAGTAAAATGTATTGCACCAAACACAAATGCAAAGTACTAAGAAAGTCACAAAGGTATGCATTTTAATCTCTGACATGTCTTTGCATAACGTATGTGTATAATTAAACTATATCATAATGTTAATATGTCTTATAAAACTACGATTCTTTATTCAATTTTCCATCGCTTATCACCCAAAATGAAATTCCTATGGTATCTTCCGTGAAATTGTATATGGTATCAAGAAGAGCAACTAAAAGAGATGAATGAATATGAATATC